>NC_092098.1:22496508-22865407 GCF_045679555.1 Salvelinus alpinus | reverse complement strand
AAAGGAGACTAGACATCTACCAACCCACTACCACTATAAGATTAGAGCCACATGCGAGACTAGACATCTACCAGCCCACTACCACTATCAGATTAGAGTTATAAAGGAGACTAGACATCTACCAGCCCACTACCACTATCAGATTAGAGTTATAAAGGAGACTAGACATCTACCAACCCACAACCACTATCAGATTAGAGACATTAGGGAGACTAGACATCTACCAGCCCACTACCACTATCAGATTAGAGCCATAAGGGAGACTAGACATCTACCAGCCCACTACCACTATCAGATTAGAGTCATACGGGATACTAGATATCTACAACCCCACTACCACCATCATATTAGAGCCACAAAGGAGACTAGACATCTACCACATCTACCACTATCAGATTAGAGCCATAAAGGAGACTAGACATCTACCAACCCACTACCACTATCAGATTAGAGCCACAAAGGAGACTAGACATCTACCACATCTACCACCATCAGATTAGAGCCATAAAGGAGACTAGACATCAACCACCACAAAACCACTATCAGATTAGAGCCATAAAGGAGACTTGACATCTACCACCCCACTACCACTATCAGATTAGAGCCATTAGGGAGACTAGACATCTAGCACCCCACTACCACTATAATATTAGAGTTATAAAGGAGACTAGAGATCTACCACCCCACTACTACTATAAGATTAGAGCCACAAGGGAGACTAGACATCTACCAGCCCACTACAACTATCAGATTAGAGCCACAAGGGAGACTAGACATCTACCATCCCACAACCACTATCAGATTAGAGCCACAAGGGAGTCTAGACATCTACCATATCTACCACTATCAGATTAGAGCCATAAAGGAGACTAGACATCTACCAGCCCACTACCACTATCAGATTAGAGTTATAAAGGAGACTAGACATCTACCAGCCCACTACCACTATCAGATTAGAGCCATAAGGGAGACTAGACATCTAGCACCACACTACCACTATAAGATTAGAGCCACAAGGGAGACTAGACATCTACCAGCCCACTACAACTATCAGATTAGAGCCACAAGGGAGACTAGACATCTACCAGCCCACTACCATTATCAGATTAGAGTTATAAAGGAGACTAGACATCTACCAACCCAGTACCATTATCAGATTAGAGTTATAAAGGAGACTAGACATCTACCAGCCCACTTCCACTATCAGATTAGAGTTATAAAGGTGACTAAACATCTACCACCCCACTACCACTATCAGATTAGACGGGCTTGGTTTTTGACCTTACATAGACAAGTGTGTGCCTTTCCAAATCATGTCCAATCAATTGAATTTACCACAGATGGACTCCAATCAAGTTGTAGAAACATCTCAAGGATGATCAATGGAAACAGGATGCACCTGAGCTCAATTTCGAATCTCATAGCAAATGAATACCTACGTAAATAAGGTATTTCTGTTTTTTATTTGTAATACATTTGCAAAAATCTCTAAACCTGTTTTTGCTTTGTCATTATAAGGTATTGTGTGTAGATTGATGAGGAAAGTGTTTTATTTAATCCATTTTAGAATAAGTCTGTAAACTAACAAAATGTGGAAAAAGGGAAATTGTCAGAATACTTCCCGAATGCACAGTACCTACAGTACAGTGAGTCAGAATTCATTGATCACAGCTATTGTAGTATACAGCATATATTTTACTGCACGTTTCCAAATCACACTATTATGACTCATAAACCTATAACTTCCTGTTATATCTCAGAGAACTGTTCTGATTAGCCCACAACACAACTATAGATGAGGGCGTTATAGAGCCATAGATTAGTAGATTCCAGAGCTCTTCATATGCTATGGCTGCTTTGGGACAGTTCGTGTTTGAATGGCTGCATTAAAAGAGAGGGAGAAGAAGGAAGTGTACTAACAGGGAGGATGGAGCATTAACAGACTGTGACTCTAATCCAGACTGCAGTAGAGGAGGGGAAGATAGAGAAAGAGAGAGGGAGAGACATCCATTATTCAACACTTAGAGAAGCATCGTCAGAGTCAAGGGCAGACACACCAGAACAGACCCTAGGATGGGCTTTTTAATCCTGTATTTGTGTCCATGTTTTGATTCAAGGCTGTGCTATCACTGCTATGACATCCTTGGACATATTATTTTATGTACAGTACCAGTCAAAAGTTTGGACACACCTACTCATTCCAGGGTTTGTCTTCTTTTACTATTTTCTACATTGTAGAATAATAGTGAAGACATCAAAACTATGAAATAACACATATGGAATCATGTAGTAACCAAAAAAGTGTTTCAAAGATTATTCAAAGTAACTACCCTTTGCCTTGATGATAGCTTTGCACACTCTTGGCATTCTCTCAACCATCTTCATAAGGTAGTCACCTGGAATGCATTTCAATTAACAATTGCCTTGTTAAAAGTTAATTTGGAAATTTCTTTCCATCTTAATGCGTTTGTGCCAATCAGTTGTGTTGTGACAAGGTAGGGGTGGTATACAGAAGATAGCCCTATTTGGTAAAATACCAAGTCCATATTATGGCAAGAACAGCTCAAATAAACAAAGAGAAGTTACAGTACATCATTACTGTAAGACATGAAGATCAGTCAATCTGGAAAATTTCAAAAACAATCAAGCACTATGATGAAACTGGCTCTCATGAAGACCGACACAGGAAAGGAAGACACAGAGTTACCTCTGCTGCAGAGGATAAGTCCATTAGAGTTACCAGCCTCAGAAATTGCAGCCCAAATAAATAAAAGTAACAGACACATCTAAACATCAACTGTTCAGAGGAGACTGCGTGAATCAGGCCTTCATGGTTGAATTGCTGCAAAGAAACCACTACTAAGGACACCAATATGAAGAAGAGAGCTGCTTGGGCCAAGAAACACGAGCATTGGACATTAGATGAGTCCACATTTGAGACTTTTGGTTCCAATCGCCGTGTCTTTGTGAGGCGCAGAGTAAGTGAACGGAGGATCTCCACATATGTGGTTCCCACCATGAAGCACGGAGGAGGAGGTGTGGGGGTGATTTTCTGGTGACACTGTCTGTGATTTATTTAGAATTCAATGCACACTTAACCAGCATGGCTACCACAGCATTCTGCAGTGATGCGCCATCCCATCTGGTTTGCGCTTAGTGGGACTATCATTTGTTTTTCAACAGGACAATGATCCAAAACACACCTCCAGGCTGTGTAAGGGCTATTTGACCAAGAAGAGAGTGATGGAGTGCTGCATCAGATGACCTGGTCTCCACAATCACCCGACCTCAACCCAATTGAGATTGTTTGGAATGAGTTGGACCGCAGAGTGAAGGAAAAGCAGCCAACAAGTGCTCAGCACATGTGGGAACTCATTCAAGACGGTTGGAAAAGCATTCCAGGTGAAGCTGGTTGAGAGAATGCCAAGAGTGTGCAAAGCTGTCATCAAGGCAAAGGGTGGCTACTTTGAAGAATCTAAAATATATTTTGGTCAGTTTAACACTTTTTTGCTTACTACATGATTCCATATGTGTTATTTCATAGTTCTGATGTCTTCACTATTATTCTACAATGTAGAAAATAGTAAAAATAAAGACAAACCCTGCAATGAGTAGGTGTGTCCAAACTTCTGGCGGGTACTGTATGTGTTATACTATACAAGCGTTCACTGAGTGTACAAAACATTAGGAACACCTTCCTAATATTTAGTTGCACCCTCTTTTTCCTCAGAACAGCCTCAATTCGTCAGGGCATGGACTCTACAAGGAGAGCATTCCACCTAGCACATGTTGAACCCAATGCTTCCCATATTTGTGTCAAGTTGGCTGTATGTCCTTTAGAAGGTGGACCATTACTGCTTCACACAGGAAACTGTTGAGTGTGAAAAACCCAGCAGCGTTGCAGTTCTTGACACAAACCAGTGCGCATGGCACCTACTACCATACCCCGTTCAAAGGCACTTGGATATTTTGTCTTGCCCATTCACCCTCTGAATGGCACACATACCCAATCCATGTCTCAATTGTCTCAAGGCTTAAAAATCATTCTTTAACCTGTCTCCTCCCCTTCATCTACACTGATTGAAATGGATTTAACAAGTGACATCAATAAGGGATCATAGCTTTCACCTGGATTCACCTGGTCAGTTTATGTCATGGAAAGACCAGGTGTTCTTAATGTTTTGTATTTACCTGTAGCGCACAAGCAACTTTTCATCTAAGTTAGTTGACATTTACAGTAATTCTGCATTTGACATCCTTGTTTTCCTTGCTCCCTACTTCTCTTTCTGCCTTATTTCCTCTCATTGCCATCTATCCCTTCCTCTCCTTGTACTATCTCAGAGCTGGGGGAGATCCGTAACGTGACCACCTCTAAGCCGTCTCTGGAGCTGGATGGTCTGGAGAAGTACACCAACTACAGCATCCAGGTGCTGACCTTCACCCGGGCCGGGGACGGGGTGCGCAGCGAGCAGATCTTCACCCGCACCAAGGAGGACGGTACGCACAGCAGTAGACCAGAAGACTTCAGGCACTGATCTAGGATCAGCTTACACTCTCTAAATTCTAACCTTAACTATTAGGGGGAAGATGCTAAACTGACCTTAGATCACTGTGTAGGGGGAACTGCATCATACTAATCATACTAGAGGTCAGGGGTCAACTGTGGTAGGTCAACCGTGCCTAGATTTGCATATCCCCTCTTGCATTATGGAAGAGTGTTTTGAAAAGTAGAAATAATTATGACAGGACTTCTGTTTGAATTTGGTGTGAAATTACATCAATTTTTGTTGACAGTTGGTGCAGAAGACTCACATAGGTAGCTGAAAAACTGCAGCTCCTGCATATTGCAGATCGCACTGTAGCATCAGACGTTTAGGCACGGTTATTGGAATGACTGATTTTGACACTGGCAAAACTTAAATACAGAGTGGTTTCCTTAGATGATACACAAAACGAGGATAAGGGTGATAATGTATATTTCCCTATTTCACTGTTCTCCCTCACCAGTTCCTGGTCCTCCGGCTGGGGTGAAGGCAGCGGCGGCGTCTAACTCGGTGGTGTTTGTGTCGTGGCTCCCTCCTCTCAAACGCAACGGCATTATCAGGAAATACACAGTCTTCTGCTCTAACCCACACCCCACGGTAAGGAGGGCACAGAGTACTGGGTTTCAGAGTACAGGGATGAAGGCATGTCAGTGATGAACATACAGTAGATTTAACCTCTCTGGGATATGTGGGACGGTAGCGTCCCACCTGGCCAACATCCAGTGAAAATGCAGAGCGCCAAATTCAAATAAATTACTATAAAAATTAAACTTTCATGAAATCACACATTCAATATACCAAATTAAAGCTACACTTGTTGTGAATCCAGCCAACGTGTCAGATTTCAAAAATGCTTTACGGCGAAAGCAAACAAGGCTATTATCTGAGGATAGCAACCAAGCAAACAAACACATACCATCATATTTCAACCCTCCCGGCGCGACACAAAACGCAGAAATAAAGATATAATTCATGCCTTATCTTTGACGAGCTTCTTCTGTTGGCACTCCAATATGTCCCATAAACATCACAAATGTTCCTTTTGTTCGATTAATTCCGTCGATATATATCCAAAATGTCCATTTATTTGGCGCGTTTGATCCAGAAAAACACTGGTTCCAACTTGCACAACGTGACTACAAAATATTTCAAAAGTTACCTATAAGCTTTGTCCAAACTTGTCAAACAACTTTTGTAATACAACTTTAGGTATTTTTTAACGTAAATAATCGATAAAATTGAAGACGGGATGATCTGTGTTCAATACAAACAGTAACAGTAACAAACAGTACACTTCACTGGAGCCTCATTCTGAACATGGCTACTTCTTCATTTCTCAAAGGAAAAACCTCAACCAATTTCTAAAGACTGTTGACATCCAGTGGAAGCGATAGGAACTGCAGGAAGGTCCCTTAGAAATCTGGATTCCCAATGAAAACGCATTGAAAAGAGAGTGACCCCAAAACAAAAAAAATCTGAATGGTTTGTCCTCTGGGTTTTGCCTGCCAAATAAGTTCCGTTATAGTCACAGACATGATTCAAACAGTTTTAGAAACTTCAGAGTGTTTTCTATCCAATACTAATAATAATATGCATATATTAGCATCTGGGACTGAGTAAGAGGGAGTTTACTCTGGGCACGCTTTTCATCCAAACGTGAAAATGCTGCCCCCTATCCATGTCAGTGATGGACATACAGTAGATTTAAGAGACCTGACATAATTGGAGGAGAGGGAGGCACCAGGTTCAAGGGCTAGACTAGATAAGAAGCCTGCATGGTGCACAAAGCTACAGGGAGACTGATGAAGTACTGCTGGCTTATAAACCCTCTATCTAAAATTGTCAGGGCTGTGACATCAATGTTCAACTCTAATAATTGATACCTTGGTACAGACATTTGGAGTAAGTCCTGTATCTCTCTGCTAACTTCATGTTGGTCTCTCCCCTCCTACAGGTGAGCAGTGAGTTTGAAGCAGCTCCAGACGTCTTCTTCTACCGCATCCCCAACCTGAGCAGGGCCCGCCAGTACAGCATCTGGGTGGTGGCCGTCACCGCAGCCGGCCGTGGCAACGCCAGCGACATCATCACCGTCAAGCCCCAGGCCGAGGGTAGGTGGAGCTTATGGTTTCCCTTCTCATTATCCTGAAACAGATAATAAGATGAGGTGTCTCAGTCTCTGAATGTTTTTAGAAGACACAAAAGACATCAGCTCATTTTCACTGTGTGCATGTGTGCTGATGTAATTGAGTTATGTTTTCTGTCAAAGCCTTGATCAGAACATTTAAAGGGGCACAACCCTGAGAAACTCTGCCTATGAGTTGCCTAACTTAGAGCTTATTCAGATTGACTAAAGTTGGAAGAGAGTTTCATCAGGACGAATTTAGATAATATGAGTAAACGAGGAGACCATACTATCCCCACTCCCATCTCAGGATGTGAATGTAGTTGAAACGAGCTCATCAAACTTAATGAAATAAGTCTGCTATTTCACCCGGTCAGCACTGTGCTGCTTAATGAGAACTAATAAGCTGTCAGTACTGTGCTGATTAGTGAGAACTGATAAGCTAACAGCACTGTGCTGCTTGGTGAAAACGGATAAGCTAACAGCACTATTCTGCTTGGTGAGAACTGATAAGCTGTCAGCACTGTGTTGCTTGGTGAGAACTGATAAGCTAACAGCACTGTGCTTCTTGGTGAGAACTGATAAGCTGATGGTGAGCAGTGGTAGGCAGTGTAGTGGTCCATTATCTGGACGTTCTCATCCTGTTAGAGGCAAGGGTGATACATGTGGTTTCCAACCTGATGCGTTTTAGAAATCAATCTACTGCCTGACCATCCTCGTCCCAAACAGACAGTGGTGTAAAGTACTTAACTTTTCTAGGACACACGTTCCGCTTGCGGAACCCCTCGACAACATTCCGCTGAAAAGGCAGCGCGGGGATTTTTTTATTTTTTTTGTTGTTGAAATATGTAACTTTCACACATTAACAAGTCCAATACAGCAAATGAAAGATAAACATCTTGTTAATCTACCCACCGTGTCCGATTTAAAAAATGCTTTACAGTGAAAACACAACATATGATTATGTTAGATCACCGCCAAGTCCAAAAAACACAGCCATTTTCCCAGCCAAAGATAGGAGTCAAAAAAGCAGAAATAGAGATAAAATGAATCACTAACCTTTGATGATCTTCATCAGATGACACTCATAGGACATCATGTTACACAATACATGTATGTTTTGTTCGATAATGTGCATATTTATATCCAGAAATCTCAGTTTACATTGGCGCCATGTTCAGAAATGCCTCAAATATCCAGAGAAATTGCAGAGAGCCACATCAAATAACAGAAATACTCATCATAACCTTTGATGAAAGATACATGTTTTACATAGAATAAAAGATACACTTGTTCTTAATGCAACCCCTGTGTCAGATTTTAAAAAAACTTTACGGAAAAAGCAAACCATGCAATAATCTGAGACGGCACTCAGAAAAAGAAAAAGAAATTCTCTGCCATGTTGGAGTCAACAGAAATCAGAAATTACACTATAAATATTCCCTTACCTTTAATGATCTTCATCAGAATGCACTCCCAGGAATCCTAGTTCCACAATAAATTGTTGTTTTGTTCGATAATGTCCATTATTTATGTCCAAGTAGCTACTTTTGTTAGCACGTTTAGTACACATATCCAAACGCTCGTGCAGGTCCAGGCGAACGTCGGACGAAAACTTCAAAAAGTTATTACAGGTCGAATAAACTTGTCAAACTAAGTATAGAATCAATCTTTAGGATGTTGTTATCATAAATATTCAATAACGTTCCAACCGGAGAATTCCTTTGTGTCTATAGAAGTAATGGAACGCAAGTCGATATCATGTGGAATGCGTGTGACCAGGACCTGGCTCTCTGCCAGACCACTGACTCAAACAGCTCCCATCCGGCTCAACATCACAGTAGAAGCTTCATTCAACGTTCTAAAGACTGTTGACATCTAGTGGAAGCCGTAGGAAGTGCAAACAGATCCATATCCCACTGGGATTTCAATAGGCGATGAGTTGAAAATCGACCAGCCTCAGAATTCCCATTTCCTGTTTGGATTTTCTCTCAGGTTTTTGCCTGCCATATGGGTTCTGTTATACTCACAGACATCATTCAAACAGTTTTAGAAACTTCAGAGTGTTTTTTATCCAATAGTAATAATAATATGCATATACAGTGGGGAGAACAAGTATTTGATACACTGCCGATTTTGCAGGTTTTCCTACTTACAAAGCATGTAGAGGTCTGTAATTTTTATCATAGGTACACTTCAACTGTGAGAGACGGAATCTAAAACAAAAATCCAGAAAATCACATTGTATGATTTTTAAGTAATTAATTTGCATTTTATTGCATGACAAGTATTTGATCACCTACCAACCAGTAAGAATTCCAGCTCTCACAGACCTGTTAGTTTTTCTTTAAGAAGCCCTCCTTTTCTCCACTCATTACCTATATTAACTGCACCTGTTTGAACTCGTTACCTGTATAAAAGACACCTGTCCACACACTCAATCAAACAGACTCCAACCTCTCCACAATGGCCAAGACCAGAGAGTTGTGTAAGGACATCAGGGATAAAATTGTAGACCTGCACAAGGCTGGGATGGGCTACAGGACAATAGGCAAGCAGCTTGGTGAGAAGGCAACAACTGTTGGCGCAATTATTAGAAAATGGAAGAAGTTCAAGATGACGGTCAATCACCCTCGGTCTGGGGCTCCATGCAAGATCTCACCTCGGGGGGTATTAATGATCATGAGGAAGTTGAGGGATCAGCCCAGAACTACACGGCAGGACCTGGTCAATGACCTGAAGAGAGCTGGGACCACAGTCTCAAAGAAAACCATTAGTAACACACTACGCCGTCATGGATTAAAATCCTGCAGCGCACGCAAGGTCCCCCTGCTCAAGCCAGCGCATGTCCAGGACCGTCTGAAGTTTGCCAATGACCATCTGGATGATCCAGAGGAGGAATGGGAGAAGGTCATGTGGTCTGATGAGACAAAAAATAGAGCTTTTTGGTCTAAACTCCACTCGCCGTGTTTGGAGGAAGAAGAAGGATGAGTACAACCCCAAGAACACCATCCCAACCGTGAAGCATGGAGGTGGAAACATCATTCTTTGGGGATGCTTTTCTGCTGGAGTGGCCGAGCCAGTCTCCAGACCTGAACCCAATAGAACATCTTTGGAGGGAGCTGAAAGTCCGTATTGCCCAGCGACAGCCCCGAAACCTGAAGGATCTGGAGAAGGTCTGTATGGAGGAGTGGGCCAAAATCCCTGCTGCAGTGTGTGCAAACCTGGTCAAGAACTACAGGAAACGTATGATCTCTGTAATTGCAAACAAATGTTTCTGTACCAAATATTAAATTCTGCTTTTCTGATGTATCAAATACTTATGTCATGCAATAAAATGCAAATTAATTACTTAAAAATCATACAATGTGATTTTCTGGATTTTTTTAAATATTCCGTCTCTCACAGTTGAAGTGTACCTATGATAAAAATGACAGACCTCTACATGCTTTGTAAGTAGGAAAACCTGCAAAATCGGCAGTGTATCAAATACTTCTTCTCCCCACTGTATTAGCATCTGGGACAGAGTAGGAGGCAGTTCACTCTGGGCACGCTATTCATCCAAAGTGAAAATGCTGCCCCCTATCCCTAAAAATGTAAGTAAAAATATTTTTAAATACTACTTAAGTGTTTTTTTGGGGTATCTGTACTTTACTATTTATATTTTCGACTACTTTTACTTTTACTTCACTCCATTCCGAAAGAAAATTATGTACTTTTTACTCCATACATTTTCCCTGACACCCAAAGGTACTAGTTACAATTTGAATGCTTAGCAGTACAGGAAAAGGGTCAAATTCACACGTCTCTGGTTATCCCTACTGCCCTACCACCTCTGATCTGGTGGACTCACTAAACATAAATTCTTCCTTTGTAAATTGTGTTGGAGTGTGCCCCTGGCTGTCAAAAAATAAAAAAGGAAATTGTGCCGTCTGGTTTGCTAAATATAAGGAATTTGAGGTATAGCATTTATTTTTACTTTATACTTTTACTCAAGTATGACAATTGACTACTTTTTCCACCACTGTACTTAAGTCCATTTAAAATCTGATACTTTTAGGCTTTTCCTCAAATAGTATTTTACTGGGTTACTTTCATTTTTCCTTTTGTCATTTTACATTAAAGTATCTTTAATTTCACTCAAGTAAGACAATTGAATACTTTTTACACCTCTGCAAACAGACCACTTTATATCTGTCTAAGCACAGAGATGGGCTCTGTATGTCTTAAGGGGTGCAGGTGTAGACAAAGAGGTGGGGAATTCAATAAAGTTGGATAAAGAACTAACAGTTTACACTGCTTTTATAGAGCTTCCCTTGAAAGTATTTGGGATCGATTTCCACCTTTGGGTCTATTCCATTACTTCTGTTGTACCAGGAAAACTAAATCAAGTCAGCCAAAGTATTTGACCCGGTTGTGGTGTGTTTGTGTGCAGCTCCTGCTCAGATCCTGACATTCAACGGCACAGTGACCACCCCCTGGATGAGGGACATCGTGTTGCCCTGTAAGGCGGTGGGCGACCCAGCCCCCACGGTCAAGTGGCTCAAGGAGACGTGAGTACAGAGTACAACACATCATGCTGCATGTAGGACAGACAGTAGAACTTAGTACAGACCGTGTTTTGAGTCACTTTTAACGCACACTAAATACCAGTTAAAAAACAGTGGCTCTTTGGAATGTCAATTTTCACTGAAGACCTTGTGTGTTTGCAGTATCCTTTCACACTTATCAGCAGAATGTTAAAAAAGAATGGTTGTTTACATGTGCCGCATATTCCTATACACATAAAAGTATTGAAACATTATCCAATACTTTTCAAAGATTTTCTCTTTGGTGTATCTCGCTGTAGTTCATTGTCTGACTGTCTTTCGTACATTTGTGATTCAGCAATGGAAGCCCCGCCCCTGCTGTGATTGACAGTAGACGCATTGTTCAGGGCAACGGCAGCCTGGTCATCCGCACAGTGAAAGCTGAGGATTCTGGGAACTACACCTGTGTGGCTAGCAACAATTTTGGGCCAGATAAAATCATCCTCAACCTGCAGGTTCAAGGTAAGTCAGTTAGTGTGTGGTGAAACAATCCAGTTTACCAGTCTTCAGGTCAGTTCATAACAATACTAAATAGACATGTATTCATCATAGGTAGTGAAGTGAAAGGATATCATCATGAGTTAGAAGGACTTAAATAAAATCCATATTTTTACTTCTAGTTCCCCCGGACCAGCCTCGTCTCACCGTTACCAAGACGACCACCACTTCAATCACTCTGTCCTGGATACCAGGAGACAACGGAGGCAGCTCCATACGAGGTCAGACACCAACGCAGCTAGCAGCAACACTAACTATTATTGGAGATTTTTGTTTTCCCTTGGACAACAGCTTACTGACTTGATTAAATAGCAGGCAACACTGTAACATCCTAACCTCTCTCTCACATATCAGGCTACATCCTGCAATACTCAGAGGACAACAGTGAGAAGTGGGGCAACTTTGCCATCAGCCCTAGTGAGCGTTCCTATCGACTGGAGAACCTGAAGTGTGGCACCTGGTACAAGTTCACCCTGACTGCCCAGAATGCTGTGGGGCCAGGGCGCATCAGTGAGATCATCGAGGCTAAGACTCATGGGAAAGGTAGGGAGATGGTGACTTTCTTTTACATATGTTTTTTATTAAATAGTGACCCCATTGCTTTTACTCAATTAATGGAAAACTAATTCTTATGGAAAGACCTCTCATTGAAGTGTTTGTGTGGTCTGACTCCTCTCTCCTCACTCCCCAACAGAACCCCAGTACTCTAAAGAACAGGAGCTCTTCACCAGTATCAATGCCACGCGTGTCAGGCTCAACCTGATTGGCTGGAACAACGGCGGCTGTCCAATCACGTCCTTCACGTTAGAGTACCGTTCGGTGGAGTCTCCCACGTGGACCACGGCCCAGTGCACATCTCTGACCAAGAGCTACATCCTGTATGACCTGGCCGAGGCCACCTGGTATGAACTGCAGATGAAGGTGTTCAACAGCGCCGGGTCAGCAGAGAAGAGGGTCAAGTTTTCCACTCTGAGCTACGATGGCAGTGAGTTAACTTGTCTATACACGCTTATAGTGACTTATTCAGGATATCTGAATAAAGAATGAAGAACTTTAGTTTAAAAGTAATTTACCTAACCATTCCTTGAAAATTGTGTCACAACTGCCTGAGTTTCCATCAAAAACGTTCATTTACGGTATACCTGCCTTAGAGGAGGAAATTACCTCATATTTAGCTATTTACTGGTCCTTGGAGTTCTTCTCTCCTCCCTGCCATTAAAGTGGCTGTCTCATGCTAGTCTTTCCCTGGTCCATGCTTTAAAAGGCTCTAGGCCTAACTGATGAATGGGGCAGTAAAGTACCTCAAGTAGATGTTCTGCTGACTCCAGTGGCCGTGGCGATTTCACGCACGCACGCACGCACGCACACACACACACACACACACACACACACACACACACACACACACACACACACACACACACACACACACACACACACACACACACACACACACCTTCACTAGACCCTAGTCTATTTGTCCCCACCACATCCATCTAACCCCCCAGCCATCCAGGAAGTGTAAAAGGGGAAAAAAGAGCTTAGTTTTCAGCTAAGAAGGATGAGTTGATCTTCTGTCAAGTGGGCATTACTGCCAGTTTGGCAGAAGGTCAGGTGCTGATTGCAGCTAGCGCAGGGCTGCAGCAGCTTGTTGGAGCAGATTGGGTGGGTTTGATGGAAAATACATTAAGGTTGGGATGCAAGATGTAGAGGCACTGTTACCTTGTGCCAGGTGCTTGATTCATGTTTTAAACATTAACACAAAGTTAATTTAGTATTTACTATTCATCGACAGACACTGCATAGCAGAGGAGGCTCGTGGGAGGTGCTATAGGAGGACTGGCTCATTGTAATGGCTGGAATGGAATTATGGGAACGGTATTAAACACATCAAACATATGGAAACCACTACCAGCCATTACAATGAGCCTGTCCTCCTATAGTTCCTCACACCAGCCTCCACTGCTGTATAAGCTTAATATGTGTTCGCGTTTGGATGATTTTTTGCAGTCATTCTCTCGTCTACCAGGTCTGGTTGCGACACTTGACAACCTTCTAGTTATTGTACAAGTAACCTAACGTAGCAGGCGTAAAAGAAACGCCTGAGCGGGATGCCCCACATTCTGGTGCTGACGAGAAAGAAAACTGTCAGGGAGTTTCTCTTCTGCACTATTCAACCAATCCACTAAATATAGAGGAGGAGTTAAGATGAAGTGTCGCCAAAGCAGAAGTCGCATTACAGGCTCTCTTCCAATTCTCCTGAAAACCTAATTTACCCAGCCCCACTGAGGGTGTTGTACATCAACCTACATAATGCTGTCATAACACATGTCATAGTTTATGTCAGCTAATGACATCTCTATGACCTGTCTCAAGGTACCATTGCTCCACTGGTGAAGGCTCCAACGGTGACTGTGGACAGTACGTCCAGTAACGAGGGTCTGAAGATGGTGACCATCATCTCCTGTGTGCTGGTGGGAATCGTGCTGGTCTTCGTCCTGCTGCTAGTCCTCAGGAGGAGAAGGAGGGAACAGAGACTGAAGAGGCTCAGAGGTGAGAGGTCACAGCAGCAACAGGGCAACACCTGATTGGTTAGATTTCTGTAAAATTTCTTTAACTATTGTCAAGTATAGTGTGAGTATCATCTGTATGTAATGTGATTTTTGTTCTTGTTTGCTCTGTAGATGCGAAAAGTTTGGCAGAGATGCTGATGAGGTAAGCATGAGCAGTTTGACATGTAACTTTATAGACAGTTACTATTGTCTAATGCATTAATGGAATAAAAAAACATTCAATACTGTATCTATAGAATCATATTAGAATCACCAGTTTCTGAATATCTGTAATGAGGTCTTTATTGAGCAGTGTATGTTGTTTCCTGTGTTCCCCAGTAAAAACACACGACCTGCAGACACCATCAACAAGCAGCAGCAGACCCTTAGAATGCACATCGACATCCCCCGAGCCCAGCTGCTCATAGAGGAGAGAGACACCATGGAGACAGTCGGTGAGTGGACACTGATACATTATGCTGCTTTCATGTGTTCTCTGAATTATCAGAAACTTTGGACTGAAACTCCCGGAAAGCTCCCGGACATGTCAAAACTCATAATGAGCTTCCAAGTAGGAAATGCGAGTGGGAAACTTGTGTAACATTGGATAACAATATGTGAATATCACATATCTGTGGCCTTCTATGTGGTAGTAGTACCTACTGTGGCGATTCTCATCGTACTGTGGTGACCATGTTTGTGAAATGATTCTCTCTATTTCAGACGACAGGTCCACAGTGCTGCTGACTGACAATGACTTTGGGGAGACTCAGAAACAGAAGTCATCTACGGTTACCCACACCGTCCACTACCAGTCCCTGTCCCAGGCCACCGGACCTCTAGTGGATGTGTCTGATGCTAGGCCAGGAACCAGTAAGTCCAGTATGGACATCCTATTTACTTTACTAGCGGTGGAGCTAGAATTAATAAGTGCGATCAGGATTGCATTCATACAGCTGGAATTTATTCAGCTAGAGTTGATTCCAGACAACAGACTGGTTTGATTCAGCTCCAGTCCTCAGAGAGTCATCAGAAGCATTAGGAGCACTGCCCCTACCATCTCCACTGATGTTGTTCACAGTGATAAGCATTTACTTTCAACACAGTGATTATTGCTGTTATATTATTTTCAATTCTAAACATGAATGATTATGTATGTGTATTGCATCCAATCAAAAATGTATGTATTTGTGGAGGACTGCAGTCAACCCAATCAAACCGTTTTCTCACTGTTATTGTAAGCTATATGTATTTGTGTGGACACAAGAGGTCCTGAGATGAACTCCAGGTGACATATTGTGATGGTGGGCGTTTTCTTTTTGTTGGTTTATATGAGGATTGGGTGTCCAGCCGTCATTGCTATTGCCAGATACACACTTACTGCCACCCTTAAAAACACTCAGTCAGCCCAAAAAAACAGAGCATTGCAGTACTCAAGATGAACCCTTGTTATGTGACATAACACCCTGGTGTGTGACTGTGATGTCATTTTCTGTATCTTTCCTTGTCAGATCCCACAGCCCGCCGCACAGCCAAAGCAGGCCCTGTTGCACGCAACCGCTACGCTAGCCAGTGGACCCTGAACCGACCACACCCGCCAGTCTCGGCCCACACCCTGAGCACTGACTGGAGATTGCCCACGCCACGGGTGGCCGGCTCTGTGGACAAGGAGAGTGACAGCTACAGCGTCAGCCCATCTCAGGACACAGGTAACAACGCACCTGAAGATGAGACAAGTCTGTAACAACCGCTATAACAGTCCCCATATAAGAATGTCTGTAACATCACCCTTAACCATAACAACACCGCTCACCTCTTTAATAAAGACAGATCGGCCTACTATAGAACTTTTAACAATGCCAACAGTTTATAACAATGCTAATGCTAGCGTTAGCCCCTAACTGCTCTACTAACATGGCCTCTAACCCTAACCCCTGGTATAGACCGTGCACGGAGCAGCATGGTGTCCACAGAGAGCGCCTCGTCCACCTACGAGGAGCTGGCGCGGGCCTACGAGCACGCCAAGATGGAGGAGCAGCTGCGGCACGCCAAGTTTACCATCACAGAGTGCTTCATCTCGGATACGTCGTCGGAGCAGATGACAGCAGGCACAAATGACTACACAGACAGCCTGACGTCCAGCACACCCTCCGAGTCAGGCATCTGCAGGTTCACTGCCTCCCCGCCCAAGCCTCAGGATGTTAGCCGAGTCATGAACATGGCCGCACCCAAAGCTCACAGACCGGGTGAGGCCACGTAGACAAATAGCTAACTGCTGTAGCTGTAGCTAACTCTGAGCTCTGTTGCTAATGTTTGCTAGCCTTCACCATGCTTGTAATGCTATGGTTTGAGGGCCCCCCCAAGCACTAACGCTAATCCTAACCCTAACGTTCACTTTAAGATCTGATACATACTTTCTTCATATATAGACTGTGGGGTTAGTCTATGGTCTGTTACCTGTATGCGGAACTGTAGCTGAATTGAATAACTCTGTGTCGTAACATTTCAAGCTATTATGTTCTTCATATGCCAATAAAAACTAACAAATTCTGTAATATGCATTTAAAACACAACGCTGGTCAGTCAGACCAAACGTATCAATTCAGGGCCATTTCTCTCTCCCTCGTAAATGTTAGGCAAACCAGATCATATCCCAGGGTTAGGGGTTCGTAAATATTTACTGCTGATATATCAATTTAACTGTTCTGAAGATAATGGTCTAGTAATGCTTAGGGTTGCACTATTCTGGGAACTTTCAATAAATTCCCTGGTTTTCCTGAAATCCCGGATGGAGGATTCCTGGAATCAGCAGAGAATAAACATGAAACCTGGAATCTTCCAACAAGGATTTCTGCATAACCAGGGAATTTATTGAAAGTTCCCAGAATTTTGCAACCCTAGTAATGCTACTTGCAGCAACAAATGTGGAGTTTTACAGACAGTGATTTGAATAAATTAATGTATTAATTAAGGTCATGTATTAATGAAGCTTATTCTATTGACAAAACTCCATTGCAGGATGACCAAGCTTGAACATTGAACAACCTAAATCTGTTTGAGGCCGCTTGCTATGAGGTCACTTCACCTCATGAATTCAGTCTTTTTGTTGAAGTCTTCATCTTATTCATTCTATATAGTTTTGGTTCATTATAGTTATATTTTATTAAACTCTGTAGACTTTACTCAGATACATTTGTAATGAGCTGCGCTGGAGTCTTAAATCTTTAACATTACTTATTTATGTTATAGAAAAGCAACAGTCTCCTTCTCCATCCATTAACCTAATAAGTATAATGGAATCTGGTTGGGTTTAATGACAGTGTAAAATATTGCCATTTTCATTTCATGTTGGTCAAGGCCAAATTCAGATGAAGAACATTCTTTGGCATATTACCTCAATAACTACTGTAACTATTGTATTGCACTATTGTAAAGTGGTTGTTCCACTGGATATCATAAGGTGAATGCACCAATTTGTAAGTCGCTCTGGATAAGAGCGTCTGCTAAATGACTTAAATGTAAATGTAAATGTAACTAGACAAAGCAATATACTTTAATAGTCTGTCAGAATCTATGGATGACTTTGGCATATAAACTACCCTAGTTTTGTGGGTTGGTGTGGAAGATGTGATGAGCTTGTATCTCACCTTTCCCCCAGGAGCAGTCATTTCTCTTCACTGAAGTGTTTTGAACTGAGATTTTTCCATAATTACACTGGCCATATGTGTATTCTATGGGGTTGTCCATAAAACACAATGCATCATAACTAACTCCCCTCTCTTTCCTTCCTTTGTCCTTTAGGGGGCGAGCTAGTGCACCTGCCTCCTTACCTGCGCATGGACTTCCTGCTGAACCGCGGTATATCGTGCTCGGGCACTGGAGGGAGGGGTGGCGCCGGGGGGGAGGGGGCCATGGGCCAGGCCTGCTTGGAGCCCCAGAAGAGTCGCTCCCTGAAACGGCCATCACGCATGGCGCCCCCAACTCCCACGGAGGCCCCCCAGGCCAGCAGCAGGGCCAGCAGCAGGGACCCAGTGGCCCAGTGGCAACCCGGCTCAGCAGTCACCCTGCCCCACAGAGAGGGCTCAGAGCTGGCCCAGGCCGCCAAGCTTAGCACCTCCCAAGAGTCCCTGCTTGACTCACGAGGACACCTCAAACAGACCAACAACCCCTACGCAAAGTCCTACACGCTGGTATAACATCAGTGGCATGGGCCCAGACTAAAACTCACACTAACACTGGACTTATTACACTTACAAGTGCAGTAAACTGACTCTCACCAAACAGTCCTGTATATAATGTCCCCTTTCTTCTTAAAGGAGGGGTACCTTTTACTAATGTTCTTTTATTTATTTTTGGAGCTTTCTTTGTTTTTTTAAACTTGTGAGAAAATGCATTCATCTGAAATGACTCCACGCGGAGCTTGCCAAAAGATTTATGTTATGAGGGAACATGATTTATTCTTGATTATTATTGTTAATCATTAATTATTAATCAGTGATTATTTGTTGTTACTTCTCAACTATTCATGATTATTAATTATTGATTACAAATGATCAATTATTACCATTACTACACTATTTGAATTAGAACCTGGACAACTTTTTTCCCGGAGTATGAGATGATAATTTGGAGCTTGTCATTTTTTTCTATGGAAACTTCCTCTAAAACACTGAATGAAACTTTGGAGAAATCTGGGATGGAAGCAATCGACACCAGTCCAAACTTGTCAGCTGCTCTCAAATTATACATTTTTTGAAGAAAAAAATCTATTTCCTATGGATGCATGGGTACTGACCAATTAAAGACGATTAAGAGGATTATGATAACGACTGGACAGCCCAGTTGACCATTTTTGTCACACTATGAAATTATCAAATGTGAAGATTTATTATTCTTATTACTATAAATATATATATATAAAAAGAGAAATCACTTTTATTTGTGGATATTACAGGGAAGAATTGATTTGGTTAATAAAGTCCTTAGTCATGTTTGCACATATCTCGTTTTGATTAGGAAATGGAGTCTCTGTTGATCTTTCTCTGTGTCGCATACTCTGATGGTGCAATATGAAAAAAGATTATGAAAATTATATTGATACTATTTGCTCTATACTGTACTGTAATGAAAAATAACTATGTTAGTATACTTACAGGGCGGGACAAACCCCAGCTATGTATTCAGGTGTAGTTTACCACTGCTAATTTGCCAGGGTGGTAAATGAAGTTAGTTAGAACAGGGAGGGTCAGAGATATAACGGTTTGCACTTCATGACACCCCAAAACAAATGTCCAGACAGAGCCCCTATTCTCAGTGCACTAGGTAGAGTCTTCAAGGCTCTCACTCTCCTCCTCAATAGATTTATTGTCGCTGCATTGCCGTGATGCTCCTCTACAGGGAAAAACTTGAGACAATCCCCCCTTCAAACCAAACCAAAATCTTTGGGAAGTGTCTATCTAAAGTGTGGATATAACTACACAGTTTTAGTTGTTGTTTACCCTGGCCCATTTTTCTTTGTATTTTAGTCCCGGAGGGAGAGTTTGATAAGAATGCTGTGAGGTCATTAATGCCCGTTTATATTATTTGTTTTAATTGTCTTCATTATGATATTCCTTTTAACAAGATGTCGCTTTTTATTTTTAACATGGTGTTCACCATGGTGGCACTGAAATAAAGAGAAACTAACCCACAGTTCAAATTTTATTAATAAAAAGGCTGTTCCCCAAATTATCCTTCACAGTTTGACATGAATGACTGGCGATGGGTTGTTTAGAGACACGAATAGAGGAGGACGCCCACAAAGGTTGTGGGTGGGGTGTGTCACTGGGTGAGTGAGTGAATAAGTGAGTGAGGAACTGAGTCAGTGAGTGAGTGGTGATAGGGGTGGATTGTTGGGTAATTCATCTGAAATGAATTTGAACAACAGTCATTGATTATCACTAATTCCTTTTTATGTAAAATCACTCATGAGTCTCATAAAACTCAAACTCTCCAAATAAAAATATTGTTGTACCAATGACATTTCATGTTTTTTCAGTACTAAACCCCCTAAGGGCCCGGGGCTGGGTTTCTACTAAGCTAACATATGTCATTGTTTTAAGATCATCATACCAAGGTTCATTTATACCCCTCTGGGATATGTGGGACGATAGCGTCCCACCTGGCCAACATCCAGTGAAAATGCAGAGTGCCAAATTCAAATAAATTACTTAAAAAAGTTTACTTTCATGAAATCACACATTCAATATACCAAATTAAAGCTACACTTGTTGTGAATCCAGCCAACGTGTCAGATTTAAAAAATGCTTTACGGCGAAAGCAAACAATGGTATTATCTGAGGATAGCACCCTAGCTAACAATCCAGACCATCATATTTCAACCCTTCCGGCGCGACACAAAACGCAGAAATAAAGATTTAATTCATGCCTTACCTTTGACGAGCTTCTTCTGTTGGCACTCCAATATGTCACATAAACATCACAAATGGTCCTTTTGTTTGATTAATTCCGTCGATATATATCCAAAAGGTCCATTTATTTGGCGCGTTTGATCCAGAAAAACACTGGTTCCAACTTGCACAACGTGACTACAAAATATCTCAAAAGTTACCTGTAAGCTTTGTCCAAACATTTCAAACTACTTTTGTAATACAACTTTAGGTATTTTTTTACATAAATAATCGATAAAATTGAAGACGGGATGATCTGTGTTCAATACAAACAGTAACAGTAACAAACAGTACACTTCACTGGAGCCTCATTCTCAACATGGCTACTTCTTAATACCTCAAAGGAAAAGCCTCAACCAATTTCTAAAGACTGTTGACATCCAGTGGAAGTGATAGGAACTGCGGGAAGGTCCCTTAGAAATCTGGATTCCCAATGAAACCCATTGAAAAGAGAGTGACCTCAAACAAACAAAAAATCTGAATGGTTTGTCCTCGGGGTTTTGCCTGCCAAATAAGTTCTGTTATAGTCACAGACATGATTCAAACAGTTTTAGAAACTTCAGAGTGTTGTCTATCCAATACTAATAATAATATGCATATATTAGCATCTGGGACTGAGTAGGAGGCAGTTTACTCTGGGCATGCTTTTCATCCAAACGTGAAAATGCTGCCCCCTATCCTAGAGAAGTTATTAAGCATCCCCCCAAAATATGTAAAAAATTATTTTATAAAACACTGAATTTGGCCTTACTGCTATTAGCCAATAGAAACGCATTGAATAACATATTCAAACATGGCAAAATAGTCCCAAAAAATAAAAAGGAAGTATGTTTTGAAGTGTCTGTCCTATATCTGAGAGATTTAAGAAAGATCATAAAATTCTTTAAAAAAAGAATTACACATATTTAACTATGTTTTTGTCACTGAAGTAATTCAATATGCAGCATACTTCCATATACATTTAATGGTCCCGGGCTACCTTCAGACATGTCTTGTGGGGCTTGTGGGCGTCCTAGAGCAAAACAACCGACTTGTACGTGTTCGTGAGAGTCCCATCTTTCAATGGTGGGCTTATATTAAGGCGTCCGCATGCTTCCCATCCGAAACAGTTTGTGCATACAGTATATTATATTATATATTGTGTTGTGATGTTTTTGTTCGTTTTGGTCTTCAGTAAGGGTGTTTTTGGCTGTTTGTGCCCAATAATTTTTTTCCTGAGGCAACCCGAAGTTCAGTAGCCAAAGTTTACATGCCTTTGTCAGTGATTGGTCAACAGTAGCGATTCTTCAATTAAGTTTTGTCATTCAAATCAAATTGTATTAGTCACATATGCCGAATACAACAGGTGTAGGTAGACCTTACAGTGAAATGCTTACTTACGAGCCCCTAAACAACAATGCAGTTAAAAAAAGAAATTGGATAAGAATAAGAGATAAAAGTAACAAGTAATTAAAGAGCAGCAGTAAAACAACAATAGTGAAATTATATTCAGGGGGGTACCAGTACAGAGTCAATGTGCGGGGGCACCGGTTAGTTGAGGTAGTATGTAGATGTAGGTATACTTATTAAAGTGACTATGCATAGGTGACAACAGAGAGTAGCAGTGGTGTAGAGGGGGGGGGGGGGGGGCAGTGCAAATAGTGTGGGTAGCCATTTGACTAGATGTTCAGGAGTCTTATGGCTTGGGGGTAGAAGCTGTTTAGAAGCCTCTTGGACCTAGACTTGGCGCTCTGGTACCACTTGCCATGCGGTAGCAGAGAGAACAGTCTATGACTAGGGTGGCTGGAGTCTTTGACAATTTTTAGGTCCTTCCTCTGACACTGCCTAGTATATAGGTCCTGGATGGCAGGAAGCTTGGCCCCAGTGATGTACTGGGCCGTTCGCACTACCCTCTGTAGGGCCTTGAGGTCGGAGGCCGAGCAGTTGCCATACCAGGCAGTGATGCAACCAGTCAGGATGCTCTCGATGGCACAGCTGTAGAACCTTTAGAGGATCTGAGGACCCATGCCAAATATTTTCAGTCTCCTGAGGGGGAATAGGTTTTGTCATGCCTTCTTCACAACTGTCTTGTGTGCTTGGACCATGTTAGTTTGTTGGTGATGTCAACCTGCTCCACTGCAGCCCCGTCGATGAGAATGGGGGCGCGCTCGGTCCTCTTTTTCCTGTAGTCCGCAATCATCTCCTTTGTCTTGATCACGTTGAGGGAGAGGTTGTTGTCCTGGCACCACATGGACAGGTCTCTGACCTCCTCCCTATAGGCTACCTCGTTGTTGTCAGTAAACAGGCCTACCACTGTTGTCTTCAGCAAATTTAATGATGATGTTGGAGTCGTGCCTGGCCGTGCAGTCATGAGTGAACAGGGAGTACAGGAGGGGGCTGAACACACAACCCTGAGGGGCCCCTGTGTTGAGGATCAGCGTGGTGGATGTGTTGCTACCTACCCTTACCACCTGGGGGTGGCCCGTCAGGAAGTCCAGGATACAGTTGCAGAGGGAGGTGCTTAGTCCCAGGATCCTTAGCTTATGGATGAGCTTTGAAGGCACTATGGTGTTGAACGCTGAGCTGTAGTCAATGGATAGCATTCTCACATAGGTATTCCTTTTGTTCAGGTGGGAAAGGGCAGTGTGGAGTGCAATAGAGATTGCATCATCTGTGGATCTGTTGGGGCAGTATGCAAATTAAAGTGGGTCTAGGGTTTCTGGGATGATGGTGTTGATGTGAGCCATGCCCAGCCTATCAAAGCACTTCATGGCTACAGACATGAGTGCTATGGGTCGGTAGTCATTTAGGCAGGTTACCTTAGTGTTCTTGGGCAAAGGGACTATGGTGGTCTGCTTAAAACATGTTGGTATTACAGACTCGGACAGGGAGACGTTGAAAATGTCAGTGAAGACCTTGCCAGTTGGTCAGGGCATGCTCGCAGTACACATCCTGGTAATCCGTCTGGCCCTGCGGCCTTGTGAATGTTGACCTGTTCAAAGGACTTACTCACATCAGCTGCGGAGAGCGTGATCACACAGTCTTCCGGAACAGCTGGTGCTCCCCTGCATGTTTCAGTGTTTTTTGCCTCGAAGCGAGCATAGAAGTAGTTTAGCTCGTCTGGTAGGCTCGTGTCACTGGGCAGCTCTCGGCTGGGCTTCCCTTTGTAGTCTGTAATGGTTTTCAAGCCCTGCCACATCCGATGACCGTCAGAGCCGGTGTAGTACGATTCGATCTTAGTCCTGTATTGACGCTTTGCCTGTTTGATGGTTCGTCGGAGGGCATAGCGGGATTTCTTATAAGCTTCTGGGTTAGAGTCCCGCTCCTTGAAAGTGGCAGCTCTAGCCTTTAGCTCAGTGTGGATGCTGCCTGTAATCCATTGCTTCTGGTTGGGATATGTACGTATGGTCACTGTGGGGACGACATCATCAATGCACTTATTGATGAAGCCAATGACCTGATGTGGTGTACTCCTCAATGCCATTGGAGCAAAACAGTCCTGTAGCTTAGATCTGCTTCATCTGACCACGTTTTTATTGATCTAGTCACTGGTGCTTCCTGCTTTAATTTTTGCTTGTTAGAATTATGGTCAGATTTGCCAAATGGAGGGTGAGGGAGAGCTTTGTATGCGTCTGTGTGTGTGGTATATAGGTGGTCTAGAGTTATTTTTCCTCTGATTGCACATTTAACAGGCTGATAGAAATGAGGTCAAATGGATTTAAGTTTCCCTGCTTTAAAGTCCCCAGCTACTAGGAGCGCCACCTCTGGGTGAACGTTTTCTTGTTTGCTTATGGCGGAATACAGCTCATTCAATGCTGTCTTAGTACCAGCCTCTGACTGTGGTGGTATGTAAACAGCTACGAAGAATACAGATGAAAACTCTCTCGGTAGGTAGTGTGGTCCACAGCTTATCATGAGATACTCTACCTCAGGCAATAGCTTGAGACTTCCTTAGATATCGTGCACCAGATGTTATTTACAAAAATACATAGTCCGCCATCCCTTGTCTTATCAGACGCAGCTGTTCTATCCTGCCGGTACATCGTATAACCAGCCAGCTGTACGTTGATATTGCCGTCATTCAGCCACGACTCCGTGAAGCATAAGATGTTACGGTTTTGAATGTACTGTTGGTAGTTTAATCTTCCGCGTAACTTGTCGATTTTTTTCTCTACGGATTGCACGTTTGCCAGCAGAATAGAGCGAAGTGAATTCTCAGAAGGCAGCCTGCCTTCTCAGAAGTGAATTCTCAGAATTCTCAGAAGGCAGCCTGCCTTCTCAGAAGGCATTCTGCTACTCCGTGGTGAGTAATCGCAGTCCTGATGTCTAAAAGTTATTTTCGGTCATAAGAGACGGTAGCGGCAACATTATGTACAAAATAAGTTTAAAAATATATTACAAACAACACAAATAAACTAACAAAAAAACTAACGGCTGGGGGCACATTAAACGTCTGCCTTCTTCTCCGGCGCCATCTTTCTTAATGAGAGATGAGAGATTACTTGTTTTCATTCAAATTTTTTCACTTGAGAAATACTGCACCAAACATCTTAGTTAGATGTAAAATTGCGTGAGTGAGACCTCGGAAAAAACGTCATGATTAGTTACAGATTTCTTGAGTTATCTTAGATTAATTCAGACTATTTTGAGTGGCTATACTGAAAATCCTATAGAATTTTTCATTCAATAGAGTTTTCAGTACATTTATCTTAAGCCATCCCTTTAAATACGTTAAATTGTTGCAAATTACTATGAATTGACAGACCTATTTCCTAAAAATTATATTTTACATTCATTGTGTGACAAGAAATAACAAGCAGGTCTTTTAGGCTCCAGCAGCTAGAATTTGTCCGTCCACAATTCAACTGTGGGAACATGGCAACTCTCAACACCAGACAACAGAAGGAGCTGGCCGCTGCTGTACAAGAGATTGTTTGTGAGGAGATTATCTCTCCCCTTGATTTAGAATTAAAACTGGTAAATGAATCATTGCCAGTGTTCACTGCTAAAGTGGATTCCTATTCTACTAAAGTGGAAAGTCTGGTGAGGATAGCCATTGCGACAGAGGTGCGACTCCATGATCTGGAAACAGCGCGAGCTAAGTCGGAAGGGATAATCAAACTCGTAAAAGAGAAAATAGAATCACTCAAATCATTCCCGTAAATTCAATGTGCGGATCACAGGACTTGAAACACTTGCACAGGAGGTTGGTGGCACCTTAATTGGGGAGAATGGCGTTGTGGTAATGGATGGAACGGAATGAGTGGAATGGTATCAAATACCTCAAACACATGGTTTCTTCGAGAAGCACATCAAATCCAACACACAAGGGGACAAGACGACAGATGGAACCCCAAGATTGGCTCATTATTCAGGTGGCTATCCATGCACAATCAGACAATGATGAGGACACCCCTCATGTTTAGGTACAAGGAACAATATTACTATTATTACTGAGCATTGAACTTGTTATAATTATATTGCCTATGGTCCAGGACATTTACACAGTAATAATGACATAAATAAAATTTAATTAATTAATTACTCCTGAAAATCTGGTGTTGATGTGAATGATTTTGTTATATTTCAGTCTTCTGTGATGTATATGAAGTATGATATTGGGTTACAAACTCAAATTTGAATACATTCCAACTCTATATCTGACACGGTACAGGTGTCTTCTTTTTTTTAAGCACCTAACCATGTGTGTGAGGTGTATACTTTTGTATCAAAGAAGATTCATTTAAGACTAACAGGAAACACTGTGTGACCCTGATTTAGCCCACTGGAGTAAAATGTTTCCTTGTGTGGCAACAGCGCATTGAATCCATTGGGCCTAATAATGGCAATACAGTGCCTTGCAAAAGTATTCATCCCCTTTGGCGTTTTTCCTATTTTATTGCATTACAACATGTAATTTAAATGGACTTTTATTTGGATTTCATGTAATGGACATACACAAAATAATCCAAATTGGTGAAGTGAAATGAAAAAAATAACTTGTTTCAAAAAATTCTAAAAAATAAGTCCCTGAAAAGTGGTGCGTGCATATGTATTCACCCCCTTTGCTATGAAGCCCCTATATAAGATCTGGTGCAACCAATTACATTCAGAAGTCACATGAGTTAAATAAAGTCCACCTGCGTGCAATCTAAGTGTCACATGATCTGTCACATGATCTCAGTACATATACACCTGTTCTGAAAAGCCCCAGAGTCTGCAACACCACTAAGCAAGGGGCACCACCAAGCAAGCGACACCATGAAGACCAAGGAGCTCTCCAAACAGGTCAGGGACAATGTTGTGGAGAAGTACAGATCAGGGTTGGGTTCTAAAAAAAATCTGAAACTTTGAACATCCCACAGAGCACCATTAAATCCATTATAAAAAAAATGGAAAGAATATGGCACCACAACAAACCTGCTAAGAGAAGGCCGCCCACCAAAACTCACGGACCAGGCAAGGTTGCCATTAATCAGAGAGGCAACAAAGAGACCAAAGATAAGCCTGAAGGACCTGCATAGCTCCACAGCGGAGATTTGAGTATCTGTCCATAGGACCACTTTAAGCCGTACACTCCACAGAGCTGGGCTTTACGGAAGAGTGGCCAGAAAAAAGCCATTGCTTGAAGAAACTAATAAGCAAACACGTTTGGTGTTTGCCAAAAGGCATGTGGGAGACTCCCCAAACATATGGAAGAAGTCACTCTGGTCAGATGAGACTAAAATTGAGCTTTCTGGCCATCAAGGAAAACGATATGTCTGGCGCAAACCCAACACCTCTCATCACCCCGAGAACAACTTCCCCACAGTGAAGCATGGTGGTGGCAACATCATGCTGTGGGGATGTTTTTCATTGGTAGGGACTGGGAAACTGGTCAAAATTGAAGAAATGATGGATGGTGCTAAATACAGGGAAATTCTTGAGGGAAACCTGTTTCAGTCTTCCAGAGATTTGAAACTGGGATGGAGGTTCACCTTCCAGCAGGACAATGACCTTAAGCATAAAGTAACACTTGAGTGGTTTAAGGGGAAACATTTAAATGTCTTAGAATGGCCTAGTCATTTTTCCAACAATTCCAGTGGGTCAGAAGTGTAGATACACTAAGTTGACTGTGCCTTTAAACAGCTTGGAATATTCCAGAAAATGATGTCATTGCTTTAGAAGCGTTTGATAGGCTAATTGATGTCATTTGAGTCAATTGGAGTTGTACCTGTGGATGTATTTCAAGGCCTACCTTCAAACTCAGTGCATCTTTGCTTGACATCATGGGGAAATCAAAAGAAATCAGCCAAGACCTCAGAAAAAAATTGTAGAACACCACAAGTCTGGTTCATCCTTGGGAGCAATTTCCAAACGCCTGAAGGTACCACGTTCATCTGTACAAACAATAATACGCACGTATAAACACCATGGGACCACGCAGCCGTCATACCGCTCAAGAAGGAGATGCGTTCTGTCTCCTAGAGATGAACGTACTTTTTGTGCGAAAAGTGCAAATCAATCCCAGAACAAGAGCAAATGACCTTGTGAAGATGCTGGAGGAAGCAGGTACAAATGTATCTGTATCCACAGTAAAACGAGTCCTATATCGACATAACCTGAAAGGCCGCTCAGCAAAGAAGAAGCCACTGCTCCAAAACCGCCATAAAAAGCCAGACTACGGTTTGCATCTGCACATGGGGACAAAGATCGTACTTTTTGGAGAAATGTCCTTTGGTCTGATGAAACAAAAATATAACTGTTTGGCCATAATGATCATCGTTATGTTTGGAGGAAAAAGAGGGAGGCTTGCAAGCCGAAGAACACCATCCCAACCGTGAAGCACGGGGGTGGCAGCATCATGTTGTGGGGGTGCTTTGCTGCAGGAGGGACTGGTGCACTTCACAAAATAGATGGTATCAGGAGGGAGGAAAATTATGTGGATATATTGAAGCAACATCTTAAGACATCAGTCAGGAAGTTAAAGCTTGGTCGCAAATGGGTCTTCCAAATGGACAATAACCCCAAGCATACTTCCAAAGTTGTGGCAAAATGGCTTAAGGACAACAAAGTCAAGGTATTGGAGTGGCCATCACAAAGTCCTGACCTCAGTCCTATAAAAAATGTGTGGGCAGACCTGAAAAAGCATGTGCGAGCAAGGAGGCCTACAAACCTGACTCAGTTACACCAGCTCTGTCAGGAGGAATGGGCCAAAATTCACCCAACTTACTGTGGGAAGCTTGTGGAAGGCTACCCGAAACGTTTGACCCAATTTAAGCAATTTAAAGGCAATGCTACCAAATACTAATTGAGTGTATGTAAACTTCTGACCCACTGGGAATGTGATGAAAGAAATAAAAGCTGAAATAAATCATTCTCTCTACTATTATTCTGACATTTTACATTCTTAAAATAAAGTGGTGATCCTATCTGACCTAAGACAGGGAATTTTTACTAGGATTAAATGTCAGGAATTGTGAAAAACTGAGTTAAAATGTTTTTGGCTAATGTTAGTAAACTTCCGACTTCAACTGTATAATGCAAAAAAAAAATGCCTTTATTAGTGTGTGTACTCCAAATTCATATAATCCTACATTTTTTAATTCTCTGAACAGCATATTGTTAGAATTAACTGAATTCCAACTGGTTATTGAGACTCACATGAATGCCATTCTGGACATCTAATAAGACCAACTACAATCCACAGACAACCAATGCTCTCCAACATATCTGATTACCACCTCATTGATCCTTGTATGATGGAAATGTTGTTTGTTTATTAATAAAGGTACGCGGTGGAGCTTATGAGTGTGTGGCTCTATTTATTTTATATAGAAACTTTGACACAAATCAATTCTACCTCAGTAGATGGACTAACATCCCAGTTGCTTTAACTAGCAGAATATCTATTGTCAAAATGAATATATTGCCACAGCTGAATTTCTGTAGTTCAATGCTTCCCTTGTCACCCCCTTCTGGCTATTGGGATAAAGTCCAGAGTGTGGTATTGAAATTTATATGGCAAGGTAAGCGATCCCAGATAAAATTAACAAACTTACTGAGAGGGAAAGACACAGCAGGACTATCAGTACCAAACTTGAAATAGTTTTTCCAGGCACTAACTTTTCGTCCTATCCTAAATCGAAAATAAGAGGATCAGTGTGCATCTGTTTGATATCTCTAATACATGCAATAGGACAGTGATCACTGAGATCATTAGCAAAGCCACCATTGGACAAGTACTTGTGGGGGCTTTAAGTCAGAATTAGGTCAATCAGTTAGGAGTTTGCGGAATTTTTTACATTCATCCGTGTGGGTTTTGCAATCAGTTGAGTCAGGTTAAAGTCAAGACAAGTATTCTTAAAATGGTCTGTGGCCTCGGTAAGCCAAATTAAAATCCCCTGAGACAACTTACTCAGATGACATGAAAGGTTTGAAATACTCAGAAATAGTACCAATAGCGTCCCCCGGCAACAGATACAGTGCCTTCGGAAAGTATAGAGACCCCTTGACCTTTCCACATTTTGTTACGTTACAGCCTTATTCTGAAATGGATTAAATAAAACATTTTCCTCAGGAATCTACACACAATACCCCACAATGACAAAGCGAAAACAGCTTTTTAGAAATGTTTTAAAATGTAAAAACAGAAATACCTTATTTACATAAGTATTCAGACCCTTTGCTATGAGACTCGAAATTGAGCTTAGGTGCATCTTGTTCCAATTGATCATCCTTGAGATGTTTCTACAACTTGATTGGAGTCCACCTGTGATAAATTCAGTTGATTGTACATGATTTGGAAAGGCACACACCTGTCTCTATAAAGTGCCACAGTTGACAGTGCATGTCACAGCAAAAACCAAGCCATGAGGTCGAAGGAATTGTTCGTAGAGCTCCCAGACAGGATTGTGTCGAGGCACAGATCTGTGGAAGGGTACCAAAAAATGTATGCAGCATTGAAAGTCCCCAAGAACACAGTGACCTCCATCGTTCTTAAAGTTTGAAACCACCAAGACTCCTCCTAGAACTGGCCGCCTGGCCAAACTGAGCAATCAGGGGAGAAGGGCCTTTGTCAGGGAGGTGACCAAGAACCCGATAGTCGCTCTGACAGAGCTCTACAGTTCCTCTGTGGAGATGGGACAAAATTCCAGAATGACAACCATTTCTGCAGCACTCCACCAATCAGGCCTTTATGGTAGAGTGACCAGATGGAAGCCACTCCTCAGTAAAAGGCACATGACAGCCTGCCTGGAGTTTGCCAAAAGGAACCTAAAGACTCTCAGACCATGAGAAACAAGATTCTCTGGTCTGATGAAACCAAGATTGAACTCTTTGGCCTGAATGCCAAGCGTCACGTCTGGAGGATACCTGGCACCATCCCTACGGTGAAGCATGGTGGTGGCAGCATCATGCTGTGGGGATGTTTTTCAGCGGCAGGTATTTGGAGACTAGTCAGGATCGAGGGAAAGATGAATGGAGAAAAGTACAGAGAGATCCTTGATGAAAACCTTCTCCAGAGTGCTCAGGATCTCAGACTGGGGCGAAGGTTCACCTTCCAACAACCCTAAGCACACAACCTAGACATCGCAGGAGTGGCTTCGGGACAAGTCGCTGAATGTCCTTGAATGGCCCAGCCAGAGCCCAGACTTGAACCCGATCGAACATCTCTGGAGAGACCTGAAAATAGCTGTGCAGCAATGCTCCCCATCTAACCTGAGCTTGAGAGGATCTTCAGAGAAGAATGGAAGAAAGCTGTAATCGCTGCCAAAGATGCTTCAACAAAGTACTGAGTAAAGGGTCTACATTTTTAAAGAACGAACTGTTTTTGCTTTGTCATTATGAGGTTTTGTGTGTAGATTGATGAGGAAAATAAACAATTTTATACATTTTAGTATAAGGCTTTAATGCATTTTTTTTTTAAGTCAATGGGTCTGAATACTATGTGAAGGCGCTGTACATGTGTATTTTGGCTTATTGTGTCATCTTTAACCAAAAGCACAAATTTTGGGTGGATAGTGATATTTGGAGAACATGATGCCACAAGAGTTGATTTCACATATATAGCAACCCCTCCCCCTTTTTCAGTCTGTCACACCTGAAGATGCTTTAATCAGCAATGTCAATGTCCTTATCCGGGATTGAGCCATTTACCAAGTCTCTGTGAGAACCAAAATATCTGGGCTCGTGTCATCCACCCAGATATTAAGAAGGTCCATGTTTGACATCAAACTTTGTATGTTTATATGTAACAGCCCAAGCCATCTACGCAATTTTAAATCATAGGGGTTATTCATATTTATGGTATTTGAAATAATAGCACTGGACAAGTTTACCACAGTGGGCTTCCCAATTGCAGTAATAGAGTTAACCTCTGAATTCAACTTTATGATCACAAGATTATAACTGACAATACCCCTGTGAATATGATCATCTGTAGAACTATGATGATAACTATGATGATAACTCTGTGAAATAGTGGGAATGGGCTGTTTTTGAGTCAATGTTTTATAAGAGCTTCTTTGATGTTGGTCGAGATAACTTTTGCCCCTTTCATTTTTGGATGCAAGCTATCCCAAAAGGGGCCTCTCCCAAAAGCAGTCGAATTTGTCAACATACTCCAAATCCATCGAGGAACAATAGGATTTTAGCCAGTAGTGTACACTCTTAGAAAAAACGGTTCCAAAAGGGTTCCCTTTTTGGTTCCAGATAGAACCCTTTGGGGTTCCATGTAGAACCCTCTGTTGAAAGGGTTCTACATGGAACCCCAAAATGTTCTAGCTGGAGCCAAAAAGAGTTCTTCAAAGGCTTCTCTTTTGGGGGCAGGTAAAGAACCCTTTTAGGTTCTAGATGGCACCTTTGTTTCTAAGAGTGTAGCCAGGAGATGATTTCCATTCCGTGACATATTGTTGGTAGAGGCCTGGAAATGAGAATCCGCTTGTGTGGTGTTCTCAAAGATTATTAAGAGAATCAGAGGGGGGAATGAGAACTGACAGGATCGATAGCCAGGATGGATCATACTAATCAAGCCTTACGCACCTGCTGCAAATACGTGTGTGCCAATTACAGTCAGAATTAGCCTACATTCAACTCTCATGGAACTGCTTCGCATGAGTGAAACCTAAACAAACACACTCAGTTGCTACTGGAATGCAAAGGCTATGTTTCAGGGCCTAACAATTAAATCCCTTCAAACAAAAGCTCTCTGAGGTGCCAGTTGAGGTGTCAGTTGCTGGCACAACTTGTCATATTAACCCATTAGGTGCTAAAACTGCTCCATTTCAATCCCCCAGTGAGCTGTGACTTGAGTAGAGGAGCTCCTTTCTCCTAAATTGGTCTATTGATTGAGAGCCTTCCAGACTGTCACTCTGGAGATTCAGCCTGAGCTCCCCAAACAACACCTCGGCCCGAAAATTGCTTCTACAGTCCTATATCACAGACTAATGGGAAGGTGTATTAATCAACATGACAACTATATTCGCCATCCGCTTCTGAAGTATACAACAAATTAAGCGTGGTGACAGAGATTTACTCGGCCCGCCACACTTGGCCGTTATAAACTGCTGTCATAAATAAAAGGCAGGGCCAGATTGAATTCTTCGCTTTGATCTGAAGGAGAAATATGGAGCTTTCTGTCACCGGGTCAGGTGGGATGTTGATTGCATCTGGGAAAGGACGTGGAGTGCAGCTTGGTTTGCTTTAATTAGGATGTGTTAAACGCAATCACACAGTCGGTCAAGGGATTAAGGGAGTGTGTGTGTGTGTGCGTGTGTGTGTGTGAATGTGTGTTTAGAGAGAGGGGTGGGGGGGTATGGAGTCGGTTTGGCATCTGGTGTGGCATACGGAACATACCATTTTCTTTATGAGATAGTGGGACATGGGTATATAATGACAGGGAAGTGGGAAGATTGATTGTTTCGAACATATGACTCAATGGAGATGAAATAAGCATGATTGAACTGGGTGTGTGTTACAGTAACCTACAGTTGCCATACCATACATCCCTCTGGGGATCAATAATCTACTGCATTGGTTTTTAACTTCCATTGTACCACCATCCTACTCTAAAGTCAGTGTATTTATCCAATCTACCACCATTCTACTCAGTATATTGGTCTACTTCGAACCTGGCATCCTGAATGCTTTGACATCAAACAGTATTTTTGTCTCAGAACTTACTTTGATCATAGAACTTTATATACAGTGGGGAGAACAAGTATTTGATACACTGCCGATTTTGCAGGTTTTCCTACTTACAAAGCATGTAGAGGTCTGTAATTTTTATCATAGGTACACTTCAACTGTGAGAGACGGAATCTAAAACAAAAATCCTGAAAATCACATTGTATGATTTTTAAGTAATTAATTTGCATTTTATTGCATGACATAAGTATTTGATCACCTACCAACCAGTAAGAATTCCGGCTCTCACAGACCTAGTTAGTTTTTCTTTAAGAAGCCCTCCTGTTCTCCACTCATTACCTGTATTAACTGCACTTGTTTGAACTCGTTACCTGTATAAAAGACACCTGTCCACACATTCAATCAAACAGACTCCAACCTCTCCACAATAGCCAAGACCAGAGAGCTGTGTAAGGACATCAGGGATACAATTGTAGACCTGCACAAGGCTGGGATGGGCTACAGGACAATAGGCAAGCAGCTTGGTGAGAAGGCAACAACTGTTGGCGCAATTATTAGAAAATGGAAGAAGTTCAAGATGACGGTCAATCACCCTCGGTCTGGGGCTCCATGCAAGATCTCACCTCGTGGGGCATCAATGATCATGAGGAAGGTGAGGGACCAGCCCAGAACTACACGGCAGGACCTGGTCAATGACCTGAAGAGAGCTGGGACCACAGTCTCAAAGAAAACCATTAGTAACACACTACGCCGTCATGGATTAAAATCCTGCAGCGCACGCAAGGTCCCCCTGCTCAAGCCAGCGCATGTCCAGGCCCGTCTGAAGTTTGCCAATGACCATCTGGATGATCCAGAGGAGGAATGGGAGAAGGTCATGTGATCTGATGAGACAAAAATAGAGCTTTTTGGTCTAAACTCCACTCGCCGTGTTTGGAGGAAAAAGAAGGATGAGTACAACCCCAAGAACACCATCCCAACCATGAAGCATGGAGGTGGAAACATCATTCTTTGGGGATACTTTTCTGCAAAGGGGACAGGACGACTGCACCGTATTGAGGGGAGGATGGATGGGGCAATGTATCGCGAGATCTTGGCCAACAACCTCCTTCCCTCAGTAAGAGCATTGAAGATGGGTCGTGGCTGGGTCTTCCAGCATGACAACGACCCGAAACACACAGCCAGGGCAACTAAGGAGTGGCTCCGTAAGAAGCATCTCAAGGTCCTTGAGTGGCCTAGCCAGTCTCCAGACCTGAACCCAATAGAAAATCTTTGGAGGGAGCTGAAAGTCTGTATTGCCCAGCGACAGCCCCGAAACCTGAAGGATCTGGAGAAGGTCTGTATGGAGGAGTGGGCCAAAATCCCTGCTGCAGTGTGTGCAAACCTGGTCAAGAACTACAGGAAACGTATGATCTCTGTAATTGCAAACAAAGGTTTCTGTACCAAATATTAAGTTCTGCTTTTCTGATGTATCAAATACTTATGTCATGCAATAAAATGCAAATTCATTACTTAAAAATCATACAATGTGATTTTCAGGATTTTTGTTTTAGATTCCGTCTCTCACAGTTGAAGTGTACCTATGATAAAAATTACAGACCTCTACATGCTTTGTAAGTAGGAAAACCTGCAAAATCGGCAGTGTATCAAATACTTGTTCTCCCCACTGTAGGTGATTGAGTGATATGAATACAAAAATAGCTTCTGCATCATACATGTACTGAGTATCCAGAGCTCAATTCAATACCAGAGAGAGAATATAAGAACACTGCAGCAAATTCGGGGGTGACCTGAGTGAAATCTTGCAGCTTTTTCCAGGAATAGAAACCACCTCACATATCTGCATGATGGTCCCTCATGCCTCAGTCCCAGACATACATCAAATCGCTGGGCAGTACATCCCAGTCTGACACCAACATTGCTAATATGAAGTTCCATCTCCATGGGCTCAGGGGTGCATTAACCCCTTGGCAAATCGCTACTGAGTGTCATTGGTCGAGTGCAATGTATTTAGAGCAGAGTGTTGATTGTCACTGTCACCTCTGACGCAGACCCTCCTCCATTGACCACCAGCACTGAGTCATAAGGCTGTATCTCTTTGTACGTGAAAGCACAAGTGTGCAGCAGCTGTCAGTGGAAAGGATAAATACGACATTCCTGGGTTAGGGTCAGCCCTAGAAACATTCTACACAGACTGAAGAGGATTGGCTAGCTCCACCACAGTACACCTTATGGTGCTGTAAATCAATAGTCTCTCCATACAACATATGCATGATCCTATCCTGTACATTGAGTAGGTACTGATTGTATGGGATTAGAGTAGCTTAAAGGGACAAAAAAACATGGGTCCTTTTTTTCACCAGATTGCTCTTTTTCATGGATCTTCAAGCCGGATAGGTACAATTGTCCTGCACTATGACCAGTAATGACGAGATGCAGATCATGCCACAAGCCATGCCCCAGACAAGGCACACACGCTGGCAAAAAAATGAGGACTGGGAAGTTCAGCAGACCTCCTGAGTCGGGTTGCTGTCCCCCTACAGGAAGGAACGAGCCAGATGGCAGTTGGAGGCCTACCAAAACTATTTTAGAAAGAACATGAAACTACCCAGGCTTAGAAGACCTGCAGCGCCAGTCCTGAGTCCTGTTCCTGCCCAGCTGCCGGAACCAACCCAGCATCCACGGCTCCAGTCGCCAGCGCTTGAGCCAGCCAATCAGTTGTCAGAGTTGCATCCAGCTACTTGCAACACGCTCCAGGTAGTCACCCCGACAACAGTGGTGCAGCCAGACCGACAACTGCCGGTGCTCGAGCCTCCAACACGACAGCCACTAGAGCCCAATCCATTTCAGCAGCCGGCCAAGCACCATCCTGCAACACAGCCGGTGCTACCACGAGCAACACCTAAGCCAGACAAGCTGTTGCCAGTGCTGCAGCCTGCCTTGCGACCAACAGAGCTCCAGCCTGCTCCATCTCCGCCTGCAGACTGCCATCCCAATCTGCAGCCACCGGTACCTGAGCTAGCACCCCAACCGACATAACCCATATCTCTCTCGGTCGACCTGCTGTCACCAGACCTGACCACCGTCCTGGACCCAGTGTCCACTGCGTCCTTGAGGACCAGTTCAGCACTGACCTGGGCCCATCTCCAGACTCAGCACCAACTCTGAGCCGAATGCCCAGCCCTGGTCCCACTGGCCGACTCAGTTCCAGTCTTGGGCCCTCCATCCACTGTCACAGAACCAATGCCATCAGCTAAAACTCTAGTCCATAACCTTCACCATCCCCCGAGGACACAGCACAGCACAGCCAGACCCACAACCAGCAACTCCCTGCAGCCATGACCTTGCTGTTGTTAATATGCTAGCTTAGCATCAGTAGCGTAGCATGCTACTGCTACCTGCTATTGTCTATATCAAATCAAATCAAATTTTATTTGTCACATACACATGGTTAGCAGATGTTAATGCGAGTGTAGCGAAATGCTTGTGCTTCTAGTTCCGACAATGCAGTAATAACCAACAATCTAACCTAACAATTCCACAACTACTACCTTATACACACAAGTGTAAAGGGATAAAGAATATGTACATAAAGATATATGAATGAGTGATGGTACAGAACGGCATAGGCAAGATGCAGTAGATGGTATAGTGTACAGTCTATACATATGAGATGAGTAATGTAGGGTATGTAAACATAAAGTGGCATAGTTTAAAGTGGCTAGTGATACATGTATTACATAAAGATGGCAAGATGCAGTAGATGATATAGAGTACAGTATTTACATATACATATGAGATGAGTAATGTAGGGTATGTAAACATTATATTAAGTAGCATTGTTTAAAGTGGCTAGTGATACATTTTTACATAATTTCCATCAATTCCCATTATTAAAGTGGCTGGAGTTGAGTCAGTATGTTGGCAGCGGCCACTAAATGTTAGTGGTGGCTGTTTAACAGTCTGATGGCCTTGAGATAGAAGCTGTTTTTCAGTCTCTCGGTCCCCGCTTTGATGCACCTGTACTGACCTCGCCTTCTGGATGATAGTGGGGTGAACAGGCAGTGGCTTGGGTGGTTGTTGTCCTTGATGATCTTTATGACCTTCCTGTGACATCGGGTGGTGTAGGTGTCCTGGAGGGCAGGTAGTTTGCCCCCGGTGATGCGTTGTGCAGACCTCACTACCCTCTGGAGAGCCTTACGGTTGTGGGCGGAGCAGTTGCCGTACCAGGCGGTGATACAGCCCGACAGGATGCTCTCGATTGTGCATCTGTAGAAGTTTATGAGGGCTTTTGGTGACAAGCCGAATTTCTTCAGCCTCCTGCTGCGCCTTCTTCACAACGCTGTCTGTGTGGGTGGACCAATTCAGTTTGTCCGTGATGTGTACACCGAGGAACTTAAAACCTTCCACCTTCTCCACTACTGTCCCGTCGATGTGGATAGGGGGGTGCTCCCTCTGCTGTTTCCTGAAGTCCACAATCATCTCCTTTGTTTTGTTGACGTTGAGTGTGAGGTTATTTTCCTGACACCACACTCCGAGGGCCCTCACCTCCTCCCTGTAGGCCGTCTCGTCGTTGTTGGTAATCAAGCCTACCACTGTAGTGTCGTCCGCAAACTTGATGATTGAGTTGGAGGCGTGCATGGCCACGCAGTCGTGGGTGAACAGGGAGTACAGGAGAGGGCTCAGAACGCACCCTTGTGGGGCCCCAGTGTTGAGGATCAGCGGGGTGGAGATGTTGTTACCTACCCTCACCACCTGGGAGCGGCCCGTCAGGAAGTCCAGGACCCAGTTGCACAGGGCGGGGTCGAGATCCAGGGTCTCGAGCTTGATGACGAGTTTGGAGGGTACTATGGTGTTAAATGCTGAGCTGTAGTCGATGAACAGCATTCTCACATAGGTATTCCTCTTGTCCAGATGGGTTAGGGCAGGAATACTATACAGGAATACTGTGTGCTATAGCAACCCCACTAGCCAACACTGTTAGCCTAGCCCTGCTAAAAGTCTCAGTGTGTATACCGTTCATATTTTTTGCTATGCCAGTCAATAGACTAAGGCCTATTAGCCAATATATGCTAGCCTATAGCACTGCTATTTCTTTACTGCCATTACTGCTAGCCTATATTACTATACTGCTATTTGTTTGGGATTGGACTATGTACTACTGCTGTCCTCTTCCTGTTTTCTGTATGTGTGGGAATGTTTGTCTGGTAATAAATGTGTGGACTGTGTAACTGTCTCCTACTGGTCATTTCTGTCCTCTAACCTGGACTCTGGGACAGTTGTACCTATTATCTAAACCGGCACCTCTTTCAGCTCTTTTTCAATGAGGATACCTGGACCACTTATTGAGACGTGCCTTTTCAAATCAAATCAAATCAAACTTTTATGTTTAGACCTTATCGTGAAATGCTTACTTACAAGCCCTTAACCATCAGTGCAGTTCAAAAAAGAATTAGGAAAATATTTACCAAATAAAGTAAAAAATAATAAAAAGTAACACAATAAAACAACAATAACGGGGCTATATGCAGGGGGTATCGGTACGGAGTCAATGTGCAGGGGGTACCGGTACGGAGTCAATGTGCAGGGGTACAGGTTAGTCAAGGTAATTTGTACATGTACAGTGTTTCCTCCTTTAAAAGTTGCGTCATACTGCACCACACCTTGCGGGTTGCTGCAGAATTCTATGGCACGTTATTTAATTGTCAGCCATTTTTACCATTAATGCAAGTTAGTGATAGTTTGACCATCAGAGGGCATCTTTGAGAAGCATTTGATAGTCTTCCATATTGGCATTACTATAGAATTTAAAACCTTTTTTGTAAGAACATAGTATATGGCATTGATTTTAAGAAATGTAGCTTAATTAATTTGATGTTTCTATTCCAAGAAACATGAAAAACGAAACCCTCAGGGTTTCTGTTCGGATGGAACGGAAAATATGGCGCTGTACAACGTGACGGTCGGGAGTAGGCTACAGCATAAGAGGATTGGAGGATTCTAAATTCATATCTAAGGGGCATAACATTTCCACAACCTAATTGTAGTGTAACCAATACCCAAACAGAGATTCAGTGAAAATAAAAATATAATGGATTTATCAAGACCAGTCCCCATGCTTGTCTCAGAGCAGCGCGAAACGATGCTGAAATAGTTATTGCTTCAAATCCTATTACTTCTAACTTCAATATGCTTTTAAAATAAATAAGACCTACACCACTTTTAACAGCACATTACCCAACACTAGTGAGACTCATTTCGCCTACGGTAGGCCTACAGTATATCTAAAACACTTTTCTTCAATGACGGGACTCTCCGCCAATAATTATATTTAGAGGATTCTAAATTAATATCTATGGGGCATTTTTTCATTAGGATCTGTGAGAATATCTGAGAATACATCATTCTAAATGAATGAACAATAATAATAATAATCGCTTTGTTTAAAAATTAACAATATTTTGGAGATGATATAGTTTTCATTTAAACGAGAGCGAGCGAGAAAAAGGCCATTCTTGAATATGGGGTGAGACATTCTCACTAATTTGTAAATAAGGTCAGTTTGTTATTTAGAATTATTTCTTTCTGGAGAAACTAAAAGTCGCCTCATGGCTCTCCCGGTGGCAGCCGGCACGGGTATCGAACCAGCATCTGTAGCATCAGTGTCCTAGACTGCAGCATCACTCGGGTGATCAATTGCCTTGCACAAAGTATCAAATTACAGAGAGGTGTTGGTAAAGGTACAGTTGAAGTCAGAAGTTTACATACACCTTAGCCAAATACATTTAAACTCAGTTTTTCACAATTCCTGACATTTAATCCTAGTAAAAATTCCCTGTCTTAGGTCAGATAGGATCACCACTTTATTTTAAGAATGTGAAATGTCACAATAATAGTAGAGAGAATTATTTTTTAAGTTTTTTTTCTTTCATCACATTCCCAGTGGGTCAGAAGTTTACATACACTCAATTAGTATTTGGTAGCATTGCCTTTAAATTGTTTAACTTGTGTCAAATGTTTCGAGTAGCCTTCCACAAGCTTCCCACAATAAGTTGGGTGAATTTTGGCCCATTCCTCCTGACAGAGCTGGTGTAACTGAGTCAGGTTTGCAGGCATCGTTGCTCGCACACGCTTTTTCAGTTCTGCCCACAAATTTCTATAGGATTGAGGTCAGGGCTTTGTGATGGCCACTCCAATAACTTGACTTTGTTTTCCTTTTTGCCACAACTTTGGAAGTATGCTTAGGGTCATTGTCCATTTGGAAGACCCATATGCGACCAAGCTTTAACTTCCTGACTGATGTCTTGAGATGTTGCTTCAATATATCCACATAATTTTCCTCCCTCATGATGCCATCTATTTTGTGAAGTGCACCAGTCCCTCCTGCAGCAAAGCACCCCCACAACATGATGCTGCCACCCCCGTGCTTCACGGTTGGGATGGTGTTCTTCGGCTTGCAAGCGTCCCCCTTTTTCCTCCAAACATAACGATGATCATTTTGGCCAAACAGTTATATTTTTGTTTCATCAGACCAAAGGACATTTCTCCAAAAAGTACCAGCTTTGTCTCCATGTGCAGTTGCAAACCGTAGTCTGGCTTTTTATGACGGTTTTGGAGCAGTGGCTTCTTCCTTTTTGAGGGGCTTTCAGGTTATGTCGATATAGGACTCGTTTTACTGTGGATATAGATACTTTTGTACCTGCTTCATCCAGCATCTTCAGGTCCAGGTCCTCCAGGTCCTTTGCTGTTGTTCTGGGATTGATTTGCACTTTTCGCACCAAAGTATGTTCATCTCTAGGAGACAGAACGCGTCTTCTTCCTGAGCGGTATGACGGCTGTGTTGTCCCATGGTGTTTATACTTGCGTACTATTGTTTGTACAGATGAATGTGGTACCTTCAGGCGTTTGGAAATTGCTCCCAAGGATGAACCAGACTTTTTTTTCTGAGGTCTTGGCTGATTTCTTTTGATTTTCCAATGATGTCAATCAAAGAGGCACTGAGTATGAAGGTAGGCCTTGAAATACAGGTACACCTCCAAATGACTCAAATGATGTCAATTAGCCTATCAGAAGCTTCTGAAGCCATGACCTAATTTTCTGGAATTTTCCAAGTTGTTTAAAGCCACAGTGAACTTAGTGTATGTAAACTTCTGACCCACTGGAATTGTGATACAGTGAAGTGAAATAATCTGTCTGTAAACAATTGTTGGAAAAATTACTTGTGCCATGCACAAAGTTGATGTCCTAACCGACTTGCCATAACTATAGTTTGTTAACAAGAAATTTGTGGAGTGGTTGAAAAACGAGTTTTAATGACTCCAACCTAAGTGTATGTAAACTTCCGACTTCATCTGTATATTGTCCTGCTAATAGCCCATAGCGATTGTAATCTTAATACAGGCAAACACATTTATTTATGTTTTTAGAGGGAGAGAAATGGTGGGCCAATTGTGATACATAATAATAATAATAATACTTTTTCCCCCTTCTACATGATTAATGTTCCAATTAATAAATGTTTTTTTTTATCAATTAGGATATTTGTGTTTAACCACAATATTTGATGTATTATTTTCGTTCTGTCTGTTCTGGTGGGTTAAACTGAAAGTGCTTACAATAGGCCATAAGTATACAGCAGATCGCCGATTGTCCTCACTTTGATTATGCTGTAACAACATACTATAGCACCACGACCAGGATCTCTATTCATTTAAGTGAGCAAATTAGGGCTTTCAGGAGGAACAGAAAATCTACTGGAGACATTTCAAAAATACTGGTAGACTTGGGGATTTTGGCCACGGACAGTGCTATTCGCAAACACTATCATCAAATGCCTGTGTTATGCCGAATGCGAAAGCCCAGGAAAATGAACAGGCACAGTAGGCGACAATACTGTAAAGTAGGCCTAATAATGCTAAAAAGAATGCTTAAATAAATCACTGTTGCCTCCTTTTTTTAGGTATCATGGCTCGAGAATTCTTTGAGGAAGAAATCATCAAGAGATATGCTGGACCCAATGTCAGAGAGGTGTTTTTGGGACAAGTTTGTTTCTTTCAAGGTAGGATTATACAGTGGCTTGCGAAAGTATTCACCCCTTGGCATTTTTCCTATTTTGTTGCCTTACACCCTGGAATTAAACTTAATTTTTGGGGGGGTTGTATCATTTGATTTACACAACGTGCCTACCACTTTGAAGATGCAAAATATTTTTTATTATGAAACAAACAAGAAATAAGACACAAAAAAACACAAAACTTGAGCGTGCATAACTATTCACCCCCCCCAAGTCAATACTTTGTAGAGCCACCTTTTGCAGCAACTACAGCTGCAAGTCTCTTAGGGTATGTCTCTATAAGCTTGGCACATCTAGCCACTGGGATTTTGGCCCATTCTTCAAGGCAAAACTGCTCGCGCTCCTTCAAGTTGGATGGGTTCCACTGGTGTACAGCAATCTTTAAGTCATACCACAGATTCTCAATTGGATTGAGGTCTGGGCTTTGACTAGGCCATTCCAAGACATTTAAATGTTTCCATTTAAACCACTAAAGTGTTGCTTTAGCAGTATGCTTAGGGTCATTGACTTGCTGGAAGGTGACCCTCCGTCTCAGTCTCAAATCTCTGGAAGACTGAAACAGGTTTCCCTCAAGAATTCCAATCTCCGCTGTGGAGCTTTGCAGCTCCTTCAGGGTTATCTTTGGTCTTTGTTGCCTCTCTGATTAATGCCCTCCTTGCCTGGTTCGTGAGTTTTGGTGGGTGGCCCTCTCTTGGCAGGTTTGTTGTGGTGCCATATTCTTTCCATTTTTTTATAATGGATTTAATGGTGCTCCGTGGGATGTTCAAAGTTTCTGATATTTTTTTATAACCCAACCCTGATTGGGTTGGACTATTTTGTGTATGTCCATTACATTAAATCTAAATAAAAATCTATTTAAATTGCAGGTTGTAATGCAACTAAATTGGAAATACGCCAAGTAGGGTGAATACTTTTGCAAGGCACTCGAGCAATATTTTGTTATGTTTAGGCCTATTTAGGCTACACCTGCTACAGTACTACAGTACGCTTGTGTTTGAAAACCTGTTTTCAAAATGCCTCCAGCTGTCCATTACTACTGTAAAATAAAACACAGCATCTTGTTTACATCCTGTTTACATTCTTTATTGTAACCACAATGTCACAAATCATTTGTATCTACCTTTCCAATTACTTTTCGAGTTTGAGATTTACAAATGTGCACTTTTCATGTCATTTTTTGTTAAATCCAGTTCAGATTTAAGAATAACTTTTGACTGACGCCTTTAGTTAGAGGTCTAACACTTTAATATTTAAAAATATCTGCCCTCTGAATTCATATCCAAGGGGCATTTTTCATGCCATTATTAGTTACATTGTTTTAGATTGAACGTGAAGACAGGCACTAAGAACAGCGGGAATGTTTCCCTCATCAGCACCATTATTAATGCAATGCCCCTTAAAGTGTTGCTCTGTGCTACCCAGTGGGGCGGGTCCCCTACCTCCTCCTCCCATCGTCATGCTGCTCTGCAAGGTAATCCCATTGAGCGCCACTCGGGAGCCAAGACCAATATGACCAATATATATGGTTCTGCTAGAAATGTTGTTTGCAGAACTCACAACCTGCTACACTTGTGAAAAACAGGGTTAATAATATATCTGTGAGAATATCTAAGGAGCTTGTATATGATTCTAAATGAATTAATAATAATAATAATAGCTTTGTATTAAAAATAATGATATTTTGGAGATGATTTCGTTTTCAAATAATGTAAAGTGAGCGGGAAAAAGGCTATTCTTGAACATGGGATGAGACATTGTTACTAATATGTAAGGGAGAGAAATCAAAAGCCTACCATCACCTCATGAGTCTCCTGGTTGCAGCCGGCACGGGTATTGAATCAGCATCTGTAGCAACACAGTTTGCACTGCAATGCAGTGTTTCAGACCGCTGGGCCTCTAGGGCGCTGTACAATGTGAACAGTTGGGAGTAGGCTACAGTACAACAGTAAGAGCAAAATAATCCTAACATTTCCACACCCTAATTGTAGTCTAAGTTTCTCTTAGAATAAAAACCTTAGTGTAACAACAGTTTTAGTAAGTAATACTGACGAGTAGTAAAAAATAAATAAGTGTCAGTTAGAGACACAGTAGCGCTTGGGACCCAAAAGCATAATCAGTGCTCTTGCTCCCCCTTGCTCTGGTCTGGAGCAATGAAGTAGTGACGCAGGATACCGTACTAAACCACAAACTACCTCTAAGTCCCGCAGCATAATTGCAAAACTTTTAGTTGAGCAAACAGTTGCAGTAGGGAGGTGGTTAGTCCCATGGTCCTTAGCTTAATAATGAGCTTTGTGGTGTTGAACGTTGAGCTGAAGTCAATGAACAGCATTCTCACATAGGTGTTCCTTTTGTCCTGGTGGGAAAGGGCAGTGTGGAGTGTAATTAAGATTGCGTCATCTGTGGATCTGTTGGGGCGGTATGCGAAACGGAGTGGGTCTAGAGTATCCGGGAGGATGCTGTTGATGTGAGCCATGACCAGCCTTTCAAAGCACTTCATGGCTACCAACGTGAGGGCTACGGGGCAGTAATCATTTAGGGAGGTTACCTTCACTTCCTTGGGCACAGGGGCTATGGTGGTCTGCTTGAAACATATAAGTATTACAGACTCGGTCAGGGAGTGTCAGTGAAGACACTTGCCAGTTGGTCCGTGCATGCTTTGCGTACACGTCCTGGTAGTCTTGCTTACATCGGCTTCCGAGAGCGTAATCACACAGTCGTCCAGAACAGCTGGTGCTCTCATGCATGCTTCAGTGTTTCTTGCCTCGAAGCGAGCATAAAAAGCATTTTCGCTCATCTGGTAGGGTCGCGTCACTGGACAAGTCGCGTCTGGGTTTCCCTTTGTAGTCTGTAATAGTTTTCAATCCCTGCCACATCTGACGAGCGTCAGAGCCGGTGTAGTAGGATTCAATCTTAATCCTGTATTGACGCTTTGCTTGTTTGATGGTTCATCTGAGGGCATAGCTGGATTTCTTATAAGAGTCTGGATTAGTGTCCCGCTCCTTGAAAGTGGCAGCTCTAGCCTTTTGCTCAATGCGGACGTTGCCTGTAAACCAATGGCTTCTGGTTGGGATATGTACGTATGGTCACTGTGGGGGGGACGTCATCGGTGCACTTATTGATGAAGCCGATGACTGAGGTGGTATACTCCTCAATGCCATTGGATGAATCCAGTCTGTGCTAGCAAAACAGTCCTGTAGCATAGCATCCGCGTCATCTGACCACTTCCGTATTGAGCGAGTCACTGGTACTTCCTGCATTAGTTTTAGCTTGTAAGCAGGAATCAGAGGATAGAATTATGGTCAGATTTGCCAAATGGAGGGCGGGGAGAGCTTTGTATGCATCTCTGTGTGGAGTAAAGTTGGTCTAGAGTTTTTTCCCTCTGGTTGCACATGTGACATGATGGTAGAAATGAGGTAAAACAGATTTAAGTTTGCCTGCTTTAAAGTTCTCGGCCACTCGTAGCGCCGCTTCTGGATGAGCATTTTCTTGTTTTCTTATGGCCTTATACAGTCGGTTGAGTGCGGTCTTAGTGCCAGCATCGGTTTGGGGTGGTAAATAGACGGCTACGAAATAATATAGATGAGAACTCTCGTGGTAGATAGTGTGGTCTACAGCTTATCATAAGGTACTCTACCTTAGTCGAGCAATACCTCAAGACTTCTTTAATATTAGACATTGCGCACCAGCTGTTATTGACAAATAGACACACACCCCCCCGTCCTTTGTCTTACCAGACGTAGCTTCACTGTCCTGCCGGTGCATGGAAAGCCCCGCCAGCTCTATGTTATCTGTGTCGTCGACTCAGTGAATTTTACAGTTTTTAATATCCTGTTGGTAGGATAATCTTGATCGTAGGTCATCGATTTTATTTTCCTATGATTGAATGTTGGCCAATAGAACGAATGGCAGTGGGGGTTTACTCGCTCACCTACGAATTCTCAGAAGGAAGCCCGACCTCCGCCCCCTTTTTCTCAGTCTTTTCTTCACGCAAATGACAGGGATTTGTGCTAGTTCCCGAGAAAGCAGTATATCCCTCGTTAAAGGAAAAAGCTTCTTCTAGTTCGAGGTGAGTAATCGTTGTTCTGATGTGCAGAAGTTATTTTCGGTCATAAGAGACAGTAGCAGCAACATTACATACAAAATAAGTTACAAAATAAGTTACAAACACTGCAAAAAAACTAACAAAATAGCACAGTTGGTTAGGAGCACGTAAGACGTCAGCCATTCTCTCCGGCGCCATTCTAAAATAACAATGGATTTTGTTACTTTTGTTAAAACCTGATGAGGACAGGGGGTGCTGTTTTCACTTTGGGGGAAAATCGTGCCCAATTTAAACGGCCTCGTACTCAATTCTTGCTCGTACAATATGCATATTATTATTACTATTGGATAGAAAACACTCTCTAGTTTCTAAAACCGTTTGAATTTTGTCTGTGGGTAAAACAGAACTCATTTGGCAGCACACTTTGTGACCAGGAAGTGGAAAGTCTGAAATCTATGTTCTGTTCAAGGACCTGCCTATAAATGGGCATGATACGTATGACTATACGTGCACGTCATACACCTTCCCCTAGATGTCAAGAGGAAGTGAGAGGAGAAAGAAGTTGATTATCTTGTTCTGAGGTGGAATACATCCTCTTGGAACAACGTGTCCCCCATTTTCTGTTTTCTGCAAGGCGCGTGCAGGGACCTGTTATTGCCTTCTGAAAAGCTGTCGTTATGGGCGAATACTATCTCCTGCGTTGATTTTATTTGATACATGTCACAATATCATCGTAAAGTATGTTTTTTCAATATAGTTTTATTAGATATTTGAAAATTTTTCGGGATGTTTGGCGTGTTGCTTTGTCTGCATATGTTCAGGAAGGATAGCTTCGCGCCACTTGGCCAGTGTGCTTGCTAATTCAAGAGGGAAAAACGAAGTTCTGATACCAAACAAAGACGGTTCTGGACAAAGGACCCCTTGTACAACATTCTGATGGAAAATCACCAAAGGTAGAACCCATTTTGGGATGCAATTTCATATATCTGTCGAACTGTGTACTATTATTTTTGCGTTCAGGTTTTGGGCTTTCACTTACCATAACTAAGCCTTATGTCGTAATGAAGATATTTTTTGAATTCTAACACTGCGATTGCATTAAGAACTACTGAATCTATCGTTTCCTATACAACATGTATTTTTTTGTAATGTTTATGAATAGCTATTTGGTCAGAATAGGTGAGAGTCTAATAGAAATATCTGCACATTCTGGGAAAAAGATGCTACGTTAGCATATTGTGTAACCACTGATTTCAGCTCTAAATATGCACATTTTCGAACAAAACATAAGTGTATGCATAACCTGATGTTATAGGACTGTCATCTGAGGAAGGTTTATGAAGGTTAGTGAAATTTAATATATTTTGCTGGTTTATTCGCTAACGCTAACGTGCCTATTGCTATCGCTAACGTGCCTTTATGAATGAATGCGGTAGTGTGGTAGGCTATTGTAGTAAGCTAATATAATGCTATATTGTGTTTTCGCTGTAAAACACTTAAAAAATCGGAAATATTGGCTGGATTCACAAGATGTTTGTCTTTAATTTGCTGTACACCATCGATTTTTCAGAAATGTTTTATGATGAGTATATAGCTATTTCACGTTGGTCTCTATAATTACTCTGGCTGCTTCGGTGCTATTTTTGACGGTAGCTGTGATGTTAGCTGCATTGTAAAACTGATTCATACCTCAAATATGCAAATTTTTCGAACAAAACATAGATTTATTGTGTAACATGTTATAGGACTGTCATCTGATGAAGTTGTTTCTTGGTTAGTTTGGTTGGTTCTAGGTTAGTTAGGTTGGCTTTGTGCATGCTACCTGTGCTGTGAAAAATGTCTGTCCTTTTTTGTATTTGGTGGTGAGCTAACATAAATATACGTGGTGTTTTCGCTGTAAAACATTTAAAAAATCGGACATGTTGGCTGGATTCACAAGATGTGTATCTTTCATTTGCTGTATTGGACTTGTTAATGTGTGAAAGTTAAATATTTCAAAGAAATATTTTTTGAATTTCGCGCTCTGCCTTTTCAGTGGAATGTGGGAGGAGTTCCGCTAGCGGAACGCCGGGGCTAGAAAGGTTAAGTAAATCAGATGATAAATGAGATGATAACTGAGACCCAAGCATTTCATAGATAAGATGTGATTTGGTTTTCATGGAAAGTTGTTTCTTTTCCTTTTTTCCAGACAGAATGGCAACTTCCTCCCCTTAGTGTTAGCTCTCACAGACGTTGTCTTGTCCTAGTATGGAAGTGTTATGTGGATTGCTGCTGATGGCCTCGATGTTACTGACGAAACCACATTTTTTACAGTTATATAAACTATTTTCTCTAATTAGGGAATAGGGTCAATGTAGGGTCAATGTGTACACTCTGGTTCCTATTCTATTCTATCCTATTCTATCCATCCATGGATATAACAGATCTCAAAACCAAATCCACTGTTATTGATAACAGGTTATTGGTGTGAGTTTGGCATGGAGACCATACTGTGTAAGGGATATTGAGGTGTATGGGAAAAGTTTGAGAATCCCATTATGTAGGCATATCAATTGTATGTTTAAAGGCACTTGATCAGCAAGTTTTCAGTGCAGGGAGAGATTAAATGGTCTCAATTGACTACTGCATCATTATTGGCTTTAAAGCCATCTAGTAAATCCCCTAGATCGATCAATGCAGTCAAGTTCAGACTCTGAGTTTATTGCAAGCTCAGAATGAAATATCAATCTAAGTAATCCTAGAAGCCTTCAGTGTAATGATATTTAGCATCAAAAAGTTAACCGTCCATGCACACACCTTACCTATCAAGCTGACTTCATCTCTCAACACGTTCTGCCCATCCCAAGTCCTATATGATATAGTTTTGTTTTTAAGATACACTACATGACCAAAAATATGCTGACACCTGCTCGTTCAACATCTCATTACAAAATCATGGGCATTTGCTACTATAACAACCTTCACTGTTCTGGGAAGGATTTCCACTAGATGTTGGAACATTGCTGCGGGGTCTTGCTTTCATTCAGCCACAAGAGCATTAGTGAGGTCGGGCACTGATGTTGGGGAATTAGGCCTGGCTCGCAGTCGGTGTTCAAATTCATCCTAAAGGTGTTCGATGGGATTGAGGTCAGGGCTCTGTGCCGGCCAGTCAAGATATTCCACACCAATCTCAACAAACAATTTCTGTATGGACCTCGCTTTGTGCACGGGGGCATTATCATGCTGAAACAGGAAAGGGCCTTCCCCAAACTGTTGCCACAAAGTTGGAAGCACAGAATCGTCTAGAATGTCATTGTATGCTGTAGCATTAAAAATTCCCTTTACTGGAACTAAGGGGCCTCTACCGAACCATGAAAAACAGCCCCAGACCATTATTAATCCTCCACCAAACTTTAATGGCGCAACTATGCATTCAGCAGTTAGCGTTCTCCTGCCATCCGCCAAACCCAGATTGTCCGTCGGACTGCCAGATGGTGAAGCGTGATTCATCACTCCAGAGTACGAGTTTCCACTGCTCCAGAGTCCAATGGCGGTGAGCTTTACACCACTACAACCGACGCATGGCATTGCGCATGGTGATCTTATACTTGTGTACGGCTGCTTGGCCATGGAAACCCATTTCATGAAGCTCCTGATGAACAGTTCTTGTGCTGATGTTGCTTCCAGAGGTAGTTTGGAACTCGGTGTTGCAACCGTGGACAGGCGATTTTTACACACTACACGCATCAGCACTCGGTGGTCCCATTCTGAGAGCTTCATGGCTGAGCCGTTGTTGTTCCTAGACGTTTCAACTTCACAATAACAGCACTTACAGTTGACTGGGGCAGCTTTAGCAGGGCAGAAATTTGATGAACTGACTTGTTGGAATGTTGGCATCCTATGACTGTGCTACGTTGAAAGTCATTGAGCTGTTCAGTAAGGCCATTCTACTGCCAATGTCTGTCTATGAGGATGTCATGGCTGTGTGCTTTATTTTATAAACCTGCCAGCAAAGGGTGTGGTAGAAATAGCTGAACCCGCTAATTTGAAGGGGTGTCCACATACTTCAGAAAGTATTCGGACCCCTTCAGTTTTTCCACATTTTGTTACGTTACACCCTTATTCTAAAATTGATTAAATAAAAAAAGGTTTGAAAGGTTTGCAAATGTATTACAAATAATAAACTGAAATACCTTATTGACATAAGTATTCAGACCCTTTGCTATGAGACTCGGAATTGAGCTCAGGTGCATCCTGTTCCAATTGTTCATCCTTGAGATGTTTATACAACTTCCTTGGAGTCCACCTGTGATAAATTCAATTGATTGGACATGATTTGGAAAGGCACACACCTGTTAATATTAGGTCCAACAGTTGACAATGCAGTCCATAGAGCTCTGAGACAGTACTTTGTCGAGGCACAGATCTGGGGAAGGGTACCAAAACATTTCTGCAGTATTGAAGGTCCCCAAGAACCCAGTGGCTTCCATCATCTTTAAATGGAAGAAGTTTGGAACAACCAAGACTCTTCTTAGAGCTGGCTGCCTGGCCAAACAGAGCAATCAGGGGAGAAGGGCCTTGGTCAGGGAGGTGACCAAGAACCCGATGGTCACTCTAACAGAGCTCCAGAGTTCGTCTGTGGAGATGGGAGAACTTTCCAGAACAGCTCTGCAGCACTCCCCCAATCAGGCCAATATAGTAGAGCGACCAGACGGAAGCCACTCCTCAGTAATTACCACATGACAGCCCGTTTGGAGTTTGCCAAAAGGATCAGGATCGAGGGAAAGATGATCAGAGCAAAGTACAGAGAGATCCTTGATGAAAACCTGCTCCAGAGCACTCAGGACCTCAGACTGGGGTGAAGGTTCACCTTCCAACAGGACAACGACCCTAAGCACACAGTGAAGACAACGCAGGAATGGCTTCGGGACAAGTCTCTGAATGCCCTTGAGTGACCCAGCCAGAGCCTAGACTTGAAGCCGATCGAACATCTCTGGAGAGACCTGAAAATGGCTGTGAAGCGACGCTCCCCATCCAACCTGACAGAGCTTGAGAGGATCTGCAGAGAATGGGAGAAATTCCCCAAATACAGGTGTGCCAAGCTTGTAGTGTCATACCCAAGAACACTCAAGGCTGTAATCGCTGCCAAATGTGCTTCAACAAAGTACTGAGTAAAGGGTCTGAATACTTATGTCAATGTGATATTTCAGTTATTATTATATATATATTTTTTGCAATAATTTCAAAAAATCTGTTTTTGCTTTGTCATTATGGGGTATTGTGTGTAGATACATTTTAGAATAATGCTGTTACGTAACAAAATGCGGGACAAGTGATGGGGTGTGAATACTTTCCGAATGCTCTGTATATAGTGTACTTTAAAAGTAATTTGAATTTACGTAAGGTCCTAAATCATTTAAAACATGCCTCTCATCTTATCTGGTATTATCTTATCTTACCATAAGGACATGTTGAAAATCCTTTTTTATTCTACAACCGAGTGATCCCAAAAACTCCCAGACACCACATAATCAAACATAACAATAATTAATAACATGTTAATATGGGACCATAAACAAACACAATATTAAGAAATAACTTCTGACACAATGTTTACCTCTTTGGGATATTTATTAAGTATATATTATTTGAAGGTGTCTACTGAAGGATGATGGTATTGTACAGTATATTCTACTCATTTGGTTTTGAGCAATGACTTCAAAGGAAACAATGGGGAGTCAAATCACAAGATCAATAGAAACACAATCAAAAACAACAATGGTAAAAAAAAGTCAAAAACAGAACAAAAAAAATATTCTATTGACGTTGATGTTAAAGGGAAGCAAGGAAGAAAGAAAAGATCCACAATTTTCACATGAATAATGGAATAAGCCCTAGATTTAGTTGCCAAGTTGCAGAGAGATATCGGAGACATTGGAAAGCAAATTAGACCCATTGATTCAATTCTAAATGCTTCAGTCATAAGATATGAAAGACAATTGGCGCTGCGCTAGCTGGGAGGGATCAAACAAAACAAGCTGTATTGTCTGGAAACACTCCACAGCGAGAGGTAAACATTAACAGACCTCCTAGGACAATAAAATCTTTCGATTTATGATGCCATAGCTGAAAAGAATGCCAATGCAATCATGACTGGAATCTGACGATCAATCATCACGAATACACGTTCCTCCTGAGGGTGATAAAACCCTAATTCCAGTTCCTTAATTGCTTTACGAGCGAACCTACTTATTAAGCAGCTTTTTACTGTTCAAATGTGTATATTATAGCATATATGACATGAGAAATGAGAGTACTACTGAGGGTTTGGACTGCTAGAGCAACTGGACAATATAGAGAGTATAACAGTATCAATAAAACACGAAAAAAGCAAAATCATAGGAAAGATCAAGATATATCCAGAACTTAATCATAATTTATGGACACAGCAATTAATAATAAGTTACACATAATAATTTCACAAAGATATCAGTGATCCCTTGATTCTTTAACCCCACCCCCACCGTTGAGTCCATAACAATGTGGTTTGATTGACATGCAAGACCAAGCTCCCAAATGGTGCAGTCCCAGCTTATAGGAGACAGAGCTGCCTGGCCCTGTCCTGCCCACTCTAGGACTTCACTTCCTGCTTCTTCTTGCTCTGGAACTTCCTGAACTGTGATTGGATCGCCACAGCAGCCTTCTCCGTCTCAGGGGCCTTCATGTCGATGTCCGCAAAGTCCTCCTCAGGAGCATCCTTCTTGGAGTCATCTGTAGGAAGGGAGGAAAGATGGTGAGAGACTAAGACAGAAAATCAATTCAAATAAAATTGTATTGTCACATGCGCCGAATACAACAGGTGTAAACCTTACCGTGAAATGCTTACTTACAAGCCCTTAACCAACAATGCAGTTCAAGAAATAGAGTTAAGAAAATATTTACTAGATAAACTAAAGTTTTCAAAAATGAACACAAGAAAATTACATAACAATAATGAGGCTATATATAGGGGGTACCGGTACTGAGTCAGTGTGCGGGGGTACAAGTTAGTCGAGGTAATTTGTAAAGTGACTATGTATAGATAATGAACAGTGAGTAGCAGCAGTGTAAAAACAAGGAGGGAGGGATCAATGTAAATAGTCTGGGTTGCCATTAATTGTTCAGCAGTCTTATGGCTTGGGGGTAGAAGCTGTTAAGGAGCCTTTTGGTCCTAGACTTGGTGCTCTGGTACCGCTTGCCGTGCGGTAGCAGAGAGAACAGTCAATGACTTGGGTAACTGGATTCTGACAATTTTTTGGGCCTTCCTCTGACACCGCCTAGTATAGAGGTCCTGGATGTCAGGAAGCTTGGCAGCAATGATGTACTGGGCCGTACGCACTACCCTCTGTAGCGCCTTACAGTCAGATGCCGAGCAGTTAACATACCAGGCAGTGATGGAACCGGCCAGGATGCTTCGATGGTGCAGCTGTAGAACTTTGAGGATCTGGGGACCCATGCCAAATCTTGCAGGGGAAAAGGTGGTGTCATGCCCTCTTCACAACTGTCCTGTTGTATTTGGACCATGACAGTTTGTTGGTGATGTGGACACCAAGAATCTTGAAACTCTCGACCCGCTCCACTTCAGCCCTGTCGATGTTAATGGGGGCCTGTTTGGCCCTCCTTTTCCAATAGTCCACGATCAGCTCCTTTGTCTTGCTCAAATTATGGGAGAGGTTGTTGTCCTGGCACCACACTGCCAGGTCTCTGACCTCCTCTCTATAGGCTGCCTCATCGTTGTCGTTGATCAGGCCTACCAATGTTGTGTCGTCAGCAAACTTAATGATGGTGTTGGAGTCGTGCTTGGCCATGCAGTCGTGGGTGAACAGGGAGAATAGGAGGGTATTTTTTATGTATTATAATTTTTTTCACCTTTATTTAACCAGGTAGGCCAGTTGAGAACAAGTTCTCATTTACAACTGCGACCTGGCCAAGATAAAGCAAAGCAGTGCGACACGGACAACAACACAGAGTTACACATGGAATAAACAAACGTACAGTCAATACACAATAGAAAAGTCTATATACAGTGTGTGCAAATGAAGTGAGATTAGAGAGGTAAGGCAATAAATAGGCCATAGTGGCGAAATAATTACAATTTAGCAATTAAACACTGGAGTGATAGATGTGCAGAAGATGAATGTTCAAGTAGAGATAATGGGGTGCAAAGGGGCAAAAAATATATAACAATGTGGGGATGAGGTAGTTGGGTGGGCTATGTACAGGTGCAATGATCTGTAAGCTGCCCTGACAACTGATGCTTAAAGTTAGGGAAGGAGATATGAGTTTCCAGCTTCAGTGATTTTTGCAATTCGTTCCAGTCATTGGCAGCAGAGAACTGGAAGGAAAGGCGGCCAAAGGAGGAATTGGCTTTGGGAGTGACCAGGGAAATATACCTGCTGGAGCGCGTGCTACGGGTGGGTGTTGCTATGGTGACCAGTGAGCTGAGCTAAGGCGGGGCTTTACCGAGCAAAGACTTAGAGGACCTGGAGCCAGTGGGTTTGGCGACGAATATGAAGTGAGGACCAGCCAATGAGAGCATACAGGTCGCAGTGGTGGGTAGTATATGGGGCTTTGGTGAGAAAACAAATGGCACTGTGATAGACTGCATCCAATTTGCTGAGTAGAGGCTATTTTGTAAATGACATCGCCGAAGTCGAGGACCGGTAGGATAGTCAGTTTTACGAGGTTATGTTTGGCAGCATGAGTGAAGGATGCTTTGTTGCGAAATAGGAAGCTGATTCTAGGTTTAATTTTGGATTGGAGATGCTTAATGTGAGTCTGGAAGGAGAGTTTACAGTCTAACCAGACACCTAGGTAGATGTCCACATATTCTAGGTCAGAACCGTCAAGAGTAGTGATGCTAGCAGGTGCGGGCAGTGATCGGTTGAATAGCATGCATTTAGTTTTACTTGCATTTAAGAGCAGTTGGAGGCCACGAAAGGAGTGTTGTATGTTATTGAAGCTTGTTTGGAGGTTTGTTAACACAGTGTCCAAAGAAGGGCCAGAAGTATACAGAATGGTGTTGTCTGCGTAGAGGTGGATCAGAGAATCACCAGCAGCAAGAGCGACATCATTGATGTATACAGAGAAAAAGAGTCGGCCAGAGAATTGAACCCTGTGGCACCCCCATAGAGGCTGCCAGATGTCCGGACAACAGGCCCTCCGATTTGACACAATGAACTCTGTCTGAGAAGTAGTTGGTGAACCAGGCGAGGCAGTCATTTGACAAACCAAGGCTGTTGAGTCTGCCGATAAGAATGCGGTGATTGACCGAGTCGAAAGCCTTGGCCAGGTCAATGAATACGACTGCACAGTATTGTCGATGGCGGTTATGATATTGTTTAGGATTAAGCACCCCTGAGGGGCCCCAGTGTTGAAGATCAGCGTGGCAGATGTGTTGTTGCCTACCCTTACCACCTGGGGGCGGCCCATCAGGAAGTCCAGGATCCAGATGCAGAGGGAGGTGTTTAGTCCCAGGGTCCTTAGCTTAGTGATGAGCTTTGTGGGCAGTATGGTGTTGAATGCTGCGCTGTAGTCAATGAACAGCATTCTCACATAGGTGTTCCTTTTGTCCAGGTGGGAAAGGGCAGTGTGGAGCGCGATTGAGATTGCGTCATCTGTGGATCTGTTGGGGCGGAATGCAAATTGGAGTGGGTCTAGTGTTTCCATAATGATGGTGTTGATGTGAGCCATGACCAGTTTTTCAAAGCACTTCATGGCTACAGATGTGAGTGCTACAGGGCTGTAATCATTTAGGCAGGTTACCTTCGCTTTCTTGGGCACAGGGACAATGGTGGTCTGCTCGAAACATGTAAGTATTACAGACTCGGACAGGGAGAGATTGAAAAGGTCAGTGAAGACACTTGCCAGTTGGTCCGCACATGCTTTGAGTACACGGCTTGGTAATCAGTCTGGCCCGCACTTTGTGAATGCTCACATCGGCTAGGGAGAGCGTAATCACACAGTCATCCGGAACAGCTGGTGCTCTCATGCATACTTTAGTGTTGCTTGCCTTAAAGCGAGCATAAAAGGCATTTACCTCATCTGGTAGGCTTGTGTCACTTGGCAGCTCGTGGCTGGGTTTCCCTTTGATGTACAGAATATTTTTCAAGCCCTGCCACATCCAACGAGCGTCAGAGCCAGTGTAGTAGAAGTATTGGCGATTTGCCTGTTTGATGGTTTTTCTGAAGCCATAGTGGGAATTCTTGTAAGCTCCTTGAAAGTGGCAGTTCTAGCCTTGAGCTCGGTGTGGATGTTGCCTGTAATCCATGGCTTCTGGTTGGGAAATGTACGTACGGTCACTGTGGGGATGACGTCGTCGATGCACTTGATGAAGCCAGTGACTGAGGTGGTATACTCCTTAATGCCATTGGATGAATCCCGGAACATATTCCAGTCTGTGCTAGCAAAACAGCCCTGTAGGGTAGCATCCGTGTCATCTGACCACTTCCGTAATGAGCGAGTCACTGGTACTTCCTGCTTTTGTTTTTGCTTGTAAGCAGGAATCAGGAGAATAGAATTATGGTCAGAAGTGTCTCATTTAGGGCGAGGGAGAGCTTTGTATGCGTCCCTCGTCTAACCAGACGTAGCTGATCTGTCCTGCCAATGCACGGAGAAGCCAGCCAGCTCTATATTGTCCATGTCGTCGTTCAGCCACGTCTCGTTGAAACATAAGATATTACAGTTTTTAATGTCCCGTTGGTAGGATAGTCTTAATCGTAGATAGTCCAGTTTTTCCCCCAATGATTGCACGTTGGCCAATAATACGGCGGGTAGTGGTGGTTTACCTAATCCTCAGTGAGTTCTTACATGGCACCCTGACCTCCTCCCCCTTTTCCTCCGTCTTTTCTTCACGCTGATGGCGGGGATTTGGGCCTTGTCTCGACAAGGCAGTATATCCTTCTCGTTTTACTCATTAAAGTAAAAAACTTTGTCCAGTTCGAGTTGAGTAATCGCTGTTCTAATGTTCAGAAGTGCTTTTCGGTCCAAAGAGACAGTAGCAGCAACATTATGTACAAAATTAGTTTTCAAACAATGCCAAAAAACAAACACAATAGGACAGTTGGTAAGGAGCCCGTAAACGTCAGCCTTCCCCTCCGGCACCATTACAGCATAGAGCAACTGGGGAGTCAAACTGAATGGGTGTGTCTACCACAGTTGGGGTCACTCCATTTCATCCTTGCATCATTTTTTTTTTTACAGTTTTCAATTCATGAATTGACTGACATGTTTTTATAAATGGAATTAACTTCACCTCTGGCGTGCACTATTAGTCTTCCTATGAAAGAAACTTAAGACCTGTATCACCAACAGTAAGAATCAGTATCACCAACAGTATTCTGCTGCCTCCCTTAGAACAATGTAGATTATCCCAAGATGTCTGCGAACAGTAGAGCTATCTTATAGTCTGGTGAGGAGGAGGAGTTTTCCGTGTCTGAAATAGACTTCACCATTCATTTTATGGATTCAGGTTCACTCAAACATCGTTTTAAGCATTGTTTTACTATTGACAGTTACAGCTAATTTCGGGATTGTATATCGATTCCCTCTCCTTAAATATTTATCTTTGTTTCATGTAGTTATACAATCAAGAACTAAGAAATTCACTGGAAAGAAACCAGAAAATGATTGATTGATTTGGTGAAAAGTCATGACTGGTTCGAGCTATCGGTCATGTCGTAACAAAACGGTGGCGAAGGATATCATTGCTACTTAACACCGATCCAAGTTCAGTTTTGAGATTCATTGGCTTAGGGTTAGCTGGAAGCTTCTGACTGGTCTTAGAAATGTGACCTCTCCGCGCTTGGCTCGATGGGATATGTAGTGATATTGCCAACACAGCCAGATATGTACACAGTCTTGTACCCTTAACCTTTTTTAAATTGACTATCATATTTGTTTATAAAAGCTGACTTTATTAGTAAAATTAGTAATTCAAGAATGTCACAAGTTAATTGACACGAGAAAACAGCAACTCTACAGAGCGCCAATGGCTACAATGAATGGCAGCGTTCCTCCTCGTCACCAGCGGAGCGCATCGGCCATATCCCCAGTGAGTGCGCGTCCTTGGATCAGTACCACTGGAAAGTTTTTTGGGGTGACAATAATTTCCTCCTCCAGGCTAGATGGGCTCCCGAGTGGTGCAGTGGTCTAAGGCACTGCATCATCTTTCCCACTGGGCACAGACGTCAAGTCAACGACTATTCCATGTTGGTTCAATGTAATTTCATTGAAATGACGTTGATTCAACCAGTGTGTGCCCAGTGGGTTGTCAGTGTCAGCAGAGTAGGCTTCTAATTTGTATCATATTAAAAAATATGTTGCTTATGTCTCCAGTCATATAGCCTAAAATGGATGTCGGCATTTGAAGTCGTCCCTGTTGTGACTTGATAGCGTGTATTATGCATCTATTTCACGCTGCACTGTATGCACCATTCCACAAGTAAATTAGTCAATTTATGATGAAGTTAAGTAGTGGTTGACATTGTATATGCTGTTCCACAGACTTTTAAACCTATGGCTGGAGTCATTATTTGTATTTTTTTTTCTTGTTTGTTTTCGTTGTTTTGTTTGAGTTGTGTAGAAATGCAGTAATTGAGCTTCAATCCTTGGAATTCACATCCCACTTTGCCATACCCTAAGTTTAGCTGAACTGATGCCACTGGTTGGAGCTGGTGACTGAGATTTATGCTGCTCAGGGACACTGGAACAATGGTTGATGAAGGTCTAGTCTCAGAACACCTAGGTGAGAGCATTCAGTATAGAGGGGTATAGCTGCAATCCAGACTACATGAAATCCTCACTACCACATATATAATCCACCAAATTTGATCTAACTTGCAATGGACTACAATAAAACATAGTCAATGTAATTCCCTATGGTAAATGTATTGTACATGTGTTCAATCAACTTAAATTTAGGCATTGAAATATGACCATAGTGGGACAATTCTAGTTGCTTAGGTCACTAAAACATTTAAACGGTTAAAACAAAGAAAGTAGAACTTGACAAATGCCAAATAAATGTACTTCACACCTCAATCAAAGTCACACATTCAATCGACTACAACTATGGTAACTGGATAGATTATTCAATCATTAAAGACACTTGGGGCACAGCTGATGGATAGTATGTATGGGACTTCGCATACAGTTTATTTATTTATTTGGAATTTTTCAACCCTATACTCCTATGAGAAAGTTATATATAATATGTATATATATAATATATATATATATGTCAAAAAACAGCAAAAATGTCCAAAAATATGTATAATATATATATGACTAAATTAATCACATTTATCGAATCTACATTATTGTACATTATTGTAAACATTATTGTAAACTTAAACTTCAGAGGTAATGAGAAAAATGTAAATTATTTGGTCCAAAATCTATTTGAAGTGTGACTTTCAATTCAATTTCTCATCTAGTCACATTCGCTTTACCCGTATAGCTGAATTCTACATTTAATGTCATTTCTGGATATCAGAGTATCCTGCCAAGTATCCTGCAAGCCTAATTTTGCGGTCTCTAACTCCAGGGATTTGAATTACATTATCATGACAACAATACCATGCCCTAGTTTTGACAGTAGTTATTTCTGTGAATCCCAGGCTTGAATGTGCCCACGGTAGATCGAAAGACTTTATTTATTATTTAATTATGGCGTCTTTTCTTTCATTAAAAAACACAAAAGAGAGCTAGTCATTATCTGTCAAGTTCTGAGACATCTCTGCTTCTCAGTTTTTGCTGTTTTTGGACATTAAGTTCTCCATGAGTAGAAGTGGAGACTGTGGACTCTCACTCAATGTGTTCATATGTACCAACATGGATGGAGTTTTCAGTCATGAATTTCACAAGACAATTTTTGAAAGCAGGATAGTAGTTATACAGTACAGTAGGTCTACGTGGTGTATGGTTGTACAGTATGTTGTGTATTTTGTCATATTTGTCCTATATAAATCCTTTACCCACCTTGTCCAGAAGGTTTGCTGTTTCCACTCATGGCTCCAGATCCTTGTCTCTGCAAAGAAAAATAAAGAAAGTGATCAATATTCCTCCTTCAATACTTTACATAAAGGGCAAAGCTTTGAAGTAGACCAGTAGCCAGAAGGTAGCTGGTTCAAAAGTGGGAATTGAACACATACATGCATACATGTGCGAGCTTCAACTACCGTACATGAGAAAGAGTGTGTTCTACAGTAGCAGCTGAGCAGCAGAAACTTCTGCTCTGCAGAGGAACACCCTCCCCATCCTGCACATCACTACCTGAATTATTAATCCATGGCTTTCAATGAATTTCAAACACAGCAGCTCAGCTTTGATGTTAGGCAGGCTGCTGAGGAGAGAAAACACAACAAATTTCCTCAGTTCCCGTATAGAAGCCAGAGGAAGGAAAACTAATTTTGAGGCTTTGCCATCTGTCTCACTGTTAGTGTGGGGAAAAAATCACAAAGATTCACTGGGGTGTTGAGATAGCTTCCTTGTTGGGTCTCATCTGTCTGTGTTATATTCTGTCACATGGTCTGAGATTGATACTGTGGCTCACCATAGGCTACTACCACCCTATGGTGATGCTACTAACACCCCCCCTTACTCTCTCAATCTCTTGTCCTTTCCCCCTCACTCCATTTCTACCTCTGTTTTCCTCCCCCCCTTCTTTCTCTCTCCACGTTTCTATCTTCCAGTCTCTTCCTGTCTGTAACATGAGCTGCTCAGTTTTGAACGATATCGCGAATAACTGCAAAAATGTTGCTAAGGCTCTCCACTTTCTGGAGGACCGAATTTTGAAATCAGTGGAATGCCCAGTGGAAGCGGAGTATGATAGCTAAGGAGAAAGTTCAGACATTTGATTGCAAATGCTAAGGGAGTCAAAAAGAGAACACAGACTGTTGTATAAAACACCGGTCTCCGGATTACATCTTCAAACTATGGACAACCATGGCATCCGTGACAGAGAGGGAGAAGGGTCCATCCATGTATATGGCTAAGAGAGTCTAGCTAAGAGAGTCTAAGTACATTTTCAGATGTTATACATTTCCAATTTAGTCAGAAAGTCGTTATCATTGCAAGTTAAAGCATACTGTTAGCTAGCTAACTTTACATCTATGATATGTAGTAATATTATTCATATCTCCGAGCCATTTGCATTACTATGTATAGCCTAATGTTAGCTAGCTAGCTAACATTGAACCTAGTTGGTTAGTTTTAACATGTAGATTCATGCAGGGTAGTAACGTTATGAGTTGGGATTATGGCTAATTGTTTAGCTAGCTACATGTCTAAAAAGACTCCACTATGCAAGTAACCATTTCACTGTACCGTTTACACCTCCTGTATCCTGTGCATGTGACAAATAAACGTTGATTTTATTTAATATAGTGTGTGTTTATCAGAGACGGTAGTGTGAAGAACAACACCAAAGTCAAATTAGGATATAACGTTAGGCCAACGAGACACTGTCCAAGTTCTCCAGTAGAATGCCCTGCTTTTATTTAGTCACACGCAGAACCAATTAGCTCGCCAATCACTTGTAAATAAGGTTCTTGTTGTGAGTTTATTTTCCTGTAATAATGAATACAAATTAGCTGAAGTTAAGACGTTGTCAGCTATATGATATGGTAATTATTTGAACTGGCTAGCCAACTAACTTAACGTTAGCTAGCTAGCTAACAAGCTAGAATTGCCCCAAAACATTTTTTTAGAAAGTTGCTTTTAGTTGCCTGATTTGCTAGATTGAAAAATGTATACATTTGTTTTTAAACGGATGGGTTTATTGGTGTTAAAATAGACCAGTTATGCTACTTTGGACCAACAAGCTGCTGATTTTTGTGTTTATACTGTTTCATTACCACAATGACAAGTTTGCTGTCGGACGACAATAGAATGTTCATGATGTCACTGCAACAACTGTCTACAGACATGTCGATAGACGTAGTATTAAACCAGCCTTTAGTCTTGAAATCTTTGGTTGTTTAGTACACTACCGTACTCACTGTTTAGCACATGACCTCACATGTGAGTCATTAAAGAGATGGGTGGGGCTAAGGCTTAAGAGGATATGAACCATGATGAATGGGTGTAGCCAAAGAAGAGGTCTCCAGTAGGTGTACCAAATCATTCAAGGGCCATTTTCTCAAAAGCGGGGTAGCAAGTTCATCAAAATTCAAAGCAGAATCACTTTCCCATTGTCTCCTCAACTGTAGTGTATGATACAGTTGAAGGTGGAAGTTTACATACACTTAGGTTGGAGTCATTAAAACTAGTTTTTCAACCACTCCACAAATTTCTTGTTAACAAACTATAGTTTTGGCAAGTCGGTTAGGACATCTACTTTGTGCATGACACAAGTCATTTTCCCAACAATTGTTAACAGATTATTTCACTAAATCACAATTCCAGTGGGTCAGAAGTTTACATACACCAAGTTGAATGTGCCTTTTAACAGCTTGGAAAATTCCAGAAAACGATATCATGGCTTTAGCTTCTGATAGGCTAATTGACATCATTTGAGTCAATTGGAGGTGTACCTGTGGAAATCAGCCAAGAAATCAGCCAAGAAAAAAAAAAAGAATTGTAGACCTCCACAAGTCTGGTTCATCCTTGGGAGCAATTTACAAACGCCTGAAGGTACCACGTTCATCTGTACAAACAATAGTATGCAAGTATAAACACCATGGGACTACGCAGCTGTCATACCGCTCAAGAAGGAGACGCGTTCTGTCTCCTAGAGATTAATGTACTTTGGTGTGAAAAGTGCAAATCAATCCCAGAACAACATCAAAGGACATTGTGAAGATGCTGGACGAAACAGGTACAAAAGTATCTATTTCCACAGTAAAACGAGTCCTATATCGACATAACCTGAAAGGCTGCTCAGCAAGGAAGAAGCCACTGCTCCAAAACCGCCATAAAAAAGCCAGACTACGGTTTGCAACTGCACATGGGGACAAAGATGGTACTTTAAAGATGGTACTTTGTAAACTTCTGACCCACTGGGAATGTGATGAAAGAAATAAAAGCTTAAATAAATCATTCTCTCTAAAAAATATTCTGACATTTCACATTCTTAAAATAAAGTGGTGATCCTAACTGACCTAAGACAGGGAATTTTTACTAGGATTAAATGTCAGGAATTGTGAAAAACTGAGTTTAAATGTATTTGGCTAAAGTGTATGTAAACTTCCGACTTCAACTGTATATAATTTTCTAGCTCTGAGTCTCTACTTTTATCCAATGTAAAAAACACAATTTCAAGTTTTGCTACACAAGACCGAATCGAGCCGGTCAGTCACATTTCACAACTGGAGAGGAGAGGATACTTTTATTGCTTTTTCCGCTGGTGCTGTTGTGATTTATAGTAGAGCTGCTCAACACATATAGAGTGGTTACAGAGGTTAATACAGAAACAGTCATCGCTATCTAATCTGCTCTAATCCTGTTGTTGCTCATTGTCATTGGTGACCCTGTAATAGTTTGTTTGTTTTCTCTTTAATCACACGCAACCAGCGGCCAACAGATGTTATAGGGAGCGGCTGTGATGAAAACCATCACCATAAAGGATGGTTTCTCTTACTCTACATCAGTTTGAGGTGAATCCCTGATTCAGGATTGCATCAGCTCTTTGAGCATGCCCCAATCTCTACACCCTCCCTCCCTCCCTTCCTCCCCCTCTATCTGCCTGGATACGGTTAGAACTTACATAACCAGGCTGGTCATAATGTTCAGGAGGATTACTCTGAACAGACTGGCACATTTTCCCCACATTATTCCTCTTTTTTCTATATTTATTTATCTCCAGTGAGGCTCTTATCTCTCTCTCTTTCAGCTCTATTTTTGTTAAACAGCGCCTAATAAATGTGTAAAAATAAATAAAAAATGTGCATCTAGACGCCATGACTGAATTTCAAATGAAAAATTTGTCACGGCCCCTTCATTTTCACATTCTCATCTCTCACTTCGGCTTAGCTCCTTGATGATTATTGTTCCCTCGCTCATGCCAGCTTTTGTCAAAGTCCTGCCAGCAACATCATCAACAAACCATTCAAATCCTCATTATGTATTCTATATAGTACATAATTATGGATCACATACTCATTGTGTTGTGGCGGCTTTACACACATTACCATTTCATTATACCAAACACAGGCGCAACGAAGTGTGGGCCGCTGTCAGATGAAGGGATGAGTCTGTATCACTCTGTTGTCCAGAATAAATAGGGTTACATGTGGGGCGCAGTCCCTATCTGAGCCACTCTACTACTGTAGGGGTAAACACTGGATTCTGTACCAGGAACCACTACAATCTCTTTAAGTGGGCACACAACAAAATACATCCTCATACACCCTCTGACTTCTTTTCCCTGTTTTTTTTTCTTTGCAGGTCTTGTCCTGGAGGCAGAACTGAGTGTTTTCACCTTTTATCTCACAAAATGTTAGGCATGATGCAAGATAGGATTCTAAACAGATGTAAATAACAAGTATTGCATATCCAGCAAGCTAGCTAAGTTAACTAGCAATCAGTAAGGATAAACAATCATTTACTGTTGTAAATCTCTGAAACTGAAGCTGGTTTTACTATAAAAAATATTTGCCTAAGCATGCATGATAGACATGGCTGCAGGTCAATATTGTCTGCCTACCTACCTACCATTTGTACAGTCTGGTCACTGTGCAAAGTTTCAAAGTCATATTTCATTCCATAAGGCTAGATATTGTGACTGTAATCTCTGTGCCTGTGCACATGCATGCATATTCAACTAGTCTACCCTAATATTGATGTTATGCTGGCACAGTTCAACTGTTTTTCAAACTATACAATAGAGTATAATTGTTTATTGTCTTACAGAAAATATAAAGTGCCTGGGCTTCTTCCTGGAGTGGATTCTAGAAACAGAAACTGAATCCCTTTGCTTGCGTGTGTCATTGTAGCAGAACTGTATCCCTCTCGAAGGATTATACATTATGCTCGATTTCAAGCAGATGACTCATGAGGAGCTGAATGGCAGTTTGATCATGACAACACTCCCCCCACAGATATACAAATATTCCTTGAATTTACTGTATGTTTCTTTGGAATGGCCATTTCATAATGACCACCTCTCCCATCATCTGCGGATCACCAGTTATTTTAGCAACAGATTGTTACACCAGATAATGTAATTTAACCATATTTAACGTATCCATTACTGGCAGTTACAGGATAGGTACTGTTTGGTGTAACACAGAGAATTTGACCAACCTTAGTGATGCCTTCTTCGTCCTCGATTCAGGGAAACAGGAGTCTCATAAAATGTCTGTCCAGTTGCAGGTGGTCAGTTTGAATTTAGAAAAATCTCTGTTATTACAATAAAACCTTTTTTGGTCCATAAAGTTATCCAACAATATGTGCGCCGCCATCGTGTCTATTTCAAGTCTTCTCACTCATTGATCGAGACAGGTATATGTCATCATGACATGCAGCACTTTGGGGTGGACACCCACCTGTCTCAATCAATGAGAGAAGACTTGAAATAGACATGATGTCGGCGAAAATCTTTGGGTAAATCACATTATCTGGTGTAACAATCTGTAGCTACAGTTCTCAGCACTTGTGTGTCTCTACACTGAACTACACTGTTCATCCAATTGTTTTTGTATGCTACTTTTACCATATAATATTTTTGATGAATACCCAGTTCTCTTGAGTTAGCATTAAATAGTGTACATTCCCCTATATTTTAGAATTTGACAAATAAACAAACATACTTTGGCTATCTGAATGTCTAGCATCTGTTTGATGCTATAGAGCCCTGTACAGCTTATATAAATATATTCAGTGTATCCATAAAGGCAGACAATTTTCAAAGATTGATAGAAAATATCCATATTTATTTTATGGTGGTTATAAATCAGGGCTCTCCAAACCTGTTCCTGGAGAGCTACTGTCCTGTAGGTTCACTCCAACCCTAATCTAACACACCTGATTCTAATTATTAGCTGTATAATAACCTGAACCAGGTTAGTTACAACTGCGATTGGAGCGAAAACCTACAGGAGGGTAGCTCTCCAGGAACCGGGTTAGAAACCCCTGTTCTACCACAGGAGGTTGGTGGCACCTTAATTGAGGAGGACGGGCTTGTGGTAATGGCTGGAGTGGAATTGTATCAAATACATCAAACACGTGGTTTCCATGTGCTAACGTGCAAGCTAGCTGACGTTAGGTTACCTCTAATCTTCTGTTTTGTTGTGAAGGAAACAAATTGATGGTATCGCACACTTCTCAGCTGTCGCCGAAATGGATTTCCCATCAGTTCAGCCTGGAAATCCCTCTGATAATCTTTGGTCACTGCATCATTCTTGATAGCCCAAGCCACCAGCAGAGTTGGGGTGAATCTCTGGTAGGTAGAACGGTGAAAGGTAACACATTTTCACGCATGTTTGTAATTAGCCCAAGCCAGGCACAGAACACCACATGACATGATGACAAATTACAGAAAAAACAAACCTTTTCAAAAAGAATTGTCTAGAGAAGTTCAGAGATTACTATGTGTTGGTCGTTCTAAGTAAAGAACTCCATTATTCACACCCCCCTCTTCCTAGCGGGAGATATCAGCGGTTGCTATGAATGCCAGACTTTGCTGTTCACTATGAGCAGACGAATACACAGGGAGTTGAAACGTCCCGATTCTATCAGTGAAATTAAAATGTGCGAGTTCTAACTTGTGGTTTGGATAATTGTGATGTTTATGATAAAAATGTAATGTTGTTAATAAAGTATTGACTATATGCCGTGGCAGAGCCAGGGTGAAATTCCCCTTTAACATAACAACCTGGTCAGTTGGGCTCTTTTGTGGTTGTTTCTTTGTTGTACCTCTGTGAATTGGCATCATTAGTCCACCAATAAACAGGCATGAGAAAAGAGACTGGCAGCCTGAACTTGTAAGCAGGAAAAATGTTTTGTGACATCTTCCATCAAAGTGGAGAGAAAGCAGTGGATCCTGAATATTTGGTGCTTCAGGGTTTGGTAAGACACAAACTGCCTTTTCTTTTTGTGTGAAACTCGTGCAAAATAGCAGCTTTTGCATTTTCTAGCCAAGAATCAAATACCCACACAAATTAATTTGTGACTGGCAAGAGTCTCACCACAATACAAGAGGAGACATTGACATGATCCGTACAAACATTTGAGTGCTATTAGCATTTTGTCTCATGGGGGAGGGCTTAAATTAAAATGTATGTCACAATGTGCACTGGCAGTTTGGTACTGAGGAGAGACCAGCACCTGAAACCCTGTCTCTGGTAGACCCATCATCCACACACACACACACACACACACACACACACACACACACACACACACACACACACACACACACACACACACACACACACACACACACACACACACACACACACACACACACACACACACACACACACACACAATCTGCTCTCCTCTCCCCCTCTTTTGTCCCTCTACTCCTCCGCTCTCCCTCCTCTCACCTCCACTGTATTTAACTGCATTAAACAACATACCTATCATAAAGAACGACCTTGTCTCCACCTCATCTCATCTTCACTGATAGAGATGTTCATGACATAAAAGCCTAGGACACAGAGAGAGTCATGACTGGAGGACACCCCATCAGAGTAATGAATGAAAGGTGCTACGGTGAAACACTTAGGAATACAGCACCAAGAGCCAGTCTAACAAAGCTTTTACACTACGACACCTTTTGCACATTAAAATGAGAGGACAAATAAAGGTTAAAAGAAGGGGTAGAAAAAGATAAATAGTTAGAGCATGTTTTACTGTATCTACTCTACACTTTTCCCTGTCGCATAAGCTTGGTATATGAATACATTCAGTTGGACAACTGACTAGGTATCCCCTTTCTTTTCCCTATGTGGTCCTAAAAATATTAAATATCAACACTCAGCATCCCTGAAAGGTAGCGGAGCAGAGCAGGGGTGAGGGGGCAGATTTTAAAAAATGCTTAGTGATGCTGAGGCATCAATGTGAACAGTCTTCGCCCGTTCTGGGTTACAGAGGAAGAGCTTGCGGCCAGCTCCTGAACTCAGTGGCCGGGCTTTATATGGTGAACACCTGTGGTTGTGAGTCAGACTCCCTGACCATGCAGTGCTGATGGTCATTCAGGAGTGCCATGCAGACACGTTGAGACATCTGTCACAACATTATGTCAGACTCACACTGAACACACCAGCTCGCCATTTATAATTTTACACTGCATGCAGGCAAAGGCATAATATATATATATAAACACAAGCCAAAACAACAACCAAAACAACAGATTCTCCTTCTGGGCCACCAAGCAGCACAGCACAGCCATTTCCAGAAATGCCACTCATTAGGAGATAGAAGAAAGAGGAACAACAACAGCAGCCATGATCCACTGAGACCATAGCATAGAGTCTTTCACCGAGACTCAGGCTGTAACATGGCCAGTTAAACTGAGTGGGCACAGTAACTGCAGGAAGTGAAAAGATAATGAGTCCATGGCATTCATTCAGTTCAGTCAATTCCCAGCTGACAGGCATCATGGGCACAGCTTGGACTGAGGCGCTAAGGCGCTGCTTGTCACGTCACGCTCCCCCCAGAGAAGACAAGATGTTAGCCTGCTCCCAGTCCCATATGTTGGAGCTGGAGAGGGAGATTAACTAATGGGACGACGGTGATGATGGTGATAGTAGTAATGATGTTTTCAGCACATAAGGATTGTTTTTCCTTACATGGTTGAGTCATAGGCTGTAAGCACACAGCTCTCACAGCTGGAAGATAACACAGCATAAAGAGCTGTGGTTCTGGTGTGTCAGTAATCCCCCTGGGCATGCCCAGCCCAGTCTGGTCCTATATCCCCATGTAGAGCTTGGCACACACAACAGCGCAGTGCGTTTAACCTGGTGCCACCCAGATGTCTGCACTCAGCACTCCACAGCCCTTTAGCCTGACTCTTCAGCCTGTATGCCTGCCTGGCATTGCCACCCAAAGTCACGCCAACCTGTGTCCTCTACTCATTGCATTTTACTTTTAGAGTTTATTTTTAAATTGCTTTGTTGATTTTTATAACACTACATGGCCTGGTACCCGAATACATGTCTGATATGCTTTTAAGGTATGTGCCCAGTCGGTCCCTCAGATCTTTTGGCACTGATCTTTAAGTCGTTCTAAATGTCAGAACCAAAACTTTTGGTGAGGCTGCCTTAAGATCCCGGACTGCATCTTTAGCTAATGTATTCATCTCATCTCTCATGATTAAACTGAGTCAGATCTCTGCTATAGTCTAAACATAGATCAGATCATCACTTACTCTTCGATGATAAAGACATGTACTGTATGTTCAATCATTAATATAATTTATATAAAGCACGCTCTCACATCCCACAGTGATGTGATCAAAGGATGCCGTGGTAGTATTAGGGGGGTTGAATTAGCCAAATAAATAAATAATATATCCTCGTGGCCGTTTCTAGGGCTATTTTGGGTGTTTCTGTGAGCTTGGTCTCTCCAGAGGGGCTCCACACTGCACTGAGTGTCTATTAACTATTCAACAAGGAGGAGAGGAGGAGACGCTAGGCGAACTAGGCCACAGACGACAATGTCGGCAACTCAGCCCCAACCAACACGTTACAACGCCTCAGCAACCCCAGCGTGGTGGGGAGTGCAGGGGAAGGGACTCAGGAGCTCAAAGAGAGAGGTGGGAGCAGAAGGGAAGCATGGTGCTGGAAGGATGGAGCCGGCTGCTGAGACAGGGTCACAGGGTGACTCAGACACTGGACCATAACAGCTATAGTTCAGTTGTGTAGCCAAACACGTTCACTCAAGCTTAGTGGGTTTTCTGCTGTCTAGCCCCCATTGTGATTTGGTACTATACATGGACACTGAAATTGTATCCACCTAAGTGGAGTTCCAAATTAAGCAGCAGCAGCTGAAAAGATGAGCTCCTACAAATATTGAAATGTAAATGTTTTTTTAGAGTAAAGTACATCGAAAAAAAATCAAAAGAAAACTGCTAACTGAATAGGAGACCAAACAAGCAGCAAACAAAGAAGAAAGGCTTTTGAAAAAGTAACAATTTTTCATAAAATTATACCGTTTTCTTAGCTAGCTAAGTTGTTTACCTGTTGCTAGGCAGTTGCTAGGGACATTCCTGGAAGAAGCTAGCTAGCTAACAAGGAGTGTCTAGTTGGCAGAAGAGAAGAAGGGACAAAGAAGGGACAAAGTGGGACAAAATAAGGACAGAAGAAAAGGGAAAGGGGACATTAAGGTGAAGCAGTCCTCTAAAGACACAAAAGACAATAATACAAGAAACAACACTTCTATTGCCTCTCCCTCTACGATATGCACTTCCGGGTTGGAGCGAGTAGTTGCATTCCGCTTTGCTCCACAGGTAGTATTACATTTCATTTCATTACAGTACAACAGTTTGATTTGTTTGATCTTAGCTGGCTACATAGCCGTCTTTGTATCCAAGATAATTGTGTAGTCTAGAGTAATTGTCGAGGTTACCTAGCCAGTTAGAGGTTACCTAGCCCGTTACACTTTCAAACAAAGTCAACAACGCAGCCACTGCTAGCTAGCCTATTTCACCAGCCAGCAGTACTATATCATTTTAGTCAATAAGATTTTTTGCAACGTAAGCTTAACTTTCTGAACATTCGAGACGTGTAGTCCACTTGTCATTCCAATCTCCTTTGCATTAGCGTAGCCTCTTCTGTAGCCTGTCAACTATGTGTCTGTCTATCCCTGTTCTCTCCTCTCTGCACAGACCATACAAACGCTTCACACCGCGTGGCCGCTGCTACTCTAACCTGGTGGTCCCAGCGCGCACGACCCACGTGGAGTTCCAGGTCTCAGGCAGCCTCTGGAACTGCCGATCTGCGGCCAACAAGGCAGAGTTCATCTCAGCCTATGCTTCCCTCCAGTCCCTCGACTTCTTGGCACTGACGGAAACATGGATTACCACTGATAACACTGCTACTCCTACTGCTCTCTCCTCGTCTGCCCACGTGTTCTCGCACACCCCGAGAGCTTCTGGTCAGCGGGGTGGTGACACTGGGATCCTCATCTCTCCCAAGTGGACATTCTCTCTTTCTCCCCTGACTCATCTGTCTATCGCCTCCTTTGAATTCCATGCTGTCACAGTTACCAGCCCTTTCAAGCTTAACATCCTTATCATTTATCGCCCTCCAGGTTCCCTTGGAGAGTTCATCAATGAGCTTGACGCCCTGATAAGTTCCTTTCCTGAGGATGGCTCACCTCTCACAGTTCTGGGTGACTTTAACCTCCCCACGTCTACCTTTTACTCATTCCTCTCTGCCTCCTTCTTTCCACTCCTCTCCTCTTTTGACCTCACCCTCTCACCTTCCCCCCCTACTCACAAGGCAGGCAATACGCTTGACCTCATCTTTACTAGATGCTGTTCTTCCACTAATCTCATTGCAACTCCCCTCCAAGTCTCCGACCACTACCTTGTATCCTTTTCCCTCTCGCTCTCATCCAACACTTCCCACACTGCCCCTACTCGGATGGTATCGCGCCGTCCCAACCTTCGCTCTCTCTCCCCCGCTACTCTCTCCTCTTCCATCCTATCATCTCTTCCCTCTGCTCAAACCTTCTCCAACCTATCTCCTGATTCTGCCTCCTCAACCCTCCTCTCCTCCCTTTCTGCATCCTTTGACTCTCTATGTCCCCTATCCTCCAGGCCGGCTCGGTCCTCCCCTCCTGCTCCGTGGCTCGACGACTCATTGCGAGCTCACAGAACAGGGCTCCGGGCAGCCGAGCGGAAATGGAGGAAAACTCGCCTCCCTGCGGACCTGGCATCCTTTCACTCCCTCCTCTCTACATTCTCCTCTTCGGTCTCTGCTGCTAAAGCCAATTTCTACCACTCTAAATTCCAAGCATCTGCCTCTAACCCTAGGAAGCTCTTTGCCACCTTCTCCTCCCTCCTGAATCCTCCTCCCCCTCCTCCCCCCTCCTCCCTCTCTGCTGATGACTTCGTCAACCATTTTGAAAAGAAGGTCGACGACATCCGATCCTCGTTTGCTAAGTCAAACGACACCGCTGGTTCTGCTCACACTGCCCTACCCTGTGCTTTGACCTCTTTCTCCCCTCTCTCTCCAGATGAAATCTCGCGTCTTGTGACGGCCGGCCGCCCAACAACCTGCCCGCTTGACCCTATCCCCTCCTCTCTTCTCCAGACCATTTCCGGAGACCTTCTCCCTTACCTCACCTCGCTCATCAACTCATCCTTGACCGCTGGCTACGTCCCTTCCGTCTTCAAGAGAGCGAGAGTTGCACCCCTTCTGAAAAAACCTACACTCGATCCCTCCGATGTCAACAACTACAGACCAGTATCCCTTCTTTCTTTTCTCTCCAAAACTCTTGAACGTGCCGTCCTTGGCCAGCTCTCCTGCTATCTCTCTCAGAATGACCTTCTTGATCCAAATCAGTCAGGTTTCAAGACTAGTCATTCAACTGAGACTGCTCTTCTCTGTGTCACGGAGGCGCTCCGCACTGCTAAAGCTAACTCTCTCTCCTCTGCTCTCATCCTTCTAGACCTATCGGCTGCCTTTGATACTGTGAACCATCAGATCCTCCTCTCCACCCTCTCCGAGCTGGGCATCTCCGGCGCGGCCCACGCTTGGATTGCGTCCTACCTGACAGGTCGCTCCTACCAGGTGGCGTGGCGAGAATCTGTCTCCGCACCACGTGCTCTCACCACTGGTGTCCCCCTGGGCTCTGTTCTAGGCCCTCTCCTATTCTCGCTATACACCAAGTCACTTGGCTCTGTCATATCCTCACATGGTCTCTCCTATCATTGCTATGCAGACGACACACAATTAATCTTCTCCTTTCCCCCCTCTGATAACCAGGTGGTGAATCGCATCTCTGCATGTCTGGCAGACATATCAGTGTGGATGACGGATCACCACCTCAAGCTGAACCTCGGCAAGACGGAGCTGCTCTTCCTCCCGGGGAAGGACTGCCCGTTCCATGATCTCGCCATCACGGTTGACAACTCCATTGTGTCCTCCTCCCAGAGTGCTAAGAACCTTGGCGTGATCCTGGACAACACCCTGTCGTTCTCAACTAACATCAAGGCGGTGACCCGTTCCTGTAGGTTCATGCTCTACAACATTCGCAGAGTACGACCCTGCCTCACGCAGGAAGCGGCGCAGGTCCTAATCCAGGCACTTGTCATCTCCCGTCTGGATTACTGCAACTCGCTGTTGGCTGGGCTCCCTGCCTGTGCCATTAAACCCCTACAACTCATCCAGAACGCCGCAGCCCGTCTGGTGTTCAACTTTCCCAAGTTCTCTCACGTCACCCCGCTCCTCCGCTCTCTCCACTGGCTTCCAGTTGAAGCTCGCATCCGCTACAAGATCATGGTGCTTGCCTACGGAGCTGTGAGGGGAACGGCACCTCCGTACCTTCAGGCTCTGATCAGGCCCTACACCCAAACAAGGGCACTGCGTTCATCCACCTCTGGCCTGCTCGCCTCCCTACCTCTGAGGAAGTACAGTTCCCGCTCAGCCCAGTCAAAACTGTTCGCTGCTCTGGCACCCCAATGGTGGAACAAACTCCCTCACGACGCCAGGTCAGCGGAGTCAATCACCACCTTCCGGAGACACCTGTAACCCCACCTCTTTAAGGAATACCTAGGATAGGATAAAGTAATCCTTCTAACCCCCCTCCCCCTTAAAAGAGTTAGATGCACTATTGTAAAGTGGTTGTTCCACTGGATATCATAAGGTGAATGCACCAATTTGTAAGTCGCTCTGGATAAGAGCGTCTGCTAAATGACTTAAATGTAAATGTAAATGTAAGTGTTGTGTGCTCACCTAAGCTTATCTACAGTGCATTCGGAAAGTATTCAGACCCCTTGACTTATTCCACATTTTGCTACGTTACAGCCTTATTCTAAAATGGATTAAATCATTTTTACCCCTCAATCAATCTACACACAATACCCAATAATGACAAAGCAAAAACAGATATAATTTTTTTTGGTACATTTATTACAAATAAAAAAACTTAAATATCACATTTACATAAGCATTCAGATTCTTTACTCAGTACTTTGTTGAAGCACCTTTAGCAGCGATTACAGCCTCGAATCTTCTTGGGTATGATGCTATAAGCTTGGCACACCAGTATTTGGGGAGTTTCTCCCATTCTTCTCTGCAGATCCTCTCAAGCTCTGTCAGGTTGCATGTGGAGCGTCGCTGCACAGCTATTTTCAGGTCTTTCCAGAGGTGTTCTATCGGTTCAAGTCTGGGCTCTGGCTTAGGGTCGTTGTCCTGTTGGAACGTGAACCTCCACCCCAGTCTGAGGTCCTGAGCGCTCTGGAGCAGGTTTTCATCAAGGATCTCTCTGTACTTTGCGCCATTCATCTTTCCCTCGATACTGACTGGTCTCCCAGTCCCTGTCGTTGAAAAACATCCCCACAGCATGATGCTGCCACCACCATGCTTCACCGTAGGGATGGTGCCAGGTTTCCTCCAGATGTGACGCTTGTCATTCAGGCCAAAGAGTTCAATCTTGGTTTCATCAGACCAGAGAATCTTGTTTCTCATGGTCTGAGAGTCCTTTAGGTGCTTTTTGGCAAACTCCAAGAGGGCTGTCATGTGCCTTTTACTGGCCACTCTACCATAAAGGCCTGATTGGTGGAGTGCTGCAGAGATGGTTGTCCTTCTGGAAAGTTCTCTCATCTCCACAGAGGAACTCTGGAGCTCTGTCAGAGTCCATCGTGTTCTTGGTCACCTCCCTGACCAAGGCCCTTCTCCCCTGATTTCTCAGTTTGGCCGAGTCTTGGTGGTTCCAAACTTCCACTGTTTTCTTGAGAACCTTCAATGCTGCAGAAATGTTTTGGTACCCTTCCCCAAATCTGTGCCTTGACACAATCCTGTCTCAGAGCTCTAAAGACTATTCCTTCGACCTCATGACTTGGTTTTTGCTCTGACATGCGCTGTCAACTGTGGGACCGTATATAGACAGGTGTGTGCCTTTCCAAATCATGTTCAATTAATTTAATTTACCACAGATGGACTCCAATCAAGTTGTAGAAACATCTCAAGGATGATCAATGGAAAGAGGATGCACCTGTGCTCAATTTCAAGTCTCATAGCAAAGGGTCTGTATACTTATGTAAATCATATCCATTTTTGATTTTTAATACATTTCCAAAAATTTCTAAAAACTTGATTTTGCTTTGTCATTATGGGATATTGTGTGTAGATTGATGATAGAAAAAGGGATTTACTCCATTTTAGATTGAGGCTGTAACGTATCAAAATGTGGAAAAAGGGAAGGGGTCTGAATACTTTCCGAATGCACTGTATGTGTTTACCTACATGTTTTCTATTGGCCCCATTGTGATTTGAATTGTTGCTTGGTAAATGAAAACAAGCTATAAACCGACTGATCAGGGGAAACGTAGTTATTCAAATGAACCATTTTAACCAGTGACCAATGGAACCCTCAAATTAACCTATGAAGAACTCCTCCCTCACTACATTACCAGGTGTCGAAAGCAATTAGCATACATTAACGTTCTAGACGAGACACAAGAAGAAAGTGTCCTTTGAATTTATGCTTTCAAGTAACAACTTTGAGCTGAGATGGACTTTATTGTCACTATATCAAGCTCTATGGGAGGAAAGGGAGCCAAGGTTGTACTCAGCTCAGCTGCCAACACATTAGATAACTCTGACTTGCAGCACCATATCCACCTGTTTACAGCACGATATCTACCTTTAACGGTTCAGGCTTGGCAAAGTTGGATGGAGCAGTGCTAACATTCCTTACATGTGCATCCAAAAAGTATTACATAGCCTACTAGTCTCTGGAATCCTGTCAAGTATCCATCTAACTTGACGAGTAGTGCTACAATACCTGCTCACTCAGCAGACACACATCCGCCAAGTTTAGAGGATAGAGGAATTCCATGTTGGAATGGGATAGGGTAAAGGAAAATGTAATCCTCTTATGCGTCAAGGCTCTGGTGTTGGACGGCACAGTTAGGGCGTTCAACTTGGTTTGACTTGTCCATTCAGAAGCTGAACCTGACATCGTCATTAATAAAAACAGCCTAGGTCAGTGATGACCCTGAGAGAAGGAAAGTTAGGGGATGACCTTGGTGGTAGGAGTGACCGTGAAGAAAGACCGTTCTGAGATGGCCTCATCTTCGTGACAGTGTTTTATTATTTAGTTGTTTTTGCTAGCTAACTTTAGTTCTCCGGCATTGCATTTAACTGTTTGTTAACATCAGTGTAGAAGTCAACTGTAGAAGTCAACTGAGGAGATTCTTCACTTTAGACATGGCGACGACAGATATGGCAGCTCCTAAGCAACTTTGCAGTATTTCTTTTTTTTTGTGTGTTATTTCTTACATTATTAGCCCAGACATTTTTTTGTGTTATTACATACAGAAAGAAATTACTTTTGGATATCAGAGCGCGGGTAACTCACCAGCATTACGACCAGGAATACAACTTTCCCGAATTGGATCCTTTGTTCGTACCCCCCAGGGCAATCAAACTTATTCCAGAGGCTGCCCCAAAACACTGCCGGCGGAGAAGAGGTATTCGGAGTGGACTTCTAGTCTGACTCAGGAGGCGTGCACACCATCCACCGCTTCCGAGTATATTACTCGCTAATGTACAGTATCTGGATAATAAAGTAGACAAGCTCAGGGCGAGGATCTCCTTCCAGAGAAACATCTGGGATTGTAACATATTCTGTTTCACAGAAACATGGCTCTTGGGATATACTGTCCCCGTCCATACAGCCATCTGGGTTCTCAGTACATCGTGCAGACAGGAATAAAGAACTCTCCGGGAATAAGAAAGGTGGGGGTGTATGTTTCATGATTAACTACTCATGGTGTGATTGTGAAAGCATACATAAACTGAAGTCCTTTTGTTCACCAGACCTAAAATACCTCAAACGCCGACCGTATTACCTCCCAAGAGAATTCTCTTCGGTTATAGTCACAGCTGTGTATATTCCCCCTCAAGCCGATACCATGACGGCCCTCAAAGAACTACACTGGACAAAAAAATGTTTAGATACTACTGCACTGTGGGAGCTAGGAACACAAGCATTTCGCTACACCCGCAATAACATCTGCTAAATATATGTATGTGACCAATAAAATTTGATTTGATTATGTGAGCAGAGTTTTGCCTCTGTTCATTCAGTCTACACACTGATGGAAGATTCCAATGACAATAACAAGGCTTCAGACTGAGGTAATTGTGTATTATACTTCAAGATACTGTCAAACTATAATGTCAGTTCTTTATATTTGTCTTTCTGTCCATACTTGCTGAAAAGGTAATCTCTTGTATTACTGTCTTTGTATAAAGATCATTATCATTCCATGCATTTAGTCAGGTACTTCCATTGACATCCAATCTGCCTTTGATGCCCCTCCATGACATGGTAACAGAACCATCATTCCCTCACTGACGTCTATGTGGTGTTCTAACTACAGTATTCATTATCAGACAGGCAGGCAGGCAATAAGTAACAGTTTCTACCTGCTGGAATAATCTGAGCAAAACTAATGATACAACACAATGGTTTCCTCATAAAACATTAACACGCATTAGCCAGACTCCAGGGCTCTCAACACATCCAACTAACTTCACTGCATCCTTAAGCAGCACATTTCTGCTCGACATCAGGGCCTGTATTCACAAAGCATCTCAGAGTAGGAGTGCTGTTTTAGGATCAGTTTTGCCTTTTAAATTATAATGAATGGACAGGGGGGACCTGATCCTGCATCCACACTCCGAGACGCTTAATGAATACAGGCCCAGAACACATGAAGGATGTTGTCTACACTGTCATTCTATGAGGATGAGTAATCAACATGAACAGTAAGTCCATACAGTAAATCCTGTCTCTCAGTCCTAGCTCGAGGGCAATATGTAGCTAAATGGTTATTGTACAGTAAGTGAAATCCTTCGGCATCACACGGACTGTGTTACGAAAGCATCATAAAAACAATGGGGTATTAGATGTTTAGGCTTTGTTATACCTAAACATCTAGCCCTATGTTGTGGACCAGGTTATAGGGAGTACACAGCATACAGGCATCAGACAATTTAGCTGGATTACATATTATTTTTGCGTAATCTCTGCTCATTGTGATGGACGATTAGGGTCATTCTTAACCAGGGCCATGTATCACCAGTGTAATGTTGCTAAAAATGCAAGCGGACATCATGTTTCATACACCGTGGAGTATTCCATCACTGAGGACCTGAAATAGTCCCAAAACACGGACACTATGGTGAATAAGGCACAACAGCGCTTCTTCAACCTCAGGCGGCTGAAGAAATTTGGCATAACCCTCACAAACTTCTACAGATGCACCATTGAGAGCATTCTGTCAGGCAACTCCATGGCTCTCCAGAGGGTGGTGCGGTCTGCCCAACGCATCACCGGGGGCACGCTGCTTGCCCTCCAGGACATTTACAGCACCCGTTGTCAAAGGAAGGCCAAGAAGATCATTAAGGCCCTCAGCCACACGAGCCACAGTTGTAACCATCTAACAGACAAGGACGGTACAGGTGCATCAGAACCGGGACCGAGAGAGTGAGAAACAGCTTCTATCACCAGGACCCAGTTTTTAAAAAAGTTATCTGGATTTCGCCTATCGGTTAGGAAAAAATGCATAGAAATAGAATGAATAGTACAGACAAATCACTCCCGTTCTACTCATTTTATTTCTATGCATTTAATCCTATCCAATAAGCGAAATCCAGATACAGTTGAAGTTGGAGGTTTACATACACCTTAGCCAAAAACATTTAAACTCAGTTTTTCACAATTCCTGACATTTAATCCTAGTAAAAATTCCCTGTCTTAGGATCACCAGTTCATTTTAAGAATGTGAAATGTCAGAATAATAGGAGAGAGAATTATTTATTTCAGCTTTTATTTCTTTCATCACCCTCAGAAGATTACATACACTCAATTAGTATTTGGTAGCATTACCTTTAAATTGTTTAACTTGGGTCAAACGATTCAGATAGCCTTCCACCAGCTTCCCACAATAAATTGGGTGAATTTTGGTACATTCCTCCTGACAGAACTGGTGTAACTGAGTCAGGTTTGTCGGCCTCCTTGCTCGCACATGCTTTTTCAGTTCTGCCCCCACATTTTTTCACACAGTATTTATGCTACAGTAGTTTATGTGTCGGGGGGCTAGGGTCAGTCTGTTATATCTGGAGTATTTCTTCTGTCTTATCCGGTGTCCTGTGTGAATTTAAGTTTGCTCTCTCTAATTCTCTCTTTCTCTCTCTCGGAGGACCCGAGCCCTAGGACCATGCCTCAGGACTACCTGGCATGATGACTCCTTGTTGTCCCCAGTCCACCTGGCCGTGCTGCTGCTCCGGTATCAAGTGTTCTGCCTGCGGCTATGGAACCCTGACCTGTTCACCGGACGTGCTACCTTCTCCCAGACCTGCTGTTTTCAACTCTCTAGAGACAGCAGGAGTGGTAGAGATACTCTCAATGATCGGCTATGAAAAGCCAACTGACATTTACTCCTGAGGTGCTGACCTGTTGCACTCTCGACAACTACTGTGATTATTATTATTTGACCATGCTGGTCATTTATGAACATCTTGGCCATGTTCTGTTATAATCTCCACCCGGCACAGCCAGAAGAGGACTGGCCACCCCTCATAGCCTGGTTCCTCTCTAGGTTTCTTCCTAGGTTTTAGCCTTTCTAGGGAGTTTTTCCTAGCCACCGTGACTCTACACCTGCATTGCTTGCTGTTTGGGGTTTTAGGCTGGGTTTCTGTACAGCACTTTGAGATATCAGCTGATGTAAAAAGGGCTATATAAATACATTTGATTTGATTTTCTATAGGATTGAGGTCAGGGCTTTGTGATGGCCACTCCAATACTTTGACTTTGTTGTCCTTAAGCCATTTTGCCACAACTTTGGAAGTATGCTTGGGGTCATTGTCCATTTGGAAGACCCATTTGCGACCAAGCTTTAACTTCCTGACTGATGTCTTGAGATGTTGCTTAAATATATCCACATCATTTTCATTCCTCATGATGCCATCTATTTTGTGAAGTGCACCAGTCCCTCCTGAGGCAAAGCACCCCCACAACATGATGCGGGCCACCCCCGTGCTTCACGGTTGGGATGGTGTTCTTTGGCTTGCAAGCCTCCCCCTTTTTCGTCCAAACATGACAATGGTCATCATGGCCAAACAATTCTATTTTTGTTTCATCAGACCAGAGGACATATCTCCAAAAAGTACCATCTTTGTCCCCATGTGCAGTTGCAAACCGTAGTCTGGCTTTTTTTTATGGCGGTTTAGGAGCAGTGGCTTCTTCCTTGCTGAGCAGCCTTTCAGGTTATGTCGATATAGGACTTGTTTTACTGTTGATATAGATACTTTTGTACCTGTTTCCTCCAGCATCTTCACGAGGTCCATTGCTGTTGTTCTGGGATTGATTTACACTTCTTGCACCAAAGTACGTTCATCTCTAGGAGACAGAGCGCGTCTCCTTCCTGAGCGGTATGACGGCTGCGTGGTCCCATGGTGTTTATACTTGCGTACTATTGTTTGTACAGATGAACGTGGTACCTTCAGGCATTTGGAAATTGCTCCCAAGGATGAACCATATTTGTGGAGGTCTATCAGAAGCTTCTGAAGCCATGACATAATTTTCTGGAATTTTCCAAGCTGTTTAAAGCCACAGTCAACTTAGTGTATGTAAACTTCTGACCCACTGGAATTGTGATACAGTGAATTATAAGTGGAAAATGACTTGTGTCATGCACAAAGTAGATGTCCTAACAGACTTGGCAAAACTATAGTTTGTTAACAAGAAATTTGTGGAGTGGTTGTAAAATTTGTTTTAATGACTCCAACCTAAGTGTATGTAAACTTCCGACTTCAACTGTAGATAACTTTTGAAAAACGGGTCCCAAGCCATCAGACTGTTGAACAGCCATCATTAGCCAGCTACCTGCCCGGTACTCTGCCCTGCACCTTGAGAATAAAGCCCCATGTATATAAAGACATTGAACACTGGTCACTTCATATACGAAAAATCATTATTTAACCTGTCTCCTCCCCTTCATCTACACTGATTGAAGTGGATTTAACAAGTGACATCAATAAGGGATCATAGCTTTCACCTGGATTCACCTGGCCAGTCTATGTCATGGAAAGAGCAGGTTTTCCTAATGTTTTGTACACTCAGTGTAGCTCAGTATTTGTATAATGTATTTTATACAGTCATTATTGCTTATCTTTATCAAGGGTGTCAATAATTTTTGACCCAACTGTATACTTTATTCTCAACATAGCCCATCCTAACTCAGAGGGCTCCCGAATGGCACAGCGGTCTAAGGCACTGCATCACAGTGCTAGAGGCATCACTACAGACCCTGGTTCGATCCTGGGCTGTATCACAACTGGCCGTGATCTGGAGTCCCATAAGGCGGTGCACAATTGGTCAGGGGAGGGTTTGGCCGGGATAGGCTGTCATTGTAAATAAGAATTTGTTCGTAACTGATTTGCCTAGTTAAATAAATAAAATATACCTTCTACTGTACATACCATTTTCTTTGCAAAGAATACAGTATACTGTCTACACACACACCACATATTTATGTTCAGGAATATGAAACTACTCACTCTAATATATCTACTTCATATATACTTTGGATTGTGGACTCGTTCTGATATTTCTTGATTTTTAAAATTTTGTTTTTATTATTTGTATATTTGTATTGCATTTACTAGACATTCTACTGCACTATTGGAGATACTAACATAATAATTTTGCTGCACCTGCTATAACACCTGCAAATATGTGTACGCAACCAATCAACTTTTATTTGATTTTGAGAGGATTTTAAGCCAATTCAAAGATTTAAAAAAATATATTTATGCACTGTCAGTTGGTCACTCAGAAGAGATTACCCCAATTAATATGACATTTCCACTAACATTAACTGTGAAAGATTCTTTGTTCAGGTCAGAGACGAGGCAAAACAACTCAAAATAGAAACGCTAAAACAAAACAAAAAGTTACTTTAGCTCATTTCCTCAGACTTCCATTGACTGAGTTCATCTCCAAATCTGTCCAACAGGCACTTCTGAGCTGAATATAATTTACTCTCGCTGACTTTAATCAGTAGATACAGAGGGTAAAAAGGACACAGAGACACTGCTCATCCTTCTACCACTCTGACCTTTTTACACTAATTGGTAGCAACCCTCTAGTTCTCCTTGTCCATTTGATGTATACTAGAGAGAAACGCTGGAGTGAAACAGAGGGCTCTATGAAGTAGACACCAAAGCCACCGTGAAGTCCCATAAGTTAGTGGTGGCAACACCATATTGGACTCTTCGTCTGATGCATTGCTTTTACTTAAACAGAGCATCAATATGTTAAGATTTTAAAAACACGAATTTCAAAAAAAGGATGGAATGGAATGGATTAAGTTTCTATATCATAGCAATGTAATAAAATGTGAAAATATCAAGTCACAGCAATACACCACTGTTAGTTGAGCAAAGCATGCATGATTGGTGGTTTTTGAACCATTTCCTTATTTTTCTGCATTTACTGTAAACACATCAACATGAATGGCACACTACAGTACTTGTCATCTTAACCTGACATTCCAGCTCATCACCACAACGTTCACACAATGTGGACATGGTTGTGATTGTTTATTCACACTTTGATGATGTTCTTCTATGTCATATATGTTCCCTGTTTTGAAACTCAGGCGTTTCTGTTTCCATCTCTATCCACATTGAAAACAACAAACCACTGGACCATGCTCTCAACGCTAATCAGACAAGGCTGACTGCACCCTGTTTTAAAGCCTGGAGGCGACACTGACTGTACTGCTGTCTGTCTATATATCTATCTATCTGCTTCCCTTCCATTCCCATGTCTCTACATCTACTTTGTCTATATGCCTGCCTGTTCACAATCGACAACTAACTCAGAGACATTGGTTAGGTTAATTTACAGCACGTTAGGGTTACGCGTCTGTTGGTTGGGTCCCTCAAGGCTCTACAGAACAGGGATAGAACCTTCTGCATCATCTACCCATCATCTTAACCACACTGCACCATCACTGTGGAGGCAGTGTCGTATCACAGCATGTTTCATACTGACATAACATCGCGCTTCAGGTACTAAAATGCTTATTTCCCCCCCCAAGATAAACTTGAAGGCAAGAGAACAAACAGGGTTGTGTTGCAGCCATTGTGAAGAGGACAAATTCAATTGAACCCAAGTGTCTCATCAAGAAGACAGATGTCATGGCTGTTGAATGTGTCTGACCTATCTCAATCTGTAAGTGATAGCAGGAGATAGATACATCGCACTACAGACAGATCCAAATATCCACCCGAGCAGTTACATAATCCTGCCTAGCAACAAAAGTATTGAACAAATCTGCATAATATCTGCGTGTTTGACGAGAGCATTCTAATCTAGCCTGCCGACGGAGGGACGGTGGCTGTCTCTAAATGTGGAGATATGTGGATTTTGTGCCCTGGTTCTAATGCTGTCACCGCGGCCTGACACAGATGTGTTTCCCAATAATACACTGGCATATACTTAAGATATTACTGAGCTTCTTTTCAAGACCACATACTCTGTAACTGTTTTAAAGTCGCCATTAGCCACATAGTGAAATCCCTGAGTGGTTTCCTTCCTCTCCAGCAAATTAGTCTGTATCGTTGTAGTGACTAGCTGCATTGATACACAATCCAAAACGTAATTAATAACTTCACCATGCTCAAATGGATATTCAATGTCTGCTTTTTTTTACGTTTACCCATCTACCAATAGGTTCCCTTCTTTGCGATGCATTGGAAAACCTCCTTGGTATTTGTGGTTAAATCTGTGTTTGAAATTCACTGCTTGACTGAGGGACCTTACAGATAATTGTATGTGTGGGGTACAGAGATAAGGTAGTCATTCAAAAAATTATGTTAAAAATTATTATTGCGCAAAACTTATGCAACTTATTTTGTGAGTTGTTAAGCACATTTTTTGTCTTGAATTTATTTAGGCTTTCCATAAGAAAGGGGTTGAATACTTATAAACATTTCCGCATTTTATTTTTGATTAAGTTGTAAAAATTTCTAAAAACATATTTCCACTTTAACATTATAGGGTATTGTATGTAGGTCAGTGAAAAATATGTTTTTATTCATTTTAAGTTCAGGATGTAACACAACAAAATGTGGAAAAAGTCAAGGGGTGTGAATACTTTCTGAAGGCACTGTAACTGCATCATGGAGATGGGAAGCTAATTAATGTCCTGTATGCTGTAAGATACCACTTTGTACCCTAGAGCACACAGGACATTTGTCTTATTTATAAAATCCTGTTTATGCAGTACCGTAGAAACCTATATAAACCATGAACAGAGAAAATCAATTGTCAGATGTGTGCGCTGTGATATACAGTATGATCTCAAACCTCTGTCACCACAAGTACATTTTGGTTGATGTTGGAAAATATTACACTAACTAAATACAGGTAACACTTAACTACACAGCCAATCCAAAATAGTGTGTAATGTGTTTTCTATTCAATGTGTTTTAGTGGGTAGGGTTGGCTGGGCAGGTTTCCCTCAGCCATACACCGAGGCAGCCACTGACCAAGCCTCTCCATTGGACCACCTATCCAGGCAGAGCGAGGTGCTAGGAGAGAGAGGGGGCAGCTGTGAAGAAGGGAGGGGGCACTGCTGTAGAGCTAAGAGGACTGGCCCCATCTGTCACTACCACAGCCAGCCCAGTCTGTCTATCTCTCTGCTTCTCTGTCTCTCTCTCTCTCTGTATGTCTGTCTGTCTCTGTCTCTCTCTCTGCCTGTACCGGCCTAACAAACAGCAACTGCTGCTGGAATCCATTGACTTTGATGGAAAGGCCAACTGTACTAGCCTATACATCAGGCAAGTGACGTGAAAAGAATGCAGCTCAATTGTTTCCAAGATTGGCCCATTGTTTTGAGGGAAAGAGACAGTGATAAGGTCTCCGATTGGGGGCCTCATTTATTTCCATTCCCACCTGCGCTATGCATGCAGTGACAGAACAGAATGTGTTATTTCAGTGGGTCAGCCTTTAATTATTCAGTGACAGCCAACACTCAGTGCAGTGTTTGCATATAGCGAATTCTGGGATGCTGGTGCTGTTTTTCTCTAGCAGTGTAATAAGCACAGAAACCCATTGCCTTCAGCTAAGACATGATGATTATAAGCCCGTCTGGTGTTCAACTTTCCCAAGTTCTCTCACGTCACCCCGCTCCTCCGCTCTCTCCACTGGCTTCCAGTTGAAGCTCGCATCCGCTACAAGACCATGGTGCTTGCCTACGGAGCTGTGAGGGGAACGGCACCTCCGTACCTTCAGGCTCTGATCAGGCCCTACACCCAAACAAGGGCACTGCGTTCATCCACCTCTGGCCTGCTCGCCTCCCTACCTCTGAGGAAGTACAGTTCCCGCTCAGCCCAGTCAAAACTGTTCGCTGCTCTGGCACCCCAATGGTGGAACAAACTCCCTCACGACGCCAGGTCAGCGGAGTCAATCACCACCTTCCGGAGACACCTGAAACCCCACCTCTTTAAGGAATACCTAGGATAGGATAAAGTAATCCTTCTAAACCCCCCCCCCCCTTAAAAGAGTTAGATGCACTATTGTAAAGTGGTTGTTCCACTGGATATCATAAGGTGAATGCACCAATTTGTAAGTCGCTCTGGATAAGAGCGTCTGCTAAATGACTTAAATGTAAATGTAAATAAACATGGCTATTATGGCTTAACTGAATTGACTGGTGCATTCAGTTGATTGGCAGACTTTGTGTCTCTAGGTCAATATCACCCCCGCTTCAGCTAACACATAAACTGTTCATGCTAGAATAAACATTAACTTACAAATGTCATGGCTCAACAATCTTGTTTATCAAACGATTCACACACGTAGACTTTTCCTGTATGTAGGCTATACTCTCTCTCACACACACATCTTTCTCCTTGTCACTTGTTTTCTCTCTCTTTCTCCATTTCTCCCTCTATACTGCCCAGATCATTACTCAAGCCTAAAATTGAATGTATTCACTATAGTTACTTTTAATTGATGAAGTAGTTCTGCGTAAATCATGTGCAAAATACATTTGCTTCTTATAGTGAAATGAGAAGACTACATGCACAGGCGACTTAATTGAAACATGAAAACAAGTAGGCCATTGCAGTATGACAACAACCGTTAAATAAAGACTGCATAAAACATGTATGTACCGCCATTAGTCTACTTGTTTCCAATTTCCCGGAATATTTGTATTTTGTGCACTGGTTTGTTCTCCTGTGCAGTAGCGGATTTAGGTATAGACGACATGGGCAGCCGCCCAGGGCAGCATCTTGCCGGGGGCGGCACGGGGCGCCCACACAACATTTTTTGGAATGGTGACATTTGCGCGATCAATTTTCTATCGCTCATTTGCACGTCACGCCAATGATATCATGTCACCGTGTGGGACTGTGAGTCAATTAACCTTGTCGGAGTGGGCGCCCTGATTCTAGTTTGTGAGGTAGGCAGGCTACTGTCTGGGAAGGTCTCCCACTCAGAAGTACGAGATGGGAAGGGGGGCGGGGGTAGGTTGACCCCAGGTCTCCCCACTGGAAGCCCGAGGTAGGGGGGGCAGGGGAATCTATCAAATAGCGCACCTCTAACTTTGTACAGTACTAATGCAATTAGTAAAATCAGTCACACTATGAAATGTTACCAAATAAACCACAATTCATTCATAATACTGTGAATATATAGTTTCACAGACATATTGCTGCATTTTTTTCTGGTTTGTGCAAAATCTTTAAGAATAATATAAAACCAGTCTGCACACCACCAAGGTGAATTGGTTTAGTCTTGACTCTTGGTTGACAGTGTTGGGGGACGGGTAATGCTTGAGTGCCAAATCAACACAAATTTGTTTCTATTTGTCTTTGTTACTTCTTTTTGATATTTGAGTCTTATTTTTTATATACATTTTTATATTTATATATTTTTAAATGTTATGATAATTTATTTGTGTTGTTCCAAATGTCTGAATAAAAATTACAGTTAGTGCAGAATGGTGCATTTTTTGTTTGTTGGCGGGGGCGCTGAAGGGGTGGGGTTTGCCCAGGGAGCCATACAAGCTAGAACCGCCACTGGTCCTGTGATTGCTGCCCGATTTAACTGAAGATTAGAGGCCATACAAAACTGTATCCATTCAACAAAAGTCTTCAGTTATGTAACCACGTAAATTAATGTCTTCACTTTTAAGTGTAAAGTTAGACAGATGATTTATGTTTTTTTCTAGCGTATTCCTTGTTGCAATACGTTAAAATCATAACGCACCAGAAAACAATGTGGAATTGTGTTTATTTTAACATAACTTTACCCACTGGGCAAAACCTGGTTGAATCAACGTTGTTTCCCCGTCATTTCAACCAAATAAGTCAGTGTGATCACGTTGAATCAACTTGGGAAACTATTTGGATTTGAAAAAATTTATCAATTTATGGGAATTTCTTATTTTTTCCCCACCCATCTTTTAACCTAAATCCAATAACACGGTGAGTTTTTTGTTGTTGATTTCACGTTAGTTGACAACTCAACCAAATATTAGTCAAAACTAGATCTTGAAATGAAGTCTGTACTTAGCGGGTAAGGGTTGCACAATAGCCCATGTCTAGGCTACACAAATAAGCATGCAGGCTACATTTCCAAAGCTCTCTGTAGGCTACTTCCCGTCCATACCAGCAGCATACATCATTGTACAATCCATCTCTACCAAAAAAAACATCTAAGGAAGGATAACAATCACGAATGGAGGGTCAGAGATGACCGTTTGGGGTTGATTGCCCGGTAGTTGGATAGATTAATAAATAATGTTGACCTGCTGGACGCCAGTGATACTTTCTTATATTGTAGCAAATCGTTTCATATCGTTGCCATCGGCGAAACTACACACATTTTAATTTATTTCACGCTTAATGGGCTCCTTTGAAACAATTTGGTTGCGCTCCGCTTGAATGCTGGAATCAGCAGTGTTGCAGCAGCAGACTATCCATGGATGCACTTATTAGCCTACCGTATGATGTGAGCGACAATTATACTTCAAAAGAAAGGCTTTTAAAAATAAAGTACACCTACCTCACTCATGATTTATAAGTGTTGTAGTTACGATGATTCCAGTACTTGATGTACACTTGTCATTCGTAAGCAGTCCTCCCGTCCGCGATGCCTGGGTCCGTTATAGAGGGGAGGTTTTATAGTATGTGGAGTAACCCTTTCATTTCCTCACGTTTCCATTAAACCAATAGGAATGTCTTCGGTATATCCCTATCTCAAGTCACCACTCAAGAGCTCAAATATTAATTATAGTCGTACATATAGGCAGGCAGCCTTATCAAGTTATTGCCACAGCTCATTGTTATATTAAACCAACCAATAGCACTTATTCTGCCACAGCACAATGTAGACTACACACCAACGTGTGCTTTATGTAATGCAAAGCAGCTCCCCACTGGGCACAAACTGGTTGAATCAACGTTGTTTCAACGCCATTTGGAATCTACGTGGAAAATAGCCTAAAATGGATTTGAAAAAAGTTATCAATGTAAACTGTTGTTTTGAGTGTGACATTTCAACCACATGATTGTCACCGTGGTAACCACATTTCAACATAAACAAACCTAGTATAAAATATGTTGAATTTGTACCTTTACAACAAGGTCAGATCTTCCATGTTATATCCACTATCAGAAAAAAAATGTAGGCTGGGCAGGACCTTCTACAGGATAATTGGTGTATCTACAGGTACCATTTGGACGCCCATCCATGGTTTTAACGAAGCCCAGCTTAGCTATGATATTTGTCACTGACCATAACCAATGTAATATTGTGAGAATGATTGTTGAGTGATCTCCACTTATAAATTAAATAGATTCACTGTTGCTATTGAAGTCATTCCAAAGGGCAGGTTTACCAAAGCAAATGAAATGTGACCATACTTTATCACTCATATATCATCAATGATGATGATATAGCATTTGCAAGGTCATGATCAGCAATTGTTTCAATTTAAACCACAATTAAACTAAAAATAGACAATACCTAGGGTTTCAAGCTCTGGTTGATTTCAAATTGAATTATGTGATATTGAATTGTGTTTGATTGTCAACACAACCAATTATCAACGTTTGAAGGAGATATCTTCTGCTTGAATAGTTCCATCAGTACCACTGACTTAATCTGGCTTTAATTCCAGCTTGTCTACAATTTAATAATTGATATGTGGGATTCACGTCTCCATCTCAACCCAAAAAAATTGTTTAAAGAATAGGACTAAATCAAATCAAACTTTATTTAAAGTGCATTTAAAGTTTGATTTGATTTAGTACTACTCTTTAATGTATATGTTCACAATTGCTATAATAATCTGTGCAGAATCTCAAACTACATTGATCACTTGCACCATGTACTTTTAATGTAAGTTGAACTGTAATACAGGTCATCTGGTTTTGCTATTAGATGAAGTGCAGTGATAAATTATTAATTGGGGTGGCAGGGTAGCCTAGTGGTTAGAGCGTTGGACTAGTTACCGAAAGGTTGCAAGTTCAAATCCTTGAGCTGACAAGGTACAAATCTGTCGTTCTGCTCCTGAACAGGTAGTTAACCCACTGTTCCTAGGCCATAATTGAAAATAAGATTTTGTTCTTAACTGACTTGCCTTGTTAAAGGTAAAATAATACATTTATTGTAGTAGAAATGTATTGTAGTAGAACAGCCCCCTGCTGTTCATACCTGGGAGAACACTTCTGACAACAATCCTAAAAAAACTGCATGTAAAGTAATCCATTCAATCAAGACCTTCCCTTCACCTACTAGCCCTCACCTACTAGCCCACACCTACTAGCCCTCACCTACTAGCCCTCACCTACTAGCCCTCACCTACTAGCCCTCACCTACTAGCCCACACCTACTAGCCCTCACCTACTAGCCCACACCTACTAGCCCTCACCTACTAGCCCACACCTACTAGCCCTCACCTACTAGCCCTCACCTACTAGCCCACACCTACTAGCCCTCACCTACTAGCCCTCACCTACTAGCCCACACCTACTAGCCCTCACCTACTAGCCGACACCTACTAGCCCTCACCTACTAGCCCTCACCTACTAGCCCACACCTACTAGCCCTCACCTACTAGCCCTCACCTACTAGCCCTCACCTACTAGCCCTCACCTACTAGCCCTCACCTACTAGCCCTCACCTACTAGCCCACACCTACTAGCCCTCACCTACTAGCCCTCACCTACTAGCCCACACCTACTAGCCCACACCAAATGCATGGCTGAGCTGGGATGAGTTGATACTTGTCTATTCGTAATGTAGTACTAAGCCACAACTTCTGTGTGGCTCAGTTGGTAGTGCATGGTGTGTGCAACACCAGGGTTGTGGGTTTGATTCCCATGGGGGACCAGTATGAACATTTATGCACTCATTACTTTACTGTAAGTCACTCTGGACAAGCGAGTCTGCTAAATGACTAACATGCAGTGGTGGAAAAATAACTAAATTGTCATACTTGAGTATAAGTAAAGATACCTTCAGAGAAAAGTGAAAGTCACCCAGTAAAATAATACTTGAGTAAAAGTGTTTGGTTTTAAATATACTTAGGTATTAAAAGTCAATGGAATTCCTAAAATGTACTTAAGTATCAAAAGTAAAAGTACAAGTATAAACCAGTCCAAATTCCTTATATTAAGCAAACCAGACAGCACAATTTTCTTATTTTTTATTGACAGATAGCCAGGAGCACACTCCAACACTCAGACATAATTTACAAACGAAGCATTTGTGTTTAGTGAGTTCACCAGATCAGAGGCAGTAGGGATGACCAGGGATGTTCTCTTGATAAGTGTGTGAATTGGACCATTTTCCTGTCAAAATATAAAGAGTACTTTTGGGTGTCAGGGAAAATGTATGGAGTAAAAAGTACCTTATTTTTTTTAGGAATGTAGTGAAGTAAAAGTAAAACAACTACTTAAGTAGTACTTTAAAGAATTGTTATTTAAGTACTTTACACCATTGCTAAAATGTAAAATTTGTATTCCCATTTTAAGATTGCTGTACTTTTAAATGGTTGAAAGCGCAGTCATAGACATTTGGGTGACAACTAAACAAAAATCAGACATTGTTTTTAAATTGGAATATGGCTGTGCTTTTAAAAGGTTGAAAGCAAAGTGATAACACTTTGGAAATTCAATTAACTTTTGGCTCTCTTTTTGAGTAGGTGAACATACTATAGGTTGTAATCTCATTTATCAACATCCCAACCAAATATTACCCAATTATCCAAATATTACCCAATTATCAAAATATTACCCAATTATCCACGTTGAAATGACGTGGTGTGCCCAGTGGGATAATGTCATCCAATGTTAATTGGCACTGCAAGATGAATAGACAATGTACAGTATACAGGGAATTCGGAAAGAATTCAGACCCCTTGATTTTTTCCACATTTTGTTACGTTACAGCCTTATTCTGAAATGGATTAAATAGTTTTATTCCCTCATCAATCTACACACAAAACCCTATAATGACAAAGGAAAACAGGTTTTAAGACATTTTTACAACAAAAAAAACAATACCAGAAAAATAACATTTACATAAGAATTCAGACCCTTTACTCAGTACTTTGTTGAAGCACCTTTGGCAGAGATTACAGCCTTGAGTCTTCTTGGGAATGACGTTACAAGCTTGGCACACCTGTATTTGGGGAGTTCCTCCCATTCTTCTCTGCAGATCCTCTCAAGCTCTGTCAGGTTGGATGGGGAGCGTCGCTGCACAGCTATTTTCAGGTCTCTCCAGAGAAGTTAGATCTGGTTCAAGTCCGGGCTCTGGTTGGGCCACTCAAAGAAATTCAGAGATTTGTCCCAAAGCCACTCCTGCTTTGTCTTGGCTGTGTGCTTAGGGTCATTGTCCTGTTGGAAGGTGAACCGTCGCCCCAATCTGAGGTCCTGAGTGCTCAGGAGCAGGTTTTCATCAACGATCTTTCTGTACTTTGCTCCGATCTTCTTTCCCTCGATCCTGACTAGTCTCCCGGACACTGCCGCTGAAAAACTCCATCCAGCATGATGCTGCCACCACCATGCTTCACTGTAGGGATTGTGCCAGGTTGCCTCCAGACGTGACGCTTGGCATTCAGGCCAAAGAGTTCAATCTTGGTTTCATCAGACCAGAGAATCTTGTTTCTCATGGTCTGAGAGTCCTTTAGGTGCCTTTTGGCAAACTCCAAGTGGGCTGTCATGTACCTTTTACTGAGTAGTGGCTTCCGTCTGGCGACTCTACCATAAAGGGCTGATTGGTGGACCATTGAAGAGATGGTTGTCCTTCTGGAAGGTTCTCTCATCTTCACAGAGGAACTCTGGAGCTCTGTCAGAGTGACCATTGGGTTGTTGGTCACCTCCCTGACCAAGGCCCTTCTCCCCCGATTGCTCAGTTTGGCCGGACGGCCAGCTCTAGGAAGAGTCTTGGTGGCTCCAAACTTCTTCCATTTAAAAATGATGGAGGCCACTGTGTTCTCGGGGACCTTCAAGGCTGCAGAAATGTTTGGTACCCTTGCCTAGATCTGTGCCTCGACACAATCCTGTCTCGGAGCTCTACGGACAATTCCTTTGACCTTATGTCTTGGATTTTGCTCTGACATGCACTCAGCTGTGGGAGCTTACATAGACAGGTGTGTATCTTTCCAAATCATGTCCAATCATTTGAATTTACCACAGGTGGACTACAAATAAGTTGTAGAAACATCTCAAGGATGATCAATGGAAACAGGATGTACCTGAGCTCAATTTTGAGTCTCATAGCAAAGGGTCTGAATACTTATGTAAATAAGATCTTTCTGTTTTTCTTTTTAAGATAATTTGCAAACATTTCTAAAAACCTGTTTTCACTTTTTAATTATGGGGTATTGTGTGTAGATTGATGAGTAAAATGTTTTTATTTAATCCATTTTAGAATAAGGCTGTAACATAACAAAATGTGGAAAAAGTCAAGGGGTCTGAATTCTTTCCAAATGCACTGTAGCATCACAAATAAACACATGTAGCCCTAATATGTGTGAAGACAGCTTAGCTCCGACCAACAAGTCAGCCTCACCAGTGAAGAGAAGGACGCAGGTTTGTGGAGGTAATGTATTGATCAAAACTATTTGGATGGTTAGTTAAATCATCATACTGACACGTCTTTATGTTTCACACTGTCAATATTGCATCATTGATTGTATGGATCCCAAATGTGCATTTTCACCGGTTGGTTGTATTTATGTCTTTCCCAAACGTTAATCCGGAAACAAGTTTTGATTCAGTGAGTAGTCTCTCTCTCTCTCTCTCTCTCTCTCTCTCTCTCTCTCTCTCTCTCTCTCTCTCTCTCTTGTAGTGGCAGAATCAGATTTAGCTAAGTAACATAGATAAGATGGTATTTTCATCATATGCTTGTGAGATACTTGTCATTAGAATGGTGCCCTTTGGACTATAGGATTGGCAGTGCATTTTTCCCTTCTGTGATAGGGCTTAGTAACTTGGGGCCAGAGAGGGGAGAGGTCAGGCTTGTCTTCATATGTCAATGTATATGTTAAACAATGTCTGTACACCAGTCAATCCCTACTTTTCTCATAGGGGGAAGGAGTTTGGCAGTGTTTGGAACCATTGTATTTCCCCTCTGAGGTTGCCCTTATCTTGATCTAGTATATGACCTAAGAGGCTCACTGTCTTTTCTGAGCTTATCCAGGAGGGGGTGTATTTGAGATGGGAGTATCTCAAATGACAATTGATATATGCCATTGGATGAGGTAAGGTTTTGGTAGACAGTGAAGTACCAAGAATGAGATTGAAACCTTGTCTTGGGAGACCAAACTGAACGATGATTTATAGCTGATGCTGTCTAGCGATAGGATACTCCACTTTCGGGTAAAGGATTCTTTGTAAGTTGAGAGGGGTGTATCTTGGATGTAAATTAAACTAAGAATTGTTTTGTAAGCACTCACTCTCAGAGAATTCATTTATAGACACTGAATTGATCTGAGAGTCAAAAAAGGGCTTTGGTGATAAAATCTCTCTCTCTCTCTCTCTCTCTCTCTCTCTCTCTCTCTCTCTCTCTCTCTCTCTCTCTCTCTCTCTCTCTCTCTCTCTCTCTCTCTCTCTCTCTCTCTCTCTCTCTCTCTCTCTCTCTCTCTCTCTCAAGAGAGTCCACTGACTGCAGCTGCTCTTGGAGCACATTTAAGTGCAGTTTGAAATCAATCTCATCTTTAATACAAGAGCAGAGTGAAGCTGGTCCACTGTTAGAGTAGTGGCCAGATGTCCATATTTTTTCCTGTTTCAAGAAACACAGTCGAGCTGATTCACTGCAGTAGTACTGGAACACCCACTACCACAAATTAATGCGTTTTCCTGTCTGTGCAGCATGGAATAGTATTGTGGATGATTCCTGTCTCTGAGGGGGTTGAAGTCCCCTGATCTGCTTTGTTGTTTGTTGAGGTCTAGACGTTTATAGCTTCCATAGTGCAGCCATTTTGGCGACTTTGGTTGTCCTTATCTGTAAAATGGGATACAGAATTTATTTTTCCTTGAGAGCTACCAGGAATAATGTTTTTCTTTGCATAGTAGCTCAGTCCATAATCGATTATTCTGATTAAAAGCCACCTCACGTGTGTGTATGTGTTTATACTATAAATTAATCAGGGTATGACTGGCAAACTCTCAATCAGTCACTGTTCCCCATCACAGCCAGTTGGAGCACCCAGATGCATCAGAACCAGCAGACCCACCTTCTCCTTCTGGGCCAGGCAGGGGGAATTGGGGAATAGCACTATATGCTTTGCCTTCCATTGATCATCAGTCACTATGCTCATGGATTTAACTGGATTGCTTATGGACACAGAATACCCAATCTTCCTAGCTCCAGGAATTAAATTAGTAAACCCTACTACTCTACTATTACACACACACACACACACACACACACACACACACACACACACACACACACACACACACACACACACACACACACACACACACACACACACACACACACACACACACACACACACACACACACACAGTTAAAACTTGGGGAGCAAGATGACGAGCAATCGATGTGAGATTAATTAATGTTACAATTTACGATGTGAGTTCCTGGTGATTAAGTAGCTCCAATGGTGTTTGGTGGGAAGAAGTGGTGCAGGGCTGCATTTTTATCACACATCCAGTTCCCATAGCAGGATACAGAACTCTTTCTACAGCTCTGGCTCTGAAAAGAGCAATGCTCGAGTTCTCACAACCAGGCTGAATTGATGTTTTACCTCATAATATACAGGAAGTTTACTTTGAATTGTTTGTAATATTATTCAAGATCATTGGCAAGCTGCTCACTCCAGTCTCTTGGATGTATCTCTATGAGATCTATGTGGCAGATGCTTGAAATATAAATCATGACATGAAGCAACAAGATCTTTAACTTTAGTTTATAACTGTCATACTGAAGAAGTTAATTCAAGAACAACATCTACGGGGCCTCAAGAGTGGAGCAGCAGTCTAAGGCACTGCATCACAGTGTTTGAGTGGAAACTACACACCCGGGTTCGATCCCAGGCTGTGTTACAGCTGGCCGTGACCGGGAGACCCATGAGGCGGTGCACAATTGGCCCAGCATCGTCCGAGTTAGGGGAGTGTTTGGCCGGTTGGGATGTCCTTGTCCCTTAGCACTTTAGCAACTCCTTGTGGCGGGCCGGGCGCCTGCAAGCTGACTTCCGGTCGCCAGCTGGACGGTGTTTCCTCCGTCACATTGGTGTGGCTGGCGTGCGGGTTAAGCGAGTAGCGTGGTGTGAAGAAACAGTGCAGTTTGGCAGGGTCATGTTTCGGACGACGCATGGCTCTTGACCTTCACCTCTCCCGAGTCCATATGGGAGTTGCAGCGATGGGACAAGACTGTAACTACCAATTGGGGAGAAAAATGGGGGGAAGGGGGAAAGAACAACATTTACTCTGCAAAACTACATATGCAGGCAGGATATCATCATTGTGCTCTTGAAACAGCCCGAATTGATAACCTCTAAATATCTTAGTGTGAGGTAAGAGGCAACACGTGAATAGCCCTGTCATTGAGTCACATTCGCTCCCCGACCGAGAAGATGATGCAAAATAAACCTCTTTGGTGTGGGGAATATTTGAATAGGCTCTCTGATGAAACAAGGCACTAAAATAGCCACCTAAAACCAGTGGTGTAAACAGAGGGAGGATTTCCGCCTGATTGGCTGTTTCATTGTACTGTTCTGTATGTCTGTCTGTCTCATGGTGGCTCTGGCCTTTGGAATAGCACAGACAGCTAAAGTCAGGCTGTGAGTCACCACTCTGCTCTCCTTTTTCATGTCACATTATTGCTTTTAATAGAGGTGTCTTAATTGGAGAGGGCAATTAAATAGCACTCTGTGACACCCCCTACTCCTAACCACCTCCCAGCCCAGGCTAGTGACTCCGGGTCTGGCAGTGCAGGGGAGGGTAGACCGTGGTGCTGTCTAGAACGTCTGTCTGTCATCAGTACACTGTTAATGAAGGCTAGGTTTAGTATGCAGCATGTACATGCATGGCTTTGTATGTGCAGCCAAATGCCAGCTAACTTCACCTCAGCCTTGTTTTAACCTCTACAGGATCAGTGCCCACCCCCCCCACAGGATGGTTAAGCTAACGTAGGCTAATGTCATTAGCATGAGGTTGTAAGTAACATGAACATTTCCCAGGACAGACATATCTGATATGGGCAGCTTAAATTCTTGTTAATCTAACTGCACTGTCCGATTTACAGTAGCTATTACAGTGAAAGAATACATGCTATTGTTTGAGGAGAGTGCACAATTATGAACCTGAAAATGTATTAATAAACCAATTAGGCACATTTGGGCAGTGTTGATACAATATTTTGAACAGATATTCAATGGTTCATTGGATCAGTCTAAAACTTTGCACATACACTGATGCCATCTAGTGGCCAACGTCTAAATTGCACCTGGGCTAGAATAATACATTATGGCCTTTCTCTTGCATTTCAAAGATGATGGTACAAAAAAAACATGTTTTTTTGTTTGTATTATCTTTAACCATATCTAATGTGTTATATTCTCCTTGGAAAAGGGGCGGATCCTTAATTACAGGCTATTATACTCTGCCAAGCACTGGCCCTCTCCTATGACTCCGCTCACCTCACCTGAGAGAGACACTGCTGGGTTAGTGTGTCTGAGTACCTGCCCATATTACCAACAGTTGGCCTTCCATTCAGCTCCAGGTCATCTGGCTCTCTACTGTCTCTCTACTCTCTCTCTCTCTCTCTCTCTCTCTCTCTCTCTCTCTCTCTCTCTCTCTCTCTCTCTCTCTCTCTCTCTCTCTCTCTCTCTCTCTCTCTCTCTCTCGCTCTCGCTCTCTCTCTCTCTCGCTCTCTCTCGCTCTCTCTCTCTTGTGTTCATTCTCCACACTTACTCACACACTGAGTCTCCTATCGCACTCATACAAACACACCCTAATACTCATGCACACACACAAACACACTCTTACTCTACCTATAACAGAAACACCTATTTCTGTCTGTCCCTGTTTCATTCCCTACATATCAGACTCATAATATCTTCTCTCTCCTCTCTCTCCCTCTCTCTCTCCCTCTCTCTCCCCTCTCTCTCCTCTCTCTCTCCTCTCTCCCTCCCCTCTCCCCTATCTCTCTCCCCTCTCTCCCTCTCTCTCCCTTCTCTCTCCCCTCTCTCCCTCCCCCTTTCTCTTCCTTCCCTTCCCCTCTGTAATGCATTCTGTAAACAGCAGTAAGGGAAATGTCTGAAAGATCCTCTGTGTGTTTTTGTGTGTCAGGCTGGCGACTGGCATCTAATTCTGGTAGTCTCTCCTCTGCCTGTGGCCAGTGTGCAGAGACAGAGACAGCTGCCTGTTGACAGCCTGCCTGCCTGCATGGCTGCCTGCCTAAACGGGGAAAGTCCTCCAGCCAGCCCTGCGTTTTATGGAGTGTTAGGCTGTTGACAGAATCCTATTTCAGGCACTGCTGGTTGTTTGAGGTGCTGCATGACTCCAGGACAAGGAAGCATGCAGGAAAGATCATCACGACCAATACCTCCCGCCACCTGAACAGCTTTGGCCCTTTCCAACCGACCACCTGGTCCACGTTGCTCTTCCCACTTATAGACGTTGCACTCTGCATTATTAATCCAAGAACTACGGACCCTGCACTTTCATCCCAGACAGCACATTGCTCTGTACTGCCTTTGCACTCTGCCATGGACCGACTCCCACATACAGTTGAAGTCGGAAGTTTACATACACTTAGGTTGAAGTCATTTTAAAACTCGTTTTTCAACCACTCCACAAATTTCTTGATAACAAACTATAGTTTTGGCAAGTTGGTTAGGACATCTAATTTGTGCATGACACAAGTACTTGTTCCAACAATTGTTTACAGACAGATTATTTCACTTATAATTCACTGTATCACAACTCCAGTGGGTCAGAAGTTTACATACATTTAAGTTGACTGTGGCTTTAAACAGCTTGGAAAATTCCAGAAAATGATGTCATAGCTTTAGAAGCTTCTGATAGGCTAGTTGACATAATTTGAGTCAATTGGAGGTGTACCTGTGGATGTATTTCAAGGCCTACCTTCAATCTCAGTGCCTCTTTGCTTGACATCACGGGAAAATCTAAAGATATCAGCCAAGACCTCAGAAAAAAAATTGTAGACCTCCACAAGTCTGCTTCATCCTTGGGAGCAATTTCCAAACGCCTGAAGGTACCACATTCATCTGTAGAAACAATAGTACACAAGTATAAACACCATGGGACCACGCAGCCGTCATATCGCTCAGGAAGGAGACGCACGCGTTCTGTCTCCTAGAGATGAACGTACTTTGGTGCGAAAAGTGCAAATCAATCCCAGAACAACAGCAAAGGACCTTGTGAAGATGCCAGAGGAAACAGGTACATAAGTATCTATATCCACAGTAAAACGAGTCCTATATCGACATAACCTGAAAGGCCGCTCAGCAAGGAAGAAGCCACTGCTCCAAAACCGTCATAAAAAGCCAGACTACGGTTTGCAACTGCACATGGGGACAAAAAATCTTACTTTTTGGAGAAATGTCCTCTGGTCTGATAAAAAAAAATCAAACTGTTTGGCCATAATGACCATCGTTATGTTTGGAGGAAAAAGGGGGAGGCTGGCAAGCCGAAGAACACCATCCCAACTGTGAAGCACAGGGGTGGCAGCATCATATTGTGGGGGTGCTTTGCTGCAGGAGGGACTGGCACACTTCACAAAATAGATGGCATCATGAAGAATGAAAATTATGTGGATGTATTAAAGCAACATCTCAAGACATCAGTCAGGAAGTTAAAGCTTGGTCGCAAATGGGTCTTCTAAATGGACAATGACCCCAAGCATACTTCCAAAGTTGTGGCAGAATGGCTTAAGGATGGCTTATGGCCCTGATCTCAATCCTATAGAAAATGTGTGGGCAGAACTGAAAAAGCGTGTGTGAGCAAGGAGGCCTACGAAGCTGACTCAGTTACACCAGCTCTGTCAGGAGGAACGGGCCAAAATTCACCCAACTTATTGTGGGAAGCTTGTGGAAGGCTACCCGAAACGTTTGACCCAAGTTAAACAACTTAAAGGCAATGCTATATGTAAACTTCTGACCCACTGGGAATGTGATGAAAGAAATAAAAGCTGAAATAAATCATTCTCTCAACTATTATTCTGACATTTCACATTCTTAAAATAAAGTGGTGATCCTAACTGACCTAAGACAGGGAATCTTTACTAGGATTAAATGTCAGGAATTGTGAAAAAAATGAGTTTAAATGTATTTGGCTAAGGTTTATGTAAACTTCCAGCTTCAACTGTATATATTTACCCCATTGCATATCATCCTGTTAAATTGGTTCTCTTAATTTGTTTTTATTCATCCATCTCTTCACATACAGTTGTAATGTTGCTTATAGTGTTGATAGTATAGTCAGTTGTTTTTAGCTTCAGTTCTCATAGTGTATAAATTCTGTGTCTGTATACTATGTCTGTATTTTCTGTCTATCGCCTGTGTGTTTAAATAAATAAATACATTTTTGTCTGTCTGTTATTGTCTGTCTGTAACTCTCTAGCAGAACCATTTCAGAGTCAAATTCCTGTAAATCTATTTGTCGAATAAAGGAATTGTTCTGATTCACCAGCCTGTTTAGTGGCCTTTATCGGGTTGAACAAAGGTTCATTTATGTAGTGAGTTGTTCTTGCAAATCAATTATTTGTTATACTATCTACAGTATTTCATATTTGATCATCTGTAATTCTTGGTAGATTTACTACAATGACTTAAAAAATATAGTGGCTATTGTTATTGTGGCAGCCCAGGTGAGTCAGAGGTGAAACAATAAACAATAAAATAAGACAGCGGAAGACCGTTTTGCGGTGCTCAAACAAAAGTTGTTCTTTAATAAAGGTTGGGGAGAACAGGGAGGGGAGAAATACAACTGTAAGGCCTCTCAGATAATGGGTGGGTCACTCTGTGTCCGGCGTGGCGGCTCCTCGGACCGCCTGTGTTAATGAACAGAACAGAGAGAGAGCGATGAGTCTGGGGTTTCAATACATGCACTCTACTTGCCCCGGGTGGCTGCTGTCGGGAAAGGTGGAACCAATTCAAGGTGCCAATTGGTTGCAGAACCTGGACTGGGTAGTATTGGTTTTGAATCACCAGCCCCAGTTGGTGCCTGTAGAGCTGTCCATGGTGCTGACTATCCTTGACCTCTCTAGCCCTCTGGAGCTGACCAAGGTCCTGCTCCTTCCTCGGTAACTCCCTGCTGGCCCCCGGGTTGCCGCAGAATTTACACACACATGTAAGCTGAACAGAAATACAATAGCCTAGTGAATATGAGACTGGGACAACACACCACAGTTTTTGCAATCAATTTACCAGACTGTGCTTCCTTTTGATAAATACTAATTGTGTGACACGTCAAACTAAGGCAACCAGTTCTACCCTGTTAGACGGTATGCTTGGAGGTGACCCTTGAGCCTATACGTTTCCCCAAGCTATGCCTTCTGCTGCACTGTGCAAACCAGACTCCCCAAGCAATCCACCCTAGCCAACAGTCTGACAAATTAGAAACAAAGCCCAAAAGCAATGTTGGTCTCCCATTGCTAAGGTCAGGTTTGTATATGCAAGACCCATCTCCTGGTGAATGTTTGTGGTGTTCTCAGTTGTGGTAGTCTTTTGCAACATATATCAGGACATCAGTAGAGGCTGCTGAGGGGAGAACGGCTCATAATAATGTACGGAGCAAATGGAATTGCATCAAACACCTGGAAACCATGTGTTTGATGTATTTGATACCATTTCACTGATTCTGCTCCAGTCACTACCACAAGCCCATCCTCCCCAATAAAGGTGCTACTAACCTCCTGTGCAGGACATGCACCGACTGATAAGCAGTTATATTTCACTGTCAATATAATAATAGCATGCAGATACAAAATGGCTTCATGTAGAGCATTATCACGATGAAGACTCAAACTAACATGGGTTCTATTATCTCTCCCAGCACAAGGCACACAGTCTCAACTCCCTCCTCCAGGCAGTCAATTTCATGATTAAGCCTGCTCAATCATTACTTTCAGGGCCATTCCTTATGTGGTGGAACTGAACTGCTTAGGGAAGCAGACCCACTCACAAGGCAGTCCAGTCCGGCCTTTGAGAGCCTAGAGGAGTTGAGAGGCCACATTACTGATGGCCTATCAATACCCATTACCAGAACACTTTTCATTATTTCCCATCGCTCCCACCCTCCCTGTGATTGTCTATGCTGGAGAAAGCAGGGCTAGTAAATACAGTGCATTCGGAAAGTATTCAGAACCCTCGATTTCTCCCACATTTTGTTACATTAGAGCCTTATTCTAAAATGGATTAAATAAATAAAAAATCTGGATCAATCTACACACAATACTCCATAATGACAAAGTGAAAACAGGTTTTTAGAAATTTTAGCAAATGTATTACAATCAAAACAGAAATATCTTATTTACATAATTATTCAGACCCTTTGCTATGAGATTTGAAATTGAGTACAGATGCATCCTATTTACACTGATGATCTTTGAGATGTTTCTACAACTTGATTGGAGTTCACCTGTGGTAAATTCAATTGATTAGACCTGTCTATATAAGGCCACACAGTTGACAGTGCACGTCAGAGCAAAAACCAAGCCATGAGGTTGAAGGAATTGTCTGTAGAGCTCCGAGACAGGATTTTGTCGAGGCACAGATCTGGGGAAGGGTACCAAAACATTTCTGAAGCATTGACGGTCCCCAAGAACACAGTGGCCTCCATCATTCTTATATGGAAGACGTTTGGAACCACCAAGACTCTTCCTAGAGTTGGCTGTCTGGCCAAACTGAGCAATCGGGGGAGAAGTTCCTTGGTCAGAGAGGTCACTGTGAGAGTTCCTCTGTGGAGATGGGAGAACCTTCCAGAAGGACAACCATCTCTGCAGCACTCCACCAATCAGGCCTTTATGGTAGAAAGGCACATGACAGCCCGCTTGGAGTTTGCCAAAAGGAACCTAAAGGACTCTCAGACCATGAAAACGAGATTATCTGGTATGATGAAACCAAGATTGAACTCTTTGGCCTGAATGTCAAGCGCCACGTCTGGGGTAAACCTGGCACCATCCCTACGGTGAAGCATGGTGGTGGCAGCATCATGCTGCGGGGATGTTTTTCAGAGTCAGGGACTGGGAGACTAGTCAGGGTTGAGGGAAAGATGAATGGAGAAAAGTACAGAGAGATCCTTGATGAAAATCTGCTCCAGAGAGCTCGGGAACTCAGATTGGGGCAAAGGTTCACCTTCCAACAGGACAACGACCCTAAGCACACATCCAAGACAACACAGGAGTGGCTTCGGGACAAGTCTCTGAATGTCCTTGAGTGGCCCAGCCAGAGCCCGGACTTGAACCCGATCAAACATCTCTGGAGAGACCTGAAAATAGCTGTGCAGTGACACTCCCCATCCAATCTGACAGAGCTTGAGAGGATCTGCAGAGAAGAATGGGAGAAAATCCCCAAATATAGGTGTGCCAAGCTTGCAGCGTCATACCCAAGAAGACTCGATGCTGTAATCGCTGCCAAAGGTGCTTCAACAAACTACTGAGTAAAGGGTCTGAATATTTATGTAAATTTTTTCAAAAAAACTGTTTTTGCTTTGTCATTATGGGGCATTGTGTGTAAATTGATGAGGAGGAATTTTTTAAAATTAATTTCACAATGAGGCTGTAACGTAACAAAATGTGGAAAAAGTCAAGGGATCTGAATAATTTCCGAATACACTGTACCTATGTGTTTCTCATCATCAATGTTTGTCCCTAACATTTTTTGTAGACCAATCAATGTCTGAAGTAATTAGTTGTAAAACTGTGTAGTCTGGAGAAAATGAAAGATTATACAACATTCTGTAACCTCTAGAGGGCAAACAGCATGTGGGACATAGGCCTATTTGTTACAACAGAGAACGAATATCACACCGAGCTCACACGCAGGTCAGAATCAGGGGAAAGTGTCACAACAGAGGAGATTACAGAAGTGTAGATCTTTGCAGACTCATACCTAACAAAAGATCATCCAGGATTATTACGATACACTTGTATTTGTGACGACGACACTAGATTGAGTGTCTATTTGTAGCCTTGCACAAGCCTTGGCTTGGCTTGTTGAAGCCAGAACGTCTCCAAAGAGCAGGAGCCTATCTCCGGTTTCTGTAGCGTGAGGCAGCTTGATGTACAAGTACACCCCCTGTACAGGACGCTAGTCTATCGCAGGGCCTTACCCCCAATCTATCGCTATGTGTCTATTGGCTAGTCACTATTTATGGTTATAAATGGCTTGAGCCCTAGACTCTAAATCTTTAACTAGTGCTTATAGATCTCCTAGGAGAGCAGTTAAGTCATAGGCTACAACATATGCGCAAAGCTTTTAAGTCAAATAGGTCTTCTCAATTTATAAGACTGCATGAAAGCTCATAAAAACATTCCTTATTAGAGGCTATTAGGCTCCTCGACATATTAATTCAGTGCTATACATCTATCTTACAATGTTGTAAAGGGTTGTATGTATTCACCAGTGAAACATTACTAGATGAAGCTGACTAGATTCTTCCTGGCTGTGACCTATTGTGGGATGTGTTCTCTACTCTGTCCTGTCAGATGTTCCTTGTGTCAAGACAACACTGCACCAAAGTGAACTGCAGTCCATCACATGATCCGTCTCCAGATGCACCGTTTCAGAGTAATAACAGAGTGAACAATTAAGACGCTGAACTATAGATGCTCCTGTTGCTCCTGCCAATCATACCACAGGGATGGGGAGGTGTTCTGAGTGCACACATCATAAGGAAATGTTCCTGGGAAACATATGACTTGCTAAAGTATAGTCAGAATACTCTGGAGATATTACACAGTGTGATCCAGTGATGGGTATTGTACATTATCTTGCACAGACATCAGCTTTTTATTAGAAGCCTAGTTGGTACTTGGCCCACAGTAATAGGTCATAACTAGGATCATTTTGCAGGTTCAGAGTGTCCCGGAGGCATGATAAAATAACAACAAAAGTCCAACTACGAATTCAAATCAAACCGTTTCAATCAAAAACAATACCTGGTTGTCCCAGTGTCCCTGGTGGCTGATGATGAATCGTACTCTGTAGACCCTCTATTTCCCTCGCTGAGCATTAACATTAGAGAAAACAACAGCTATATTTATGTATTAAACAGCATTGCAGAAAATGTAGACTTGATGATACTCAGTCAAGCACAGTCTGAATGTTTAATCATAGCCCTGACGGCTTTGTAAGTAGTACGTAAAATATGTCATAAATTATGTTTCAGAGATGAATTAATTTGCATTCAGGAGTGGTTATTAATCTGATTTTCATCTTTAGACACAGAGGGGGAATAGACATTAAACTACAGGACGTCAATGACATGGTGTGTCTCATATTGTTTTCTCATAGCTCTCTCTTCTATCACTTATAACCTAAAATGTTTCTTACTCTGTGCTTAACCTGTTCGTCATCATATTTCCCTGCAGCAAGGTTTATTTGCATTGCCATTGCTAGTGGTGTGTCTGTCTCGTGGTCACCCCTCTCATCTTGTCTAGCCTGTCCTAGAAGACACAGTCCCTGTCCACCAACAAACAGCCAGCCCAAGGCTGCAGGACATACAGCATGGTCATGTGGATAAATAAAATAAACTGTCTGACCTTCCAAAATCTCACTTCTGCAGTTATCTGCCCAAGGCAGTGGCAGCCATTTGAAAGAAATCAAATTAAATTAAACTAATTAAATTACTATCTAAACTTGCCAACATTGTCTAGTTTACTTTCCTGCCATGTACTCTCCTGCCACGTTGCTGTGAACACGCAGTCAAACTTGACGCAAGAACAGAGAGATCTTATCATCACACAAGTGTGTATGTGTGCATCTGTGTATGTGTGTGAGTGTGTGTATGTGTGTGTGTGTGTGTGTGTATGTGTGTGTGCTTGTTTGTGTGGAACATCGAGGCTCCTAAGAGCATTGGTGTTCGATCTGGGCCCAGACACAGGGTGATTTACTCCCTGCTGACACATTGTGGAGCACAAGCGCAGCGTTTATTGTTTGGCTGGCGGTCCCTGGGCTGCCAAGTGCAGGTCATCTGGGTTCTGACCCTGTTATACAGAAGGGAAACCAACGCATGCTGACTAGTCAGGTTGAATTTGCTCCAATGAATACTTGTGGAGGCTTTGCATCGCTTGTGGATATCGGAATACGTTTCCATATTAAGATATTAGAATTCATTTAATTGTAATCGCAAACTAAGCATGTGCTGTCAGTAACCCGCCACTAGCACAAACCAGGCTGGCACCCTGCCTTAGAGTTTTTAGGAGAGAGCCTGGCCATGTCCGAATACCCATAGTAACGTACTACATCAAATCAAGCTTTATCTATACAGCACATTTCAGACATGGAATGCAACACAATGTGCTTTCCAGGAAAAAAAGAATAAAAAACTATGAATATAAAAGCTGAAATATTTACTACACAACAAACATAAGATAAAAAAACAATACTTACTTACTTAAACTACTTAGCATGTTAGCTAACCCTTCATCTAACCCGTTAACCTAACTCCTAACCTTAACCTTAACCCTAACCTGAACCAGTAACCCCTAGCCTAGCTAACGTTAGTGTTAGCCACCTAGCCAACATTAGCCACAACAAGTTGGAATTTGTAACATCATACGTTTTGCAAATTCCTAATATATTGTACGAAATGGAATTTGTAACATATCATACGAAATGGATGATGGACATCCACAAATTAATACATACCATACGAAACGTAACATATCATACTAATTGGAGTGTCCCGGAATTATGTTTACTACACTACGTCTACCCCCGAGGCCAGGTAGACTATTTAGCACATATACCGTTTAGTAAAACTAATGCAGTAGGCCTATGCCACAGCTACAACGCAGTTTTGGCTCTTGACTGGCTGAGTAGGTGGGGCAGGGACGAGTGCAGGTGGATTTTTCCAAATTCAACAGACATGTATCGCATTAACCAGCCTGATAATAGCTCATTTCCAATTCAATCAATTTAATAGAATAGGAATGGCATAGCTCATATAGCTCATCTATCCTATTTTAAAAGGACTGAAGACAGAAACAGATCATTTGGTTACATTTCAACACATTTATTAGTGAAGCCAAAGTGCTGTAACATACAGTGAGCTATCGCGTCAGCCCAAACAACACCATTTACCTGTGACTATATTAATGATACAGTACTGCCTCTTGTGCCTTATTGCTTAAACATGACGTCAATAACCCAGCCACACGTCTTTTTTGTATATATTTCAATTTATTTTTCAATCTCTTTTTCCATTTTAAAATGAAATATACCTTCCGGTAACCCGCCTCACTCAATGTGACACGGATTCGCAATTTTTTTTAGACCCTATAGCCAAAACTTTCATCAGAAGGTAGCCCGCTAATTAGCTAAGTTACTAGCTATTTAGTCATTGTTAGCCACTGCTAGCGGCCTTTACCCTCTGCTCAGGCACCAGCCGTCCCCAGCGACGGTCCCCAGTCCGGAGCCTGCAGCGACGGTCCCCAGTCCGGAGCCTCCAGCAACGGTTCCCAGTCCGGAGCCTCCAGCGACGGTTCCCAGTCCGGAGTCTCCAGCGACGGTCCCCAGTCCGGAGTCTCCAGCGGCGGTCTGCAGTCTAGAGCCTCCAGCAGAGGTCTGCAGTCCAGAGACTCCAGCGGCGGTCTGAAGTTCAGAGCCTCCAGCGGGGGTTCCCAGTTCAGAGCCTCCGGCGACGGTCCACGATCCGGAGTCTCCGGCGACGATCCACGGTCCGGTTCCACGGAAGCGGAGGGATCAGCGTGCAGAGCGGGGGCTACGTCCCGAACCGGAGCCGCCACCGAGGAGAGATGCCCACAAGGACCCTCCCCTACAGAGTCAGGTTTTGCGGCCGGAGTCCGCACCTTTAGGGAGGGGGGGGATACTGTCACGCCCTGACCTTAGAGAGCCTTTTTATTTCTCTATTTGGTTAGGTCAGGGTGTGATTTGGGTGGGCATTCTAGTTTGTCTGTTTCTTTGTTGGCCGGGTATGGTTCCCAATCAGAGGCAGCTGTCTATCGTTGACTCTGATTGGGAATCATACTTAGGCAGCCTTTTTCCCACATGTGTTTGTGGGTAATTATGTGTTTTCTGTTTAGTGTCTTAGCCTGACAGAACTGTGCGCTTTCGTTTTCGCTTTTGTTATTTAGTTTAAGTGAACACTTTCCACGCTGCGCTTTGGTCAACTCTTCCTACCACCAACGAGAGCCATTACACTCTCACTGTTGCCGCCTGTTATAGACCCCCCTCAGCTCCCAGCTGTGCCCTGGACACCATATGTGAATTGATTGCCCCCCATCTATCTTCAGAGTTCATTCTGTTAGGTGACCTAAACTGGGATATGATTAACACCCCAGCAGTCCTACAATCTAAGCTAGATGCCCTTAATCTCACACAAATTATCAAGGAAACCACCAGGTACAACCCTAAATCCGTAAACATGGGCACCCTCATAGATATTATCCTGACCAACTTGCCCTCCAAATACACCTCTGCTGTTTTCAATCAGGATCTCAGCGATCACTGCCTCATTGCCTGCATCCACTATGGATCTGCGGTCAAATGACCACCCCTCATCACTGTCAAATGCTCCCTAAACACTTCTGCGTGCAGGCCTTTCTAATCAACCTGGCCCAGGTATCCTGGAAGGATATTGACCTCATCCTGCCAGTCGAGGAGGATGCCAGGTCGTTCTTTAAAAGTAATTTCCTCACCATCTTAAACAAGCATGCCCCTTTCAAAAAATGTAGAACTAAGAACAGATATAGCCCTTGGTTCACTCCAGACCTGACTGCCCTTGACCAGCACAAAAACATCCTGTGGCAGACTGCAATAGCATCGAATAGTCCCCGCGATATGCAACTGTACAGGGAAGTCAGGAACTAATACACAAAGTCAGTCAGGAAAGCAAAGGCTAGCTTTTTCAAACAGAAATTTGCATCCTGTAGAGCTAACTCCAAAAAGATTTGGGACACTAAAGTCTATGGAGAACAAGAGCACCTCCTCCCAGCTGCCCACTGCACTGAGGCTAGGCGACACGGTCACCACCGATAAATCCATGATAATCGAGTATTTCAATAAGCATTTTTCTACGGCTGGCCATGCTTTCCTCCTGGCTACACCAACCCTGGCCAACAGCTCCGCACCCTCGCAGCTACTTGCCCGAGCCTCCCCAGCTTCTCCTTCACCCAAATCCAGACAGCTGATGTTCTAAAAGAGCTGCAAAACCTGGACCCATACAAATCAGCTGGGCTAGACAATCTGGACCCTCTCTTTCTAAAATGATCCGCCGCCATTGTTGCAACCCCTATTACCAGTCTGTTCAACCTCTCTTTCGTTTTGTCCGAGATCCCTGAAGATTGGAAAGCTGCCGCGGTCATCCCCCTCTTCAAAGGGGGTGACACTCTAGACCCAAACTGTTACAGACCTATATCCATCCTGCCCTGCCTTTCTAAAGTCTTTGAAAGCCAAGTTAACAAACAGATCACTGACCATTTCAAATCCCACCGTACCTTCCCAGCTGTGCAATCCAGTTTCCGAGCTGATCACGGGTGCACCTCAGCCACGCTCAAGGTACTAAACGATATCATAACCGCCATCGATAAAAGACAGTACTGTGCAGCCGTCTTCATCGACCTGGCCAAGGCTTTCGACTCTGTCAATCACCGTATTCTTATCGGCAGACTCAATAACCTTGGTTTCTCAAATGACTGCCTCGCCTTGTTCACCAACTACTTCGCAGACAGAGTTCAGTGTGTCAAATCGGAGGGTCTGTTGTCCGGACCTCTGGCAGTCTCTATGGGGTTAAACGCTAGCAAAACTGAATGCATGCTTTTCAACCGTTCGCTGCCCGCACCTGCCCGCCCGACTAGGATCACTACTCTGGACGTTCTGACCTAGAATACGTGGACTACTACAAAAACCTAGGTGTCTGGCTAGACTGTAAACTCTCCTTCCAGACTCATATCAAACATCTCCAATCCAAAATCAAATCTAGAATCGACTTTCTATTTCGCAACAAAGCCTCCTTCACTCACGCCGTCAAACTTACCCTAGTAAAACTGACTATCCTACCGATCCTCGACTTCGGCGATGTCATCTACAAAATAGCTTCCAATACTCTACTCAGCAAAATGGATGTAGTCTATCACAGTGCCATCCGTTTTGTTACCAAAGCGCCTTATGCCACCCACCACTGCGACCTGTATGCTCTCGTCGGCTGGCCCTCGCTACATATTCGTCGCCAGACCTACTGGCTCCAGGTCATCTATCAGTCTATGCTAGGTAAAGCTCCGCCTTATCTCAGCTCACTATTCGCGATAACAACACCCACCCGTAGAACACGCTCCAGCAGGTATATCTCACTGGTCATCCCCAAAGCCAACACCTCCTTTGGCCGCCTTTCCTTCCAGTTCTCTGCTGCCAGTGACTGGAACGAATTGCAAAAATCGCTGAAGCTGGAGACTTACATTTCCCTCACTAACTTTAAACATCAGCTATCTGAGCAGATAACCGATTGCTGCAGCTGTACATAGCCCATCTGTAAATAGCACACCCAATCTACCTACCTCATCCCCATATTGTTTTTATTTACTTTGCTGCTCTTTTGCACACCAGTATCACTACTTACACACCATCATCTGCTCATCATCATCTGCTCATCTATCACTCCAGTGTTAATCTGCTAAATTGTAATTACTTTGCTACTATGGCCTATTTATTGCCTTACCTCCTCATGCCATTTGCACACACTGTACTGTATATAGACTTTCTTTCCTTTTCTATTGTGTTATTGACTGTACACTTGTTTATTTCATGTGTAACTCTGTGTTATTGTTTCTGTCACTGCTTTGCTTTATCTTGGCCAGGTCGCAATTGTAAATGAGAACTTGTTCTCAACTGGCCTACCTGGTTAAATAAAGGTGAAAAAAATTCAATAAATAAAAACATCCCAAGTCTCCGGTGCCGACACATTCAGAAATCAAAAGATGGTTTTATATTTAGTTTAAAAGCTTTGACAAGGCCAAGAGAGCAATAAACACTTTTCAATGAGAAAACAGAAATCCACTTTGGGTAAAAAAAGAACAAATACTTCTGTTTTCAAAGATGTAGCCTACGATGCAATAGTCGTGATCATTATAAAGAGAACAAAAAGTCGCTAGAAGTCGCTAAATGACATCATCACCTAATTTGCATAATTGGCCATGTGCATGTAATTGTGATGGATGCTGTAGGAGAGAGGAATAATGTTGTGGGGGAGACAAAAAGTGAGTAAAAAACACCCTAAATATGTTAAGAACTACAAATGAACTTTCTTCTGTCGATTCTTGTTTTTTTTTATGTCACAATTCCAACCCTCCTCCTTTATCCGGGCTTGGGACCGGCAAAAGTGACCCAAAAGATACACTGGCGGAGTTACTTATTTAAAAAAAAAATGTTTTTTAATGTATTTATTTATATTTTGTTTTTTAGTTTAGTTTTCAAATTTGGTTTGGTTTTTAACCTTATGGTCCACTTAGGAGCCTACAAAAAGTCACCATTTTTTTTGTTGAAAACTCTGTTTATTCAGTTTTACACACAAGACAACACTAAACAACATAAATAATATACTCAACTAGAAAAAATACAAATAAAAAATAATAAGAATTAGCTTTAAAGATACCGTACTTTAGACAAGTTAAACACACCGGGCAGAAGGCTACAAAGGTTAAAGGGCAATCTGTAGTACAGGGACAGAGCTAACACCTCACCATTGTTCCTGTAAACAGTCAAGGGATAGGGGTGGAGAAATGCAACCACTCACAGACAGTCATGGCCACAGACTGACCATCCACTGGACCAAAAATAAAGTTTATAATGCTTTAAAAGAAAAAAAATGATAATCATTTTATGTAAGCGTGAACTAAATGTAAAAAAATTAAATAAAACTGGGCAAAACAAGCTCACATTTTAGTCTCTGACCGGGCAATATGAATAAGGCATCCGCAGGTCACAATCAATAAGCACATCATCAACCTTAATGCCCCCCCCCAAAAAAAACCCACAAAGAAATGCTCATCCAACCCGTAAGTCACAGGGGAGTCAAATACAAATCAAATCAAATCAAGTTTATTTTATATAGCCCTTCGTACATCAGCTAATATCTCGAAGTGCTGTACAGAAACCCAGCCTAAAACCCCAAACAGCAAGCAATGCAGGTGTAGAAGCACGGCGGCTAGGAAAAACTCCCTAGAAAGGCCAAAACCTAGGAAGAAACCTAGAGAGGAACCAGGCTATGAGGGGTGGCCAGTCCTCTTCTGGCTGTGCCGGGTGGAGATTATAACAGAACATGGCCAAGATGTTCAAATGTTCATAAATGACCAGCATGGTCAAATAATAATCAGGAGTAAATGTCAGTTGGCTTTTCATAGCCGATCATTAAGAGTATCTCTACCGCTCCTGCGGTCTCTAGAGAGTTGAAAACAGCAGGTCTGGGACAGGTAGCATGTCCGGTGGACAGGTCAGGGTTCCATAGCCGCAGGCAGAACAGTTGAAACTGGAACAGCAGCAAGGCCAGGTGGACTGGGGACAGCAAGGAGTCATCATGCCCGGTAGTCCTGACGCATGGTCCTAGGGCTCAGGTCCTCCGAGAGAGAGAAAGAAAGAGAGAAGGAGAGAATTAGCGAGAGCATACTTAAATTCACACAGGACACCGGATAAGACAGGAGAAGTACTCCAGATATAACCAACTGACCCTAGCCCCCCGACACATAAACTACTGCAGCATAAATACTGGAGGCTGAGACAGGAGGGGTCAGGAGACACTGTGGCCCCATCCGATGATACCCCCGGACAGGGCCAAACAGGAAGGATATAACCCCACCCACTTTGCCAAAGCACAGCCCCCACACCACTAGAGGGATATCTTCAACCACCAACTGACCATCCTGAGACAAGGCCGAGTAAAGCCCACAAAGATCTCCACCACAGCACAAACCAAGAAGGGGCGCCAACCCAGACAGGAAGACCACGTCAGTAACTCAACCCACTCAAGTGACGCACCCCTCCTAGGGACGGCATGAAAGAGCACCAGTAAGCCAGTGACTCAGCCCCTGTAATAGGGTTAGAGGCAGAGAATCCCAGTGGAGAGAGGGGAACCGGCCAGGCAGAGACAGCAAGGGCGGTTCGTTGCTCCAGAGCCTTTCCGTTCACCTTCACACTCCTGGGCCAGACTACACTCAATCATATGACCTACTGAAGAGATAAGTCTTCAGTAAAGACTTAAAGGTTGAGACCGAGTCTGCGTCTCTCACATGGGTAGGCAGACTATTCCATAAAAATGGAGATCTATAGGAGAAAGCCCTGCCTCCAGCTGTTTGCTTAGAAATTCTAGGGACAATTAGGAGGCCTGCGTCTTGTGACCGTAGCGTACGTGTAGGTATGTACGGCAGGACCAACTCGGAAAGATAGGTATGAGCAAGCCCATGTAACGCTTTATAGGTTAACAGTAAAACTTTGAAATCAGCCCTTGCCTTAACAGGAAGCCAGTGTAGGGAAGCTAGCACTGGAGTAATATGATCAAATTTCTTGGTTCTAGTCAGGATTCTAGCAGCCGTATTTAGCACTAACTGAAGTTTATTTAGTGCTTTATCCGGGTAGCCGGAAAGTAGAGCATTGCAGTAGTCTAACCTAGAAGTAACAAAAGCATGGATTAATTTTTCTGCATCATTTTTGGACAGAACATTTCAGATTTTTGCAATGTTACGTAGATGGAAAAAAGCTGTCCTTGAAACAGTCTTGATATGTTCGTCAAAAGAGAGATCAGGGTCCAGAGTAACGCCGAGGTCCTTCACAGTTTTATTTGAGACGACTTTACAACCATCAAGATTAATTGTCAGATTTAACAGAATATCTCTTTGTTTCTTGGGACCTAGAACAAGCATCTCTGTTTTGTCCGGGTTTAAAAGTAGAAAGTTTGCAGCCATCCACTTCCTTATGTCTGAAACACAGGCTTCTAGCGAGGGCAATTTTGGGGCTTCACCATGTTTCATTGAAATGTACAGCTGTGTGTCATCCGCATAGCAGTGAAAGTTAACATTATGTTTTCGAATGACATCCCCAAGAGGTAAAATATATAGTGAAAACAATAGTGGTCCTAAAACGGAACCTTGAGGAACACCGAAATGTACAGTTGATTTGTCAGAGGACAAACCATTCACAGAGACAAACTGATATCTTTCCGACAGATAAGATCTAAACCAGGCCAGAACTTCTCCGTGTAGACCAATTTGGGTTTCCAGTCTCTCCAAAAGAATGTGGTGATCGATGGTATCAAAGGCAGCACTAAGGTCTAGTAGCACGAGGACAGATGCAAAGCCTCGGTCTGACGCCATTAAAAGGTCATTTACCACCTTCACAAGTGCAGTCTCAGTGCTATGATGGGGTCTAAAACCAGACTGAAGCATTTCGTATACATTGTTTGTCTTCAGGAAGGCAGTGAGTTGCTGCGCAACAGCTTTTTCTAACATTTTTGAGAGGAATGGAAGATTCGATATAGGCCGATAGTTTTTTATATTTTCTGGGTCAAGGTTTGGCTTTTTCAAGAGAGGCTTTATTACTGCCACTTTTAGTGAGTTTGGTACACTTCCGGTGGATAGAGAGCCGTTTATTATGTTCAACATAGGAGGGCCAAGCACATGAAGCAGCTCTTTCAGTAGTTTAGTTGGAATAGGATCCAGTATGCAGCTTGAAGGTTTAGAGGCCATGATTATTTTCATCATTGTGTCAAGAGATATAGTACTAAAACACTTAAGTGTCTCTCTTGATCCTAGGTCCTGGCAGAGTTGTGCAGACTCAGGACAGCTAAGCTTTGGAGGAATACGCAGATTTAAAGAGGAGTCCGTAAATTTGCTTTCTAATGATCATGATCTTTTCCTCAAAGAAGTTCATGAATTTATTACTGCTGAAGTGAAAGCCATCCTCACTTGGGGAATGCTGCTTTTTAGTTAGCTTTGCAACAGTATCAAAAATACATTTTGGATTGTTCTTATTTTCCTCAATTAAGTTGGAAAAGTAGGATGATCGAGCAGCAGTGAGGGCTCTTCGATACTGCACGGTACTGTCTTTCCAAGCTAGTCGAAAGACTTCCAGTTTGGTGTGGCGCCATTTCCTTTCCAATTTTCTGGAAGCTTGCTTCAGAGCTCGGGTATTTTCTGTATACCAGGGAGCTAGTTTCTTATGACAAATGTTTTTAGTTTTTAGGGGTGCAACTGCATCTAGGGTATTGCGCAAGGTCAAATTGAGTTCCTCAGTTAGGTGGTTAACTGATTTTTGTCCTCTGACGTCCTTGGGTAGGCAGAAGGAGTCTGGAAGGGCATCAAGAAATCTTTGTGTTGTCTGAGAATTTATAGCACGACTTTTGATGCTCCTTGGTTGGGGTCTGAGCAGATTATTTGTTGCGATTGCAAACGTAATAAAATGGTGGTCCGATAGTCCAGGATTATGAGGAAAAACATTAAGATCCACAACATTTATTCCATGGGACAAAACTAGGTCCAGAGTATGACTGTGGCAGTGAGTAGGTCCAGAGACATGTTGGACAAAACCCACTGAGTCGATGATGGCTCCAAAAGCCTTTTGGAGTGGGTCTGTGGACTTTTCCATATGAATATTAAAATCACCAAAAATTAGAATATTATCTGCTATGACTACAAGGTCCGATAGGAATTCAGGGAACTCAGTGAGGAACGCTGTATATGGCCCAGGAGGCCTGTAAACAGTAGCTATAAAAAGTGATTGAGTAGGCTGCATAGATTTCATGACGAAAACTTCATTTTTTTTTTTGTAAATTGAAATTTGCTACAAATACAGAGCATGGACTGTTTAAAGTAAGACCGGAATGGAGCCCAAGCCTCATAAAGCAGTTTGGGGTTCCCACATGTATTGAATTACATTTTTTCTACTTTCAGAGAGTACAACACATCGCTCACCCAATATTTATAAGATGGGGGAGTTGCCATCTTCCAGTACTGTAGTATTAGCCGTCTAGCTAAAAGAGTTGTATAAGCAACAGTGTCCAACTGGATTCTTGACAGGGGGTACCTATGGGCAGTACACCAAAAAGGGCTGTAAGGGGAGACGGATCTATAACAGTGTCATATATATCAGAGAAACATTTAAATATTAATTCCCAGAAACCTGACAGTTTATGACAGCCCCAACATGAACATTTTTAACCATCATTTAAAAAAAAAATACAATCTACATTAACAATCTAAATGGACCAAAAAGAGACAATAGAAAAAACTGTCAATGGCAATGTGAGAAAATTATGGTAACTAGTCTGGCCCTAATTCAGGTTAATAGTTTTTTTCCCAGACCCCCCTCCACACACACACAGGCTGTGCTGGCTCACAGAAAGTGTGGGTCATCGTCATTTTGGTCAAGGCTCTCTATGGCAGGTTCAGCAACTGAGGGAGCTGACATAAATGAGTAAGTAGCTGATGTGCCAAAAAGCTGCAAAACATTATCAGGCAGCTGGTGCTCATAGCAAGCCTCACCAGACAGCTTCAGTCCATATCGAATGTACAGGATGGAGTTAACGGTCTGCAAGGACATCTGATTTCTAAGTTTGCTTTTTACCACTCTCATCTGGCTAAATACTCTCTCGACTTCAGCATTCGAGTGTGGCAAGGACAACACAGACACAGCAGCCATGGCAAGTTCTTGAAACGGGTTGATATCAGCTGCTCACCCTCAACTCATTAGTGAGGGAGATGGTGAAGGCTACACACCGCTTTCGGACATTGTTTTCATCCTCAGGCGCAAGGTGGAGCTCAGCTGCCTTTGACTAATAAAGGTAACCAAGGTACGGTTTGGGACTGATGTATCCATCTATTGGCCCTTTGAGTACATCAACATTTGCCAGTGGATTCAGCACCCTGCTACTCAAATCAAATCAAATCAAATGTTATTTGTCACATGGTTAGCAGATGTTAATGCGAGTGTAGCGAAATGCTTGTGCTTCTAGTTCCGACAATGCAGTAATAACCAACGAGTAATCTAACCTAACAATTTCACAACAACTACTTTATACACACAAGTGTAAAGGAATGAAAGAATATGTACATAAAAATATATGAATGAGTGATGGTACAGAACGGCATAGGCAAGATGCAGTAGATGGTATCGAGTACAGTACATACATATGAGATGAGTAATGTAGGGTATGTAAACATATAAAAGTGAAATTGTTTAAAGTGGCTAGTGATACATGTATTACATCAAGATGGCAAGATGCAGTAGATGGTATGGAGTACAGTATATACATATGAGAAGAGTAATGTAGGGTATGTTAACATTATATGAAGTGGCATTGTTTAAAGTGGCTAGTGATACATTTTTTTACATACATTTTTCCATTATTAAAGTGGCTGGAGTTGAGTCAGTATGTTGGCAGCAGCCACTCAATGTTAGTGGTGGCTGTTTAACAGTCTGATGGCCTTGAGATAGAAGCTGTTTTTCAGTCTCTCTGTCCCTGCTTTGATGCACCTGTACTGACCTCGCCTTCTGGATGATAGCGGGGTGAAAAGGCAGTGGCTCGGGTGGTTGTTGTCCTTGATGATCTTTTTGGCCTTCCTGTGACATCGGGTGGTGTAGATGTCCTGGAGGGCAGGTAGTTTGCCCCCGGTGATGCGTTGTGCAGACCTCACTACCCTCTGGAGAGCCTTACGGTTGTGGGCGGAGCAGTTGCCGTACCAGGCGGTAATACAGCCCGACAGGATGCTCTCGATTGTGCATCTGTAGAAGTTTGTGAGTGCCAAATTTCTTCAGCCTCCTGAGGTTGAAGAGGCGCTTCTGCGCCTTCTTCACCACGCTGTCTGTGTGGGTGGACCAATTCAGTTTGTCCGTGATGTGTACGCCGAGGAACTTAAAACTTACAACCCTCTCCACTACTGTCCCGTCGATGTGGATAGGGGGTGCTCCGTCATCTCCTTTGTTTTGTTGACGTTGAGTGTAAGGTTATTTTCCTGACACCACACTCCGAGGGCCCTCACCTCCTCCCTGTAGGCCGTCTCGTCGTTGTTGGTAATCAAGCCTACCACTGTAGTGTCGTCTGCAAACTTGATGATTGAGTTGGAGGCGTGCATGGCCACGCAGACGTGGGTGAACAGGGAGTACAGGAGAGGGCTCAGGACGCACCCTTGTGGGGCCCCAGTGTTGAGGATCAGCGGGGTGGAGATCTTGTTACCTACCCTCTCCACCTGGGGTGGCCCGTCAGGAAGTCCAGTACCCAGTTGCACAGGGTGGGATCGAGACCCAGGGTCTCGAGCTTGATGACGAGTTTGGAGGGTACTATGGTGTTAAATGCTGAGCTGTAGTCGATGAACAGCATTCTCACATAGGTATTCCTCTTGTCCAGATGGGTTAGGGCAGTGTGCAGTGTGGTTGCGATTGCGTCGTCTGTGGACCTATTGGGGCGGTAAGCAAATTGGAGTGGGTCTAGGGTGTCAGGTAGGGTGGAGGTGATATGGTCCTTGACTAGTCTCTCAAAGCACTTCATGATGACGGAAGTGAGTGCTACGGGGCGGTAGTCGTTTAGCTCAGTTACCTTAGCTTTCTACTCACAGCTTTGATCAGGCTAACCAAGCTGTCAAGTAGCTTAAGAGGATCTACTTGCTCTCCCTCAAAAGCCTTGATGGCTAACTGTACCTCACCCAGCACTGACTTCAAAAAAGTCAGATACAATATGATTTGAGGATCACTGTACATGGAGTATAAAACCTCAGCCATGTAGCAGTGTTCACTGGACTTGGTGACTGGAAATGCAGCCTAAGCTCCTCCCACTGGTCCAATGGAGAGCCAATGTGTGGTACACACCTTGTAGGCCTCCCTGCGCTTTGGAGACACTGAAAACCAGTTATAAGTCTCTCGTACCAAGTACTCCACACTACAGGGGATGCTGTCATTGGAAGCATGACCTACAGCAAGCTGCAGAGAGTGGCACACACAGCCAATAAGAACCAGATATTTGAGGCCATACTCCTCCTTCAGCACTTTATGGACCCCATTGTTAATCCCCATCATAACAGAGGCGTTGTCAGTCCCTATCCCCAGGAGTTTCTCTTTTTTAAGACAACACTTCGAGGAAAGCCACAACAGCACGGGCTATAGATTTCGCATCTCCTCCCTCCAACTCAACAAGCCCCAGAAATGTTGATACAATTGTCTGCTTGGTGTCACTAAAGTATCTTACCACAACCCCCAGGTACTTAGAAACACTTACATCTTTGGACTTATCGAGGAGGAGGCTGAAACGCTGGTCACCCACGTCTGCGACCAACATTTTCAGAAAGTATGGTGCTAGAACACCATTAATAATTTCTGTGCACTTTGTCCTGTGCATTTTGAAGTGGGTAGCAGCAGTGGTCTGAGAAAGAAGCTCTACATGCTTCTCCAATGTGATCACATGCCAGCATGGAACAGTGTTCAGTGATAGCTAATGCCATGGTGGCCTCAGTCTTTTTTGCAGTCAATTTTTTAAACCATAAATGGCAGCTTGTTTTGGGTGGAACCGTTATAAGGCTTTTTGCCTTTTGAGTATGTTTTTGACTATACTATTTATTTTTTTATTTTATTTATTTATTATTATTATTTTTATTTTTATTTTTTTGGGGGGGGTGGATCAGCTTAATATTGCGGAAAGAATGTTGCTTCCAATGTAATTGTCTGCATCATTTCCAATCCCCCATATTTTTTGGGGTAAATATATATATCCATACACGCATGCATACATATACACATATATACATACACATACCTATATAGACATACATACTTTTTTAACGAATATACCTTTATTATTATTCCCCGCAACTCTACCACCGCTCCCCCAATTGGAGTAAACTAATAAACACTTCTGCTTTTACCTTCAATTTATACATCTTATACCCATTTTACAGACACAGTCTACTTTATAATAGTTCTCTCTTGTTTGTTCTTAGTCCTTCCTCTATTTCTGTTGTCCATCCAATTTTATTTCCACTTGTAACTGTGCTATTTCACAAAAGCTCCGCACCTATACACATTTCACAGATCCCGTATGCCCTACATTGTTTATCTTGTTATTAGTCCCACCCTTCAGTTCCACTCAACCCTTCCCATCTATCTTCCAACATCATCCATTTCGGATTTTTATTTGCCATATATTTTTCAACTGTGCTGTGATGCTTCACAAAAGATTTGAACCTTCCTATTCTCATAGCTTCTACAGATTGTAAATTAAAAATAAACATTTTTGCTAAAATAATTATTATATTATTGATTGATTGACTATGGCTTTTCAAATCTGTCAGGACCCGGTGTGAGAAACAGTCACTAAATAAATCGGCAGAACCCAGAAGATGAGGCAGACACAGCAGTACAAGAGACGGTGGTTTAATCAAAGAAAATATCTTCCGGCAAAAATATAAATCCACAACGTCCAAAGAAAAGCCAAGAGACAAAAATAGATATCTTCCAAAATAAAAAAGAAAATCCACAAAGTGGTAAGAACAGCAAGGGAAAAAACAAACCTCAAAAGACTAATCCAAAATAAACAAGAACAAAACCAGCGAACCTCTGGAAAATCCAACAAGAGAAAAAGTTTAACAGCATGGCTGGGGCTGGGTGCTAACTTACAAACACTGAGCAAAGAACTAAGGAACACACAGGGTTTAAATATCAACAAGGGAACGACACACAGGTGCAAACAATAATAGAGCAAGGAAAAAACAAAAGGTTCAAAAAAGGTGCAACGGGGACATCTAGTGACCAAAACCTGAACAGTCCTGGCCAAAACCTGACAAAATCCCCCAGTATTGCTATCTGTAGCGTTAGTTCTAGGCAAATGTTGCAATTCTTCAGCCATTCCTGGACCTGTGACCAAAAACGAGCTACATATGGACAATACCAAAATAAATGATCTAATGACTCTGCCTCCTCACAACAGAATCTGCAGAGCTGGGAAGATTGTATACCCCATATATATAACATTCTATTAGTTGCAAGAATTTTGTACAGTAATTTAAATTGAAAAATTCGAAGTTTTGAATCCGGCGTTGTTTTGCGTATCAATTCATAAACCATGTGCCATGGAATGGGTACATCGAAAATCTCTTCCCAACTATTTTGCAATTTATATGGCACAGCTGTCAGTTTTTTGGTCCTTAAATGAAATTGGTATATGTTTTTATTTATCACACTTTTCTTTAACCATTTATGTTCTTTAATACAGGGCCGACATACAAGTTCCTTACTTTTTTCCCCTTCTACTTGCCTCTTCCATTTTTGTGGTAATGCTGCAATTAATTGGTTGTAATTTTGGGTAGAGCAGACATTTCCATATGTCTGTGTTAGCTGCATGTGTGACATAACTCCACCAGTCCTATTTATGATATCATTGTAAGGGCTGTTGTCCTCCTCCTCCTCAGATGAGGAGAGGAGAGAAGGATCAGTGGACCAATACGCAGCAGTAGGGAAATAAGCCATCTCTTTATTTGAATACGACGGCAACACGAAAACAAAACACTTACAAAATTACAAAACAAGAAAACGACGTAGACGAAACCTGAACATGAACTTACATAACTAAACGTAGAACTCACGGACAGGAACAGACTACATCAAAACGAACGAACAGCCAAACAGTCCCGTATGGTACAGACATGGACGAAACAGGAGACAATCACCCACAAACAAACAGTGAGAACACCCTACCTAAATATGACTCTCAATTAGAGGAAAACGCAAAACACCTGCCTCTAATTAAGAGCCATACCAGGCAACCCAAAACCAACATAGAAACAGAAAACATAGACTGCCCACCCAAAACTCACGCCCTGACCATCATACACATACAAAAACAACAGAAAACAGGTCAGGAACGTGACAGAACCCCCCCCTCAAGGTGCGAACGCCGGGCGCACCAGCACAAAGTCCAGGGGAGGGTTTGGGTGGGCAGTTGACCACGGTGGTGGCTCAGGCTCCGGACGCTGTCCCCACACCACCATAGTCACTCCCCGCTTCTGTATACCCCTCCCAATGACCACCCTCCAACTAAAACCCCCTAAATGAACGGCCAGCACCGGGAGAAGGGGCAGCACCGGGACAAGGGGCAGCACCGGGACAAGGGGCAGCACCGGGACAAGGGGCAGCACCGGGACAAGGGGCAGCACCGGGACAAGGGGCAGCACCGGGACAAGGGGCAGCACCGGGATAAGGGGCAGCACCGGGATAAGGGGCAGCACCGGGACAAGGGGCAGCACCGGGACAAGGGGCAGCACCGGGACAAGGGGCAGCACCGGGATAAGGGCCGGCAGGTCCCGGCTGAGATACTCTGGCAGATCCCGGCTGAGATACTCTGGCAGGTCCCGGCTGAGGGACTCTGGCAGGTCCCGGCTGAGGGACTCTGGCAGGTCCCGGCTGAGGGACTCTGGCAGGTCCCGGCTGAGGGACTCTGGCAGGTCCCGGCTGAGGGACTCTGGCAGGTTCTGGCTAGACGGCTCTGGCAGGTCCTGGCTGGACGGCTCTGGCAGGTCCTGGCTGGACGGCTCTGGCAGGTCCTGGCTGGACGGCTCTGGCAGGTCCTGGCTGGACGGCTCTGGCAGGTCCTGGCTGGACGGCTCTGGCAGGTCCTGGCTGGACGGCTCTGGCAGGTCCTGGCTGGACGGCTCTGGCAGGTCCTGGCTGGACGGCTCTGGCAGGTCCTGGCTGGACGGCTCTGTAGGGAGGAGACGGAGAGACAGCCTGGTGCGTGGTATAGGCACTGGCTGCGCTGGAGAGGAGGAAACAGCTGGAGAGAGAACCCGGAGAGACAGCCTGGTACGGGGGGCTGCCACCGGAGGACTGGTACATGGAGGTGGCACCGGGTATACCGGGCCGTGAAGGAGGACACGTGCTCTTGAGCACCGAGCCTGCCCAACCTTACCAGGTTGAATGGTGCCCGTAGCCCTGCCAGTGCGGCGAGGTGGAATAGCCCGCACTGGGCTATACTGGCAAACCGGGGACACCATTCGTAAGGCTGGTGCCATGTATGCCGGCCCGAGGAGACGCACTGGTGGCCAGATGCGTTGGGCCGGCTTCATGACATCCAGCTCGATGCCCAACTTAGCCCTCCCAGTGCGGCAAGGTGGAATAGCCCGCACTGGGCTAAGCACGCGTACTGGGGACACCGTGCGCTTTACCGCATAACACGGTGTCTTACCAGTACGACGCCTTCTACCTCCACGGTAAGCACGGGGAGTTGGCTCAGGTATCCTACCCGGCTTTGCCACACTCCTCGTGTGCCCCCCCCCCAAGAAATTTTTGGGTCTGACTCACGGGCTCCCAACCGCGTCGCCGCGCTGCCTCCTCATACCAGCGCCTCTCTGCCTTCGCTGCTTCCAACTCCGCCTTGGGACGGCGATATTCCCCTGGCTGAGCCCAGGGTCCTTTACCGTCCAGGATCTCCTCCCAAGTCCAGGAGTCCTGGTTGCTCTGTTGAGCTTTCCCTTGCCGCTTGGTCCTAGTTTGGTGGGTGATTCTGTAAGGGCTGTTGTCCTCCTCCTCCTCAGATGAGGAGAGGAGAGAAGGATCAGTGGACCAATACGCAGCAGTAGGGAAATAAGCCATCTCTTTATTTGAATACGACGGCAACACGAAAACAAAACACTTACAAAATTACAAAACAAGAAAACGACGTAGACGAAACCTGAACATGAACTTACATAACTAAACGTAGAACTCACGGACAGGAACAGACTACATCAAAACGAACGAACAGCCAAACAGTCCCGTATGGTACAGACATGGACGAAACAGGAGACAATCACCCACAAACAAACAGTGAGAACACCCTACCTAAATATGACTCTCAATTAGAGGAAAACGCAAAACACCTGCCTCTAATTAAGAGCCATACCAGGCAACCCAAAACCAACATAGAAACAGAAAACATAGACTGCCCACCCAAAACTCACGCCCTGACCATCATACACATACAAAAACAACAGAAAACAGGTCAGGAACGTGACAATCATTCACTAAAATTATACCTTTTTTAAACATTTCTTCGATAAATACAGTTTTTTTATCAATTACTATATTTGAATTTAACCACAATATTTGTTGTACTATTTGTTCCGTCCTTTCAGGTGGATTAAACTGAAATTGCAACCAACTTTCTAAGGCTTGTTTAAAAAATAAGGATATTTTGGAGATTATTTCCTTTTCAAACAACCGAAAGTGAGCAGGTGTAATCTGAATAAAGGGAAAAAGGCCCTTCTTGAACATAGGATGAGACATTCGTACCAATTTACTAGAGAACCAGTTTGGATTTAAGTATAACTTTTGTATGACTGATGCCTTTAGTGAGAGGTCTAATGCTTTAATATTTAATAATTTCTGCCCTCCGAATTCATATTCGTTATATAAATAGGCCCTTTTAATTTTATCTGGCTTGCCGTTCCAAATAAAATGGAATATTTTTTGTTCATATAATTTAAAAAGCAGGTCACTAGGTGTAGGCAAAACCATAAGCAAATAGGTAAACTGTGATATGACTAAAGAGTTAATCAGGGTGATTTTTCCACAAATAGACAGGTATTTTCCTTTCCATGGTAGCAAGATCTTATCTGCTTAACTTTCTATAAAAATTTATTGGAGTGAGATCATTTCTTTCTTTTGGGATTTTTATACCGAGTATGTCCACATCTCCGTCAGACCATTTAATTGGTAAACTACATGGCAATATAAAATGTGTATTTTTTAGTGATCCAATACGTAATATGGTACATTTATCATAATTTGGTTTTAATCCAGAGAGGATAGCAAAGGTATCTAGATCCTCTATGAGGCCCTGGAGAGACTCTAGTTGTGGTTTTAAAAGAAAACATGAATCATCAGCGTACAATGACACCTTAGTTTTTAAGCCACGGATTTCTAATCCATTAATATTAATGTTTAATCTAATTTTAACAGCTAACATTTCGATGACAATAATAAATAGATATGCCGATAGTGGACAACCTTGTTTTACTCCTCTAGATAGTTAAAACATTTCTGAGATGTAGCCATTATTTACTATTTTACACCTAGGGTTACTATACATAATTTTAACCCATTTTATAAGAGATTCCCCAAAATTGAAATATTCTAGGCATTTATATATAAACTCCAGTCGTACTTTATCAAAAGCCTTTTCAAAATCAGCTATGAAAACCAGGCCTGGTGTCCCCGATATTTCATAGTGTTCTATTGTTTCCAGTACTTGCCTTATATTATCTCCAATGTATCGTCCATGTAAAAAACCTGTCTGATTAGGATGAAAAATATCTGACAAAACTTTTTTTATTCTATGCGCCAAGCATTTTGCTAGGATTTTTGCATCACAACACTGAAGTGTAAGAGGTCTCCAATTTTTTAATTGGACTGGATCTTTATATATACCACTTGGGTCCTGTTTCAGTAATAACGATATCAGACCTTCTTGTTGCGTGTCTGATAATCTACCATTTATATAGGAGTGGTTAAAACAAGCTAATAATGGTCCTTTGAGTATATCAAAAAAAGTTTTGTATACTTCCACTGGTATGCCATCCAGCCCTGGAGTTTTCCCATCCTTAAAGGCCCCAATTGCATCAAGCAGTTCCTCCTCTGTAATTTGGCCTTCACATGAGTCTTTCTGTACAGATGTTAATTTTACATTATTAATAGGAAAAAAATCCATACAATGAGTTTCAGTTAGTGGAGATGGAGGAGCCTGAAACGAAAACATATTCTTAAAGTACTTTACTTCCTCTTTCAAAATATGATTTGGTGAATCATGCGTGACTCCATCATTTGTAACAAGTTTTAATACAATTTTTTTGGTAGCATTTCTATATTGAAGATTGAAAAATAATTTGGTGCATTTTTCCTCATATTCCATCCAGTTCGTTTTATTTTTATAATATATTACACTGGATCTTTCTTGAATAAGTTCCTCCATTTCTTTTTGTTTTTCCTCTAACTTATTCTGTGCCTCTATGGTACCGTTTTTATTGCTATCTAACTGTACTGTTAGTCCTTCAATTTCCTTTGTTAATATGGACTCTTTTGATCTAAATTCCCTTTGTTTTATAGATGAGTGCTGAATTGCATGGCCTCTAAAAGCACACTTAAAAGTGTCCCATACAATAAGGGGATCTGCTGTACCTATGTTATGTCTGAAAAAGTCAGTTATAAAATCTTCTGTCCTAGTTCTAAACAATTTATCATCTAGTAGACTTTGATTAAATTTCCAATATCCTCGCCCACGTGGAAATTCTGTAAGAGAAATATATATGCCAATTATGGGATGATCCGACCGCATTCTGTCCCCTATCAACACTTTTTAAACTTTTGGTGCCAGAGAGAATGGTATAAGAAGGTAGTCAAGACGACTAGCTTGATTCAGCCTCCGCCATGTATATCTCACTAAATCAGGGTATTTAAGTCTCCATATATCCACTAATTCCAATATATCCATGACATTCATGACTTCCTTAAGTGCCTGAGGGTGATAGTTTGTAGTGTGATTTCCTTTCCGGTCTATAGAGGTATTTAAGACCGTATTAAAATCTCCCACTATAATAATAGAGTCTAGTGTTGCTTGTAGAGTTGATAAATTCTTATATATATTTTCAAAGAAGCTTGGATCATCATTATTCGGATCGTATAGGTTAACAAGCCATATTTGTTTATTGTCCAATAACATATTTAAAATAATCCATCTACCTTGAGGATCTGTTTGGACAATTTGCACATTTGGATCAAAATTATTGTTAATTAAAACCATCACCCCTTTTGAATTTCTTTGCCCATGGGAGAAATATATTTTGCCCCCCCCAGTTCTTTTTCCACAAAACTTCATCTAAAACTGTTGAATGGGTTTCCTGTAAACAATAGATATTATAATCCTTCTCTTTTAGCCAGGTAAATACTGATCGTCTTTTCTTATTATCTGCTAAGCCATTACAATTGTAACTGGCTATACTTATTTCACCACTTACCATAATGAGACACACCTTTCATTCTTTTAATCAGAATATATTTTTGTAAACGTACTATTAAAAAGTAACATAATGATTGAGTGTCTATATAGTTGTACCATGATATTTGCATTTCTACTAAGTAAACCTCCAATTGGTCCCTACTATTCCACCCGCTAAAAGGCCTCATCTCGAGATGGCTTGTCATCCTAATGCCCGGCAGACCACCCTCGACCCCCTGTATCCCATAGCCCTGAACCGACTGGGATCCATTCTTTGAAAAGAGCATACAGTGCCATTTACCGAATTGAAGTAGATCAATTGCCATATGCATTTCCATTGCCCTCACCTCGATTTGTATTATATATATCTGTGGATCATCCTCTATTGTCCCTAACATCTTTTACTTCTTCCTTCGCAACAGTTGTGGGATACACACATACACCCACACACACTCAGCCCTTACCCCCACACAACCATAAGCTCACTTTCTCAACAATTGCACCATCCCAGAGCCCAACTCAAGATGGGTCATGATTTACAAATGCACTTGCAGTTGCAGCTGCATGACTATACTAGTTAGTTTTACTAACTATCACTAAGTTTGGCGTTGAAATCAGCCCGTGTATCATCTCCAATAAACGGCTTCAACCAGCCTTTGAATTCAGAGTTTGATTCCCACTCTTTTCTGTATTTTTTTGTGTATAGTTTAGACTGAGACATGATGAGCTAGCCAGCTAGATGTTTAGCTTATGTCACAGAGAGGCACATCCACATTGGACAAGGTGAGTAAGTGACTGAGGCTGTGTGAGTCAAATGCAGTGATTTATATTTGTTTTAGACAAATAACATTTCACATTTACATCAGCCAGCGACGGCTTCCCGCATGCGCGATTCATTTGAAGTCTGGACGCGGAGGGGTGAACATCTCCTGCTCTGACTGCAGCTGGGAGGGACTGCTGCGCGAGGACTGGGCCGTGAAAGAGATTTGCGTCAGTTCAAATCTGGCATCAGGACAAAATGTGATTCAGAGTCACCGAATCTATTTTAAGTATTTTAATTAAACTCAAACGATAAATGGTAAATGCAATTTTCGTATATACAGGTTCACTGTATCTCCGCGCAGGGTAGATCAGAGAACTGACTGAAATAGTACAGACATCTTCTTTTATACTGTGTCAGTGGTAGTTCCAACTTCAGAGTTGGCCTTTCACAGTAGAGGCTGAGCGTGGTTTAGACTTGCTAGCCTATCGGTGGTGGCCAGACACAGCACTCAGGATTCAAATGTCCGGAATGTTGTTTGTGAAGATTGAACTGATTTGTTGGTTTCTATACATTCCTCAGTTCCTGTTTTCTTGTTATTCAGCATTTTTCCATCTTGTCTCAACCTTGTGGTTTGCACCGTCGACACCCTAGATTAACAACAGCTTTTCTGCAGTCACACTATGTTTTGTGATTAACATGTCCTACTTCTATAAGGCATATATTTATGTTAAAAGAGAACATCCTTCACAGCCGCCTGTGACTGCTTTGTTACGGGGGTGGGGCCCACGGCAGCAACCGCTGCTCGTTGAGAAGAGTAAGAACAATACGTGCTTTCACGTCAGAGTCTCCAAAAGCATCAGAAAAATTCGCTAGATTTGTTGCTAGTCGATTTTTTGAAAATGTGTCGCTAGAGGGGTCTGAATACTCGCTAAATATAGCGACAAAGTCGCTAAGTTGGCAACACTGCAGCCTATCACTCGCAGCCTACCTCTTCCAATGCATTGCAAGTGTGCATAGAATTCTACTAGATGAAGATCTAAAATGAGTACAACATCCTGGCATTTAAACCATACTCGATTTTAGAACATTTGCATACTATAGAACTTAAGTGTTTTGCATACTGAGACTGCTTCATTCATGATTGCTTTGTTTCCAACTACTTGTTGATTTCGGTAGCCCCTCCCCATATCTAATTGATCAATTGGGCATTTAAAGTATACTTGATTTTCGAAATGTTGCATACTATTAAACTGTCTTTTTTCCCGCATGCTTAAACGGCCTACTATTTAGGATGCAAATATGGGTATTAGGACACGGCCCCTGACTAAGCTCAAACTTGAAAATTTATATGTGGGGAAATATGACTTGTTTAGTTTCTGTCCCCTTGATGTTCAGTCAGAAGTCGGTCCCTTTGATGTTCAGTCAGAAGATAGCTGTAAGATGTGCTCTGTCCTGAGGTGAGGATGAGGAGAAGGACAAGAGGCAGTGGCACGACACATAACAAGCCAAACTGGAACATCCACAAAGTCTGGCCATTCACTGTTATAGATAAGAATACAAATATGCAGAGCTACACTACATGACCAAAAGTAAGTGGACACCTGCCCATCGAACATCTCATTCCAAAATCAAGGGCATTAATATGGAGTTGGTCCCCCATTTGCTCTTATAACAGCCTCCACTCTTCTGGGAAGTCTTTCCACTAGATGTTGGAACATTGCTGCGGGGACTTGCTTCCATTCAGCCACAAGGTTGGGCACTGATGTTGTGCGATTAGGCACAATTCATTCATCCCAAAGGTGTTCGATTAGGTTGAGGTCAGGGCTCTGTGCAGGCCAGTCAAGTTCTTCCACACCAATCTCGACAAACCACTTCTTTATGGACCTCGCTTTCTGCATTGCGGCATTGTCATGCTGAAAAAGTAAAGGGCCTTCCCCAAATTGTTGCCACAAAGTTGGAAGCACAGATTTGCCTAGAATGTCATTGTATACTGTAGCGTTAAGATTTCCCTTCACTGGAACTTAGGAGCCTGAACCATGAAAAACAGCCCCCGACCATTATTCCTCATCCATCAAACTTTACAGTTGACACTATGCATTTGGGCAGGTAGCATTCTCCGGTCATCCGCCAAACCCAGATTCGTCCATTGGACTGCCAGAGTGTTTTCACTGCTCCAGAGTCCAATGGCGGTGAGCTTTACCCAACTCCAGCCGACGCTTGGCATTGCACATGGTGATCTTAGGCTTTTGTGCAGCATTCTCGGCCATGGAAACCCATTTCATGAAGCTCCCGACAAAGAGTTATTGTGCTGACGTTACTTCCAGAGGCAGTTTGGAACTCGGTAGTGATTGTTGGAACCGAGGGCGGACGATTTTTACGCGTAACGCGATTCAGCACTCGGCGGTCCCGTTCTGTGAGTTTGTGTGGCCTCTCACTTCGCGGCTGAGCCGATGTTGCTCCTAGATGTTTCCATTTCACAATAACAGCACTTATAGCTGACTGGGGCAGCTCTAGCAGGGCAGAAATTTGACGAATTGACTTGTTGGAAAAGTGGCATCCAATGACGGTGCCACGTTTGAAAGTCACTGAGCTCTTCAGTAAGGCCCTTCTACTGTCAATGTTTGTCTATGGAGATTGCATGGCTGTGTGCTCGATTTTATACACCTGTCATCAACGGGTGTGGCTGAAATAGCCAAATTCGCTAATTTGAAGGGATGTCCAAATACTTTTGTATAATTATGCATTAGTTTGCAATTAAATATTAGCTGTGAAAATGGAAGGTGAATGAGAAAAATAATTAAAAGAAGAAAAAGAGACAGCACAACATTATGCAAAATTGTCATTGTGCAAGATTCCGGGAGGGAATCTGGGCTCAACTAGTGCTGCCTCGTCCTCAACCCTAAGGCCAACCCTCCACAGCCCCTCCCTCCCACCAGGACCAACCACCCTGGGCTCAACATGTCTCCTCATTACCCATCTGGAGTCATCAGGAGCTGGAAAGGTTTGAACTTTCCACTAAAATGTCAGTCTCTACAGACCTCAAGTGCCTACAGAGGATTCTTGCTTCCGTCTACTCATCTGTAAAGCTTTTCAGATTTATGTTGCTCTAGGGATTCCTGTATATTTGTCTGTCATAATTTCTCCTGATTATGTTATGTTTACCACCAATGTAGGGTTGCGTTGTAGCTATGAAATCTCTCACATATGTCTTATCATAACTTGATCACTCGTTTGTCGTGAGAATTTTCCTGCTGCATCAGGAAATTCAAATGAGCCTCATAGGTCCCTGAAAATGAGCAGTTCTCTTTCACTCCATGCGGGGGCAGTTGAGTCATTGGGATCAGGGCTCGCTTGCTCAAACGCTTAGGCCTAGGTCCATTCAAATGACCTTTTATGTCTCTGTGTGAAGGAAGTTGATAACTAGCGCTAGCAAAATTGCTAACTAACATTAGTATAATGACTGGAAGTCTATGGTGTCTGCTAACATGCTAGCAGATACTCATAGACTTCCAGTCATTGTGCTAACGCTAGTAAGCATTGGCTCGTGAAACTACCTCCAACATACTTCATATTTGACACAGAGGCATACAAATGGTTAATGGTTAATCCACAAATTAATCTGACTCTGGGGAATGGCCTCATTGCCAAAATCCTGAAGTATCCCTCTAAGCCTTCCCCAAACCATATCCCTAACCTTAAAGGGGCAATCAGCAGTTGCTACATCCATTCTTGAAGAATGTAACTTAAAAATCCCTCATGAGCTTTGTTCAGCTGTCGCATCCCATCAGAACAGAAAATATAAACTTCTTTTACTCCAACATGTTTATTAAACAAAGAAAATGTAGACCAACACTATATAGCCTCAAAACATGGTTAAAACTATAATTTGGATATCATGGATGGTCAGTCCTTGCATCCATAGCTCTGTCTATGAATTTGAGAGTGGTTACATTTCTCCAGCCCTATCCCTCAGTTTTTCACTGTACCAGGGAGACTGTTTTGTTATTGTTTCTACTGTTGATTGCCGCTTTAAGCACTCGGAACTAATGCCTTAACTGTGAACCTTTTAGTTGTTTCTGTTTTAACCCTGTCACCACGAGGAATTAATGCATCAAAGGGCAGTGGGACGGATTTTAACCCATGCCGATGCTGGCAAGCAACAGGCAGAATAAATTATTTTGGTGGCCTCAATGCGCCTGGACTTGCGGTTACAGCCACTGACCCCAACATATTGCTTGCCTTCAACATATAATAAAACAATTGATAAAAAAAAGAAAAAGATTTTCCCTAACGAAAAATACATATTTCCCTTACAAATATGTAAATGTATTATAATCCACCTAAGAATTCTCATGTGGTACACTGTAGCCTGCATGTACCCTACATAAGGTAGGTACAGTACTACATTGTAAACAAACACCGCTTCCAGTTGCCCCATGGCAGCGATTCAACATTTTTCTTCAGCTGTTCAAATCTTCCTGCTGTAGGATTATATTCCTCCTGCAGCAAAAGGGGTCGATTTAAGATCTGACATCTGTAGGAGCCTTCTATCAATGTCACCGAGTCCCCCGAGAAAGAGAACACATGTTCCATAGGCCCTTAGTTAGTTAGTCCACTGTTCTAGTCAGTCTCCGGGGAGACCATTAGCCTCCACATCTCTGCACACTGATCCACTGCAATCTGTCCTCACATCAAAATCAAGGTCTCATATGTTCTGGAATGTTTTAACGTAATACAGTGAATGTAAGGATAGTTCTGTTATTATGTTGAGGAAATATACTGTGGGACCTAGGTTTGAGATAGAACGTCCTTGTATGTGTGGTTTAGTGTATTTATTTTAAGAAAGAAAACATGCCAACCATCCTGTTTAATTGCTTCATTAGTCCAAGCAACATTGTTATGCTGCACCATTGCTTAGTAGATGCAGATGAAATGTCAACTCAGATTAGAAAGCACTGAGATATACAGATGCAGGCTGACTGAATATGCATCCCAAGGCTTTTGGAAACTACAACTCTGAAATAGTCATTAATATTTCCCATGCTTAAGTTGCGCTCTGAAACTTCATATTAGTCATGGTATTGTCCTTGGTATGGAAATTAGACAGCGCTTATTTGATTACATCATACTTCACTGGATTTGACCCTGTCAAAACAATCTGACATACTTCCTCTGGTAAATCCATACCTTCACAATGACACGATGCTGCGTATTACAATAAACAATTGGTGAATGGAAAGGAGGCTGGAAATGTAGCTTTTTTTGATAGAAATACAGAAATTATTTAAAAGGATTAAGTTCTGTTTGAACAAAAAGGCCCACGATAATGTGGATATTACACTGATAATGATGGAAGACTCTTATAGGAAATTGCTGCACCATCATGTTTTCAAAATATGACAAAACTCTGTCTCGGGTAACGACACTTCTCAATATTGTCCACAGAATCACATTGCATAATGTACATGCCATTACATAAATGGACCTACTGTATGGGGTAACACCACAGAAGAGAATACATTTTAACATTGATATAGCCTTAAGCCCACCCCATTACCCTGGTAGATAACTGAATGGCTGAAGCAGTGAGAAGAGCCCTAAGCCCACCCCATCACCCTGGTAGATAACTGAATGGCTGAAGCAGTGAGAAGAGCCCAAAGCCCAGCCTATCACCCTGGTAGATAACTGAATGGCTGAAGCAGTGAGAAGAGCCCTAAGCCCAGCCCTAAGCCCTGGTAGATAACTGAATGGCTGAAGCAGTGAGAAGAGCCCCAAGCCCAGCCCTAAGCCCTGGTAGATAACTGAATGGCTGAAGCAGTGAGAATAGCCCTATGCCCAGCCTATCACCCTGGTAGATAACTGAATGGCTGAAGCAGTGAGAAGAGCCCTAAGAACAGCCTACCACCCTGGTAGATAACTGAATGGCTGAAGCAGTGAGAAGAGCCCTAAGCCCAGCCTATCACACTGGTAGATAACTGAATGGCTGAAGCAGTGAGAAGAGCCCTAAGCCTAGCCCATGAGCCTGGTAGATAACGGAATGGCTGAAGCAGTGAGAAGAGCCCTAAGCCCAGCCCATGAACCTGGTAGATAACTGAATGGCTGAAGCAGTGAGAAGAGCCCTTAAGCCCAGCCCATGAGCCTGGTAGATAACTGAATGGCTGAAGCAGTGAGAAAACCCCTAAGCCTAGCCCAATGAGCCTGGTAGATAACTGAATGGCTGAAGCAGTGAGAAGAGCCCTAAGCCTAGCCCATGAGCCTGGTAGATAACTGAATGGCTGAAGCAGTGAGAAGAACCCTAAGCCTAGCCCAATGAGCCTGGTAGATAACTGAATGGCTGAAGCAGTGAGAAGAGCCCTAAGCCTAGCCCATGAGCCTGGTAGATAACTGAATGGCTGAAGCAGTGAGAAGAACCCTAAGCCCAGCCCATGAGCCTGGTAGATAACTGAATGGCTGAAGCAGTGAGAGTTCCAAAGGACCCAGCTGCTGTTTTATGACCTGAAAGGAAGGAGGAGGATTCTCTGTGAGCACTTAAGCTCACTTTCATAAACCTCTGATTCAATCATGCTGATGTTATGAGGCCAACAACAGCGCTAGCTGGTAGAGTAGATCTAATTGTGGCAGTGCTGTGGCTGTGGGTGGACAAGCTCTTAACCTAACAAAGTTATGGAGCCCTGTGGTCATGGTGGATTGTTGAAAGGCAGGCCTTAGTGCATCAATCAGTTAGTCAGAGTTTGTCACATTTACCTTGCATGGTTGAACCTTAGTGCCAAAGACAGTTTGGAGGCATGCTTGTGGACTAATTCACACTCAGTTAGCCATAATATAAAACCATATAGACATTTTTGCCCAGTGTGCCAATACTTCCTCTTCCATGTACCTCAATGGGTCAACCTGGTTAAATACAACTGACTCATGTTTACACAACTCCCCAGACAGACATAGCCGTGGGAAGTAAGGGTGCTAGGGGTGCTGCAGAAATAATTTCGCAAAAATTAGGCTATACATTTTATTTTCCCAAAAAATTATATTACTCCTGTCTGAGCAGACATAAAATAAATCTAAATACTACACCAGAGAGCATCATTTAGCTACAGAGGATCAATAGCTTCAAAAAAATAGCTGTGGATTAAGTTTTATCACACGCACTTACAGTTGGAAGGCTGCAATTTGGGCAGCACACATGCCAAATATAGACCAACTTGTTGCGTTGTGGCCATAGATATTATCCATAGAAGGCTGTTAAACTCATGGGTACACTAGCAATGGCTGGCTGTCCAGACTTGAATGGAAACTGCCATCTATGGATTATATTTCTATGGTTGGTTGCAGCTGTCACCTTGCCTTCCACACATTTCAAAATACAATCGTGAGAAAACATAGGCCTAACCTTTGGAAAGCAAATGCCTACTGCTGAAAATAGACTAATCTGTTTTTCCTCAACTTTTGAGTGATTCTGAGCAAACAGCACTCTTTTTCAAAGTAGCTTATCTTGAGATATTGGCATGGGCGCATCGGCCATCACCGGTGAGTAGCCTATGCTTCATCTTCATCAATGGGCGAGTCAGTTTATCTTGTAGCCTACACTATATACACAGTGCCTTCAGAGAGTATTCACACCCCTTGACTTTTTCCATATTGTGTGTGACAGCCTGAATTAAAGAGATTAAATTGAGATTGTGTCACTGATTAAAAATTGCATCCTACCTGAATAGCGAGTCACACAGTAGCCTGCATTGGGCCATTTGTGTGGTATAAAATAAAAATACTCAGCTAATGTTTATAATGTAAACGCAGAACTAGTTTATAAAAGCCATTTTTTCCCAGACCGTGCTAAAAAGTTGCCCCATGTGTGGAATCCTAAAAACGTTGTCTGCTCAACTGTATGCCACGCAAGTGCAATTATAGAGGCATGCAATGCTTTATAAAGGAAAATCATGCCAAACATAAAAATGACTTTGTAATGTTATCTACCCACTTAAACTCCACAGATAATATAGACAATTCTGATCATAAAGTACTCCTCAAATCAAAGTTTATTTGTCACGTGCGCCGAACACAACAGGTGTAGACCTTACAGTGAAATGCTTACTTACAGGCTCTAACCAATGGTGCGAGAAAAGAAAAGGTACAGTGGGGCAAAAAAGTATTTAGTCAGCCACCAATTGTGCAAGTTCTCCCACTTAAAAAGATGAGTAATGTAATTTTCATCATAGGTACACTTCAACTATGACATACAAAATGAGAAAAAAAAATCCAGAAAATCACATTGTAGGATTTTTAATGAATTTATTTGCAAATTATGGTGGAAAATAAGTATTTGGTCAATAACAAAAGTTTATCTCAATACTTTGTTATATACCCTTTGTTGGCAATGACATAGGTCAAACGTTTTCTGTAAGTCTTCACAAGGTTTTCACACACTGTTGCTGGTATTTTGGCCCATTCCTCCATGCAGATCTCCTCTAGAGCAGTGATGTTTTGGGGCTGTTGCTGGGCAACACGGACTTTCAACTCCCTCCAAAGATTTTCTATGGGGTTGAGATCTGGAGACTGGCTAGGCCACTCCAGGACCTTGAAATGCTTCTTACGAAGCCACTCCTTTGTTGCCCGGGCGGTGTGTTTGGGATCATTGTCATGCTGAAAGACCCAGCCACGTTTCATCTTCAATGCCCTTGCTGATGGAAGGAGGTTTTCACTCAAAATCTCACGATACATGGCCCCATTCATTCTTTAAATTACACGGATCAGTCGTCCTGGTCCCTTTGCAGAAAAACAGCCCCAAAGCATGATGTTTCCACCCCCATGCTTCACAGTAGGTATGGTGTTCTTTGGATGCAACTCAGCATTCTTTGTCCTCCAAACACGACGAGTTGAGTTTTTACCAAAAAGTTCTATTTTGGTTTCATCTGACCATATTACATTCTCCCAATCTTCTTCTGGATCATCCAAATGCTCTCTAGCAAACTTCAGACGGGCCTGGACATGTACTGGCTTAAGCAGGGGGACACGTCTGGCACTGCAGGATTTGAGTCCCTGGCGGCGTAGTGTGTTACTGATGGTAGGCTTTGTTACTTTGGTCCCAGCTCTCTGCAGGTCATTCACTAGGTCCCCCCGTGTGGTTCTGGGATTTTTGCTCACCGTTCTTGCGATCATTTTGACCCCACGGGGTGAGATCTTGCGTGGAGCCCCAGACCGAGGGAGATTATCAGTGGTCTTGTATGTCTTCCATTTCCTAATAATTGCTCCCACAGTTGATTTCTTCAAACCAAGCTGCTTACCTATTGCAGATTCAGTCTTCCCAGCCTGGTGCAGGTCTACAATTTTGTTTCTGGTGTCCTTTGACAGCTCTTTGGTCTTGGCCATAGTGGAGTTTGGAGTGTGACTGTTTGAGGTTGTGGACAGGTGTCTTTTATACTGATAACAAGTTCAAACAGGTGCCATTAATACAGGTAACGAGTGGAGGACAGAGGAGCCTCTTAAAGAAGAAGTTACAGGTCTGTGAGAGCCAGAAATCTTGCTTGTTTGTAGGTGACCAAATACTTATTTTCCACCATAATTTGCAAATAAATTCATTAGAAATCCTACAATGTGATTTTCTGGATTTTTTTTTCTCATTTTGTCTGTCATAGTTGAAGTGTACCTATGATGAAAATTACAGGCCTCTCTCATCTTTTTAAGTGGGAGAACTTGCACAATTGGTGGCTGACTAAATACTTTTTTGCCCCACTGTATGTGTGTGTGTAGGTAAGTAAAGAAATTAAACAACAGTAAAAAGACATTTGAAAAAAGAGTAGCAAGGCTATATACAGACACCTGTTAGTCAGGCTTATTGAGGTAGTATGTACATGTAGGTATCGTTAAAGTGACTATGCATATATGATGAACAGAGAGTAGCAGAAGCGTAAAAAGAGGGGTTGGCGGGTGGTGGGACACAATGCAGATAGCCCGGTTAGCCAATGTGCGGGAGTACTGGTTGGTTGGGCCAATTTAGGTAGTATGTACATGAATGTATAGTTAAAGTGACTATGCATATAAGATAAACAGAGAGTAGCAGCAGCGTAAAAGAGGGGTTGGGGGGGCACACAATGCAAATAGTCCGGGTAACCATTTGGTTACCTGTTCAGGAGTCTTATGGCTTGGGGGTAAAAACTGTTGAGAAGCCTTTTTGTCCTAGACTTGGCACTCCGGTACCGCTTGCCATGCGGTAGTAGAGAGAACAGTCTATGACTGGGGTGACTGGGGTCTTTGACAATTTTTAGGGCCTTCCTCTGACACCGCCTGGTGTAGAGGTCCTGGATGGCAGGCAGCTTTGCCCCAGTGATGTACTGGGCCGTACGCACTACCATCTGAAGTGCCTTGCGGTCGGAGGCCGAGCAATTGCCGTACCAGGCAGTGATGCAACCAGTCAGGATGCTCTTGATGTTGCAGCTGTAGACCCTTTTGAGCATCTCAGGACCCATGCCAAATCTTTTTAGTTTCCTGAGGGGGAATAGGCTTTGTTGTGCCCTCTTCACGACTGTCTTGGTGTGTTTGGACCAATCTAGTTTGTTGTTGATGTGGACACCAAGGAATTTGAAGCTCTCAACCTGCTCCACTACAGCCCCATCGATGAGAATGGGGACGTGCTCGGTGCTCCTTTTCCTGTAGTCCACAATCATCTCCTTAGTCTTGGTTACGTTGAGGGATAGGTTGTTATTCTGGCACCACCCGGCCAGGTCTCTGACCTCCTCCCTATAGGCTGTCTCGTCGTTGTTGGTGATCAGGCCTACCACTGTTGTGTCGTCAGCAAACGTAATGATGGTGTTGGAGTCGTGCCTGGCCATGCAGTCGTGGGTGAACAGGGAGTACAGGAAGGGACTGAGCACGCACCCTTGGGGAGCTCCAGTGTTGGATCAGCGTGGCAGATGTGTTGCTACCTACCCTCACCACCTGGGGGCGGCCGGTCAGGAAGTCCAGGATCCAGTTGCAGAGGGAGAATGGTCATGTTGAGGTCATTTTGACCATAGTCCAGTGGCAAGGTGAAAAACATTGTAGACTGACAGAGCCACCAAATTTCACACCCAGCTAGAGCATGTCTAAATATGTATTTTTGGCTATAGTGTCCTAGCAGATTTTGTCCATTACCCCCAGCTGTCATTTTCAATATAGCTGCTGAAAAATAGGCTAAGATAGATGTCTCCAGGGGTACTCGGCTCCAATGAAAGCAAGCAGACAACAAAGACAGTGCCAAAGTTCACATATTTATTAAGGACTTGTGGTTGGACATAGTAAAGTTGGATTTGTGTGTCGTTCTGCGAAGGTGAGACATAAGCAGGTTGCATAATATAAAAAAGTAAAGCTGATGAGCATAAAGCTATTAAACTGATACAGCTCAAATAAGGAAATTATTGGATAGCTTTACGTTATGACAACTAAAATATACATTAGTTGGAAAGAAACTGGAATGGCTTGACAGGATCTAAATACAAACTAAAGGTGTGAATGAGCCTATCAGGACAATCCTGATAATTAGTGACAAGTGTGAGAGTCAACAAGTGAAATCAACTTTGTTGATCAAGTTCATCTCAGTAGTATGCTGCTCCATTCTTAGGGCAGATGTGTACAGCCGCCAACCAGCTGCATGGATACCATTCACCTGTCCATATCTCCATAAATAATGGTAACATACAGCCCAAGGATGGCTTAAAATGTTTGAGAGGGGTCTGGAATACAGCATCAAATGGTAGAAAGATGCCATACATATGTATCCTTAAAGATGTTAGTTGAAAAGGGGTGAAAACGTGTGCCAACTTGTTGTTTTTGTAAATGTTTTCATGACTAGTTCCAATAGTTTACATGTAAACACTCTAAAACAGTATATGGGTGTTCCCTGAAGTCTACCAATTGCAATGATATATAATGATTTTAAGAAATGTGACAGGAAACCTGCCCTAAACACATCACTTTAGGTAAAATCCCATAGGAATGCGAAATGTCAGCAGAAAGGCAGGTAACCAATTACGACGATATCTTTCAGTCTCTACACTACTTGAGTAAACTACTACATTAAGATGTCTAGCTATACTGCCATTGCAGATTTAAAACCTCTTAAGGATCTGACCCGTTTTTCAATTTTCACCTAAAATGACATACCCAAATCTAACTACCTGTAACTCAGGACCTGAAGCAAGGATATGCAGATTCTTGATACCATTTGAAAGGAAACACTTTGAAGTTTGTGGAAATGTGAAATTAATGTAGGAGAATATAACACATTAGATCTGGTAACAAATAATACAAACAAAAAAACATACGTTTTCTATTTTTGTTTTATCATCTTTGAAATGCAAGAGAAAGGCCATAATATATTGCAGTTTAGGTGCAATTTAGATTTTGGCCACTAGATGGAAGCAGTGTGTGTAAAGTTTCAGATTGATCCAGTAAAGCATTGAAATACTGCACAGTATTTTGTATCAAGTCTGCCTAAATGTGCCGAAATGGTCAATTGATACATTTTCAAGTACATAACTATAGAGAACATACATCAATAATATGTTAAAACAAAATGTAAGTTTACACTCCCAGGAATATCATACATGATGGATCATTAGCTTATACACTAACTTTGACACATCTAGATGGCCGGGCGGGGTGGGTGTGGAGCCAGAGACAGCAGGGGTTCAAACTGTAGAACCCAGATTTTATCAAACAAAACTATGCTACATTTTATCTCTGGGACCCTCAGGATGACAAATCAGAGCAAGATTACTGAATGTAAGTACATTATTTACCTTCAGAGATGAATGTATCAAACCAGTTGCCGTGATACATTTTTTGTTTTTGTTGTGCACTCTCCTCAAACAATAGCATGGTATTTTTTCACTGTAATAGCTACTGTAAATTGGACAGTGCAGTTAGATTAACAAGAATTTAAGCTTTCTGCCCATATAAGAATATGTGGACAACTACAAACACCTAGGTGTCTGGTTAGACTGCAAACTCTCCTTCCAGACTCACATTAAGCATCTCCAATCAAAAATGTAATCTAGAATCGGCTTCCTATTTCACAACAAAGCATCCTTCACTCATCCTGCCAAACATACCCTCGTAAAACTGACTATCCTACCGATCCTTGACTTCGGCAATGTCATTTACAAAATAGCTTTCAACACTCTACTCAGCAAATTGGATGTAGTCTATCACAGTGCCATCCGTTTTGTCACCAAAGCCCCATATACTACCCACCACTGCGACCTGTATGCTCTCGTTGGCTGGCTCCAGGTCATCTATAAGTCTTTGCTATGTAAAGCCCCGCCTTATTTCAGCTCACTGGTCACCATAGCAGCACCCACCTGTAGCACGCGCTCCAGCAGGTATATTTCACTGGTCACCCCCAAAGCCAACACTTCCTTTGGCCGCGTTTCCTTCCAGTTCTCTGCTGCCAATGACTGGAACGAATTGCAAAAATCACTGAAGCTGGAGACTTATATCTCCCTCACTCACTTTAATAATCAGCTGCTAGAGCAGCTTACCAATCATTGCACCTGTACATAGCCCACCCAAGTACCTCATCCCCATATTGTTATTTATTTTTTTGCTCCTTTGCACCCCAGTATCTCTACTTGCACATTCATCTTCTGCACATCTATCACTCCTGTGTTTAATTGCGAAATGTTTATTATTTCGCCACTATGGCCTATTTATTGCCTTACCTCCTAATCTTACTACATTTGGACACACTGTATATAGACTTTTCTATTGTGTTATTGACTGTATGCTTGTTTATCCCATGTGTAACTCTGTGTTGTTGTTTGTGTCGCACTGCTTTGCTCTATCTTGGCCAGGTCGCAGTTGTAAATGAGAACTTGTTCTCAACTGGCCTACCTGGTTAAATAAAGGTGAAATAAAAACGAAATAAATAAAATAAGACATGTCTATGTCCTGGAAAGTTTGCTGTTACTTACAACATCATTCTAGACACATTAGCGCACGTTATCATCAACCGTCCCCGGTACAGGGACACCGATCCCGTAGAAGTTAACATGATGCAGTCAGTGACATGTTGTGTTGGATTTGCCCCAAACATAACGCTTTGTATCCAGGACATAAAGTACATTTCTTTGCAGTTTTACTTTAGTGCCTTTTTGCAAAAATAATGCATGTTTTGGAATATTTTTATTCTGTACAGGCTTCCTTATTTTTACTCTGTCATTTAGGTTAGTATTGTGGAGTAACTACAATGTTGTTGATCCATCCTCAGTTTTCTCATTTAATAGATGCTTATCCAGAGCAATTAGGGTTAAGTGTCTTGCTCAAGGGCACATCAGATATTTCACATAGCCAGCTCAGGGATTCAAACCAGTGACCTTTTGGTTACTGGTCCAATACTCTTAACCGCTAGGCTACCTGCCGCCATTAAATCACAATCATTAAACTCTGAAACTGTTTTAAAGTCACCATTGGTCTCATGGTGAAATTTCCTTCCTCTCCGTCACCTGGGTTAGGAAGGACGCCTGTATCTTTGTAGTGACTGGGTGTATTGATATACCATCCAAAGTGTAAATATTAACTTCACCATGCTGAAAGGGATATTCAATGTGTGATCTTTTTTTTTAACCCATCTACCAATAGGTGCCCTACTTTGCGAGGCATTGTAAAACCTCCCTGGTCTTTGTGGTTGAATATGTGTTTGAAATTCACTGCTCAAATGAGGAACCTTACAGATAATTGTATGTTTGGGGTACACGGATGACGTAGTCATTCAAAAATCCTGTTCTTAAACACTATTATTGCACTCAGAGTGATTTCATGCAACTTATTACGTGACTTGTTTAGCACATTTTTACGCCTGAACATATTTAGGCCTGCCATAACAAAGGGGTTGAATACTTATTGACTGAAGACATTTCAGCTTTACATTTTTGATTATTTTGAAAACATTTCTATGAACATCATTCCACTTTGACATTATGGGGTATCGTGTGTTGGCCAGTGACACAACATCTCAATTTAATACATTTTAAATTCAGGCTGTAACACAACGTGGAAATAGTCAAGGGATGTGACCGCTTTCTGAAGGCACTGTAGAATGTTGACAATGAAACCATGGACATGAAGCCATTCCAGCAGACCTCTACCTTTTTGAATGGGATGTATGGGACACGATACTAAGGCTAGCATTACTTATTATACAAGCACCGTTATATAATAATAATATATAATTCTAATCCACAGATATCACACAATATTTTTCTCATCATTAGGAGCATGCTAAAATTTGATTTTCTCAATTGAGGGATCAACATATCAACAAAAATCTGTGATTTGGACAGCATTTTGGGCACATTTTTGATCGTATATAAAAACATTCAGGATCCATTTGATTGTATTTCTCACACTACCTTTAACATTTTAGGCCATCATTAGGCTTAACATACTACTTACTAATAAAGTTATGGCCAGTTCAAATTACAGAACAGTAATTCTAGGGGACATTTCCACAACATTTCTGCATGAGGTTTCAAGGACACATACATACGACATACTTGGTTCATTTTATTGTGTTCTCCACACCACCTCAAACATTTTAAGCCATCATTGGTCTGTATTAATTATTTATGGGGATATGGCTATATGAATCCTGTCCAATTATAACCTATTATACTCTAAACTATTTTAGAAAAATATACACTGGAGTTGCTTACCAAGACAGCATTGAATGTTTCTGAGTGGCCTAATTACAGTTTGACTGAAATAGGCTTGAAAATCTATGGCAAGACTTGAAAATGGCTGTCGAGCAACGATCAGCAACCAATTTGACAGAGCTTGAAGAATTTTAAAAGAATAATGTACAATCCTGGTGTGCAAAGCTTTTAGACTTACTCAGAAAGACTCACAAATGTAATCACTGCCAAAGGTGATTCTAATGTATTGACTAAAGGGTGTGACTACTTATGTAAATTAGATATTTTTGAATAACATTTTCCATAAATTTGTAAACATTTCTAAAAACATGTTTTGACTTTGTCATTATGGGGTATTGGGTGTAGATGGGTGAACATTTTTTTTATTTAATCTATTTTGAATTCAGGCTGTAACAACAAAATGTGGAATAAGTCAAGTTTTATGAATACTTTCTGAAGGCACTGTAAGTACAGGGAAGTAAGTACAGGGAAGGTTTCTTGTCACATTTCTTGAAATTGACCAAATACAGTATCATATTTTATATACTTGTAATTAGTAGACATTAAGGGACACCCATTTGACAGTTTTAAGTGTTTAAATGTAACATACTGAAAATTAGAATGAAAGTAAGTTAAAGAATATGTTATTTTGGAAGACTATAGGGCACTTTTCCACAAAACGTTTAAAGGATACATATACTACCGTTCAAAAGTTTGGGGTCACTTAGAAATGTCCTTGTTTTTGAAAGAAAAGCACATTTTTTGTACATTAAAATAACATCAAATTGATCAGAAATACAGTGTAGACGTTGTTAATGTTGTAAATGACTATTTTTTATGGAATATCTACATAGGCGTACAGAGGCCCATTATCAGCAACCATCACTCCTGTGTTCCAGTGGCACGTTGTGTTAGCTAATCCAAGATTATCATTTCAAAAGGCCAATTGATCATTAGAAAACCCTTTTGCAGTTATGTTAGCACAGCTGAAAACTGTGGTTCTGATTAAAGAAGCAATAAAACTGGCCTTCTTTAGACTAGTTGAGTATCTGGAGTATCAGCATTTGTGGGTTCGATTACAGGCTCTGACACCAGTTCCACCCAGGGTGTTGAATGCATTGGCATAGCAATTTGCTGCCTGGTTACTGTTGACAACGTCAGGAATCTGGTAATCAAAAGCAAAACATAGATTACAGTGTATACTGTTCCCTCAATGTGTCCCATTTGATACATGAAGTTTCCAGTTTATGTTTTACTTTTCCCATTGAGGTAATGAGACTCTATTTCTCTCTCCCTCTCCCTCCCCTCTCCCTCCCTCCAAAGACCAGGAGCTAAGAAATCATCTTCAGGTGAAAATGCAATCACCCTGAAATTCTTAGGTTATTACTGTGGACTTCAATATTCCAATTGTTAAGGTTTATGACTCATTACTGTAATGAAAAACGAATGAATTACACTGTAAATAAATCATACAGAAAAAAATTGAAATCTAGAGGCCAAGGTGTCGATGTATTAATTACCACAAAGATGTTTGAATAGTTTGTTTGGCTGTAACCGCTGTTGGTGAATTCGCTGGGGGTGACACTTGCAGTAACCAGAGGTAGAGGAATATGTACACTTAATGTTATTTTTTTAATGTACACTTTTAATGAGGCTGTGAACATGTGACAGCCTGAGGCTTACAGTTGAAGTCGGAAGTTTACATACACTTAGGTTGGAGTCATTAAAACTCGTTTTTCAACCACTCCACAAATTTCTTGTTAACAAACTATACTTTTGGCAAGTCGGTTAGGACATCTACTTCGTGCATGACACAAGTAATTTTTCCAACAATTGTTTACAGACAGATTATTTCACTTATTTATTTCACTTTTCACTGTATCACAATTCCAGTGGGTCAGAAGTTTACATACACTAAGTTGACTTTGCCTTTAAACAGCTTGAAAAATTCCAGAAAATTATGTCATGGCTTTAGAAGCTTCTGATAGGCTTACTTACATAATTTGAGTCAATTGGAGGTGTACCTATGGATGCATTTCAAGGCCTACCTTCAAACTCAGTGCCTCTGCTTGACATCATGGGAAAATCAAAAGAAATCAGCCAAGACCTCAGAAAAACAATTGTAGACCTTCACAAGTCTGGTTCATCCTTGGGAGCAATTGCCAAATGCCTAAAGGTACAACGTTCATCTGTACAAACAATAGTACGCAAGTATGAACACCATGGGACCACGCAGCCGTCATACCGATAAGGAAAGGAATGAGACGCGTTCTCTCTCCTAGAGATGAATGTACTTTGGTGCGAAAAGTGCAAATCAATCCCAGAACAACAGCAAAGGACCGTGTGAAGATGCTGGAGGAAACAGGTACATAAGTATCTATATCCACAGTAAAACGAGTCCTATATCGACATAACCTGAAAGGCCGCTCAGCAAGGAAGAAGCCACTGCTCCAAAACCGCCATAAAAAAAAACAGACTACGGTTTACAACTGCACATGGAGACAAAGCTCGTACTTTTTGGAGAAATATCCTCTGGTCTGATGAAACAAAAATAGAACTGTTCGGCCATAATAACCATCGTTATGTTTGGAGGAAAAAGGGGGAGTCTTGCAAGCTGAAGAACACCATTCCAACCATGAAACACAGGGGTGGCAGCATCATGTTGTGGGGGTGCTTTACTGCAGGAGGGACTGGTACACTTCACAAACTAGATGGCATCATGAGGCAGGAAAAATGTGGATATTTTGAAGCAACATCTCCAGACATCAGTCAGGAAGTTAAAGCTTGGTCGCAAATGGGTCTTCCAAATGGACAATGACCCCAAGCATACTTCCAAAGTTGTGGCAAAATGGCTTAAGGACAACAAAGTCGAGGTATTGGAGTGGCCATCACAAAGCCCTGACCTCAATCCCATAGAAAATGTGTTGGTAGAACTGAAAAAGCGTGTGCGAGCAAGGAAGCCTAGAAATCTGACTCAGTTACACAAGCTCTGTCAGGAGGAAGGTGCCAAAATTCACCCAACTTATTGTGGGAAGCTTGTGGAAGGCTACCCAAAACATTTGACCCAAGTTAAACAATTTAAAAGGCAATGCTACCAAATACTAATTGAGTGTATGTAAACGTCTGACCCACTGGGAATGTGATGAAAGAAATCAAAGCTGAAATAAATAATTCTCTAGTATTATTCTGACATTTCACATTCTTAAAATAAAGTGGTGATCCTAACTGACCTAAGACAGGGAATTGTTTAACGAGGATTAAATGTCAGGAATTGTGAAAACTTCAACTGTATATAAACATAATATGACGTAACGTATACATTTTATTAACATTAAACATTTGCTCCATTATTCGAAAATGTTGTTAGAGTCTCTCTGTAGGCTATGCGCCTGCGTCATGGGTGTATGTAGACATGGATGAGCTCCTACTTGTTTGCCGTCAATCACGTATGCTAGGTTATCCTGGCCCATCTCTCTCCCTCTGCACCACCACCACTCATCTGGCTGTGGGATCTCACTTTCATGTAAAACAACAAACACTTTACTGCCACAATGATACAATAGAACGCTCATACTGATCAGGGTAACTGATCTGGATACACACTGGTTGGGGACAAAACGGTAGCAGAACTCTCTTACCTTATTTCCTCCTTGTAACTGGATTCTGAAATGATCCACAGAGAGAACATAATAATGAATCATGTATTGAAATGTATTGCTGTTGTTGATATGGCATAAATAATGTAGCAGAATTAATTCTCTAACACTTGTCCCCAGACACATAGGTCTTCGGGTAGGTGTTGTAGGCCTATAGTAGGAGTTCTGATCTTAGACATCATGTGTACCTTTTCCGACCGTGTCAGTGAATCTTCTGCATCCCAAAATTATCATACATAAACCGCCATTCTCATTAGGAAGTTTACTCCAAGTCAATCTCTTTGTTGAAATCTCCTTGAAATCTGTTGCTTGTTGAGACATGCATCGGACAGATGAGGCAGATAGCAGGAGCCAAACAGTCCTACGGTCACAGTTTTTTCTGGCTTGCGTATCCTGTATGTAGATAAGGGCCTCTGCATTATATACCATCCCATAATTGTCCTTAGAGAGAACCTTAGTGAGACCTGTCCTGACTCATTCAACTTTTTAATAGTCTACTTGTTTTCTACTTTCTTTAGTGAGACAGAGGCTCCTTGCCCTGTCAAATACTTTTGATTTTGGCCTTGACTGTTGCTCTCATGACTATAGTTAAGGGGATTTGTACTTGATCCAAGCTAAAGAAAGGCTGCTTACTTGCTTATTTTCTGCATTTGCAGCAGAAGAGGATTCCAAGGATGAGCAGCCCCAGCAGAGCGAAGCCACCGATGGAACAAACGATAGCCATGAGCACAGTCCATCCAGGGGGCCCTGTAGAACAGGGGTCTTTAAGTAAGTAAGTGTTAGTAAGTGAGTTAGTATGTTTGGTGAGTGAGTATCAGAGTAAAAATTGACATCTTGGGCTTCAAACTCAGTTGCCTATTGAGTCAGCAAGTTTTACTGTAACTCCAACCTGTCACTAGTTGTTACAGTACTAAAAAAATCTAATGTGTGACAGAACTACAGGAAATTATAAATGGCAATGTATGGGAGTGTTTCATATGCATATAATATGAAGCCTCTGTGACCTTGAGCGGAATGCACAATTTGTATCACGTAAGCATCTACCTGCATAAACAGAGACTTATTAACTTATTTATTAATGTAATAAGTGATTATGCTAAAATAATCATGGTCCCACAGGACAGGACAGAAGCATATGTTGAGGGAGGTAGCTCTTATCCTTTCTCAGAGGAAATAGTCTTTCTTATTGTTCTCAAGAATGAAAGGCAACCAGGTTTTACTGGGATTTTTGGCAGCACCTAGACTTGGCCAGGAACCCATACAATTACCCTGATCTGTGAGAACTCCACAAGGGTTCCCATTTCTGACAATGTAAGGAGACCTCACTAAATCCTATCCATGTTGAAGGTACTGTCTAGGCTACTGGAAGTGACCAGAAAGACAGAGGAGTCAAAAGAGTTCTTACCAACCACCAGGTAGATGGAGCTGGGCAGCGGGTGGTCAGGGCAGACACAGAGGCCAGGCTGACAGTCCCACTGACAGTGAGGAGGCTGGTGGAGTTATACAGACCGTCCAGGGCCTCACTGCTGATATTGTAGCTGTTCTGGTCCACCCTGGCCCCATCCAGCACCCAGCTCACTGTGGACTTAGGGAAACCAGCGGAGGCCTCACACCGGAAAATGGCCTGATGGCCCTGGGCCACTGTTACGTTACCTCCCACAATGCTCACTGTGCCGCCCTCTATCAAATCAAATTTTATTGGTCACATACACATGGTTAGCAGACGTTATTGTAAGTGTAGCGAAATGCTACGTGCAGCAATATCTGACATGTAATCTAACAATTCCACAACAACTACCTAATACACACAAATCCAAGTAAAGAAATGGAAAAGTAATATATACATATAAATATATGAATGAGCAATGACAGAGCAGCATAGGCAAGTTGCAATAGATGGTATAAAATACAGTATATACATATTTAATGAGTAATGCAAGATATGTAAACATTATTAAAGTGCCATTATTAAAGTGACTAGTGATCCATTTATTAAAGTGGCCAATGATTTCAAGTCTGTATGTAGGCAGCAGCCTCTCTGTGTTAGTGGTGGCTGTTAAACAGTCTGATGGCCTTGAGATAGAACCTGTTTTTCAGTCTCTCGGCCCCAGCTTGGATGCACCTGTACTGACTTCGCCTTCTTGATGGTAGTGGGGTGAACAGGCTCGCATGGTTTTTGTCCTTGATGATCTTTTTGTCCTTCCTGTGACATATGGGTGCCTTAGGTGTCCTTGAAGGCAGGTAGTTTTCCCCTGGTGAAGCTTTGTGCAGATCGCTCCACCCTCTGGAGAACCCTTGCGGTGTTGGGCGGTGCAGTTGCCGTACCAGGTGGTGATGCAGCCCAACAGGATGCTCTCAATTGTGCATCTGTAAAAGTTTGTGAGGGTTTTAGGTGACAAGCCAAATTTCTTCAGCCTCCTAAGGTGCTGTTGCGCCTTCTTCATCACGCTGTCTGTGTGGGTGGACCATTTCAGTTTGTCCATGATGTGGACGCCAAGGAACTTAAAACTTTCCACCTTCTCCACTACTGTCCCGTCGATGTGGATAGGGGGGTGTTCCCTCTGCTGTTTCCTGAAGTCCACGATCATCTCCTTTGTTTTGTTGACGTTGAGTGAGAGGTTGTTTGGCTGACACCACACTCCGAGTGCCCTCACCTTCTCCCTGTAGGCTGTCTCGTCGTTGTTGGCAATCAAGCCTACTACTGTTGTGTCGTCTGCAAACTTGATGATTGAGTTGGAGGCATGCATGCCCACACAGTCATGGATTAACAGGGAGTACAGGAGGGGGCTGAGCATGCACCCTTGTGGGGCCCCAGTGTTGAGGATCAGCGAAGTGGAGATGTTGTTTCCTACCATCACCACCTGGGGGCGGCCCGACCCAATTGCAGAGGGCGGGGTTGAGACCCAGGGTCTCTAGCTTAATGATGAGCTTGGAGCGTACTATGGTGTTGAATGCTGAGCTCTAGTCAATGAACAGCATCACCTTTCCAAGGTTAAATGCGGTGGTTCGCGCTTTCAGTTTTGTGCGAATGCCGCCATCTATCCACAGTTTCTGGTTAGGGTAGGTTTTAATAGTCACAGTGGGTACAACATCTCCTATGCACTTCCTTATAAACTCACTCACCGAATCAGCGTATACGTCAATATTATTCTCTGAGGCTACCCGGAACATGTCCCAGTCCGCGTGATCAAACCAATCTTGGAGTTTGGATTCTGATTGGTCAGACCAGCGTAGAATAATTCTTAACACGGGTACATCCTGTTTGAGTTCTGCCTATAGGAAGGGAGGAGAAAAATGGAGTCGTGGTCAGATTTGCCAAAAGGAGGGCGGGGGAGGGCCTTGTATGCATCGCAGAAGTTAGAGTAGCAGTGACCCAGGAGTTTTGCCAGCACGAGTGCTGCAGTCAAATGGGGACAGACAGAAGAGAACAGTCAGCAACCGTGAGGGACGACATCATGAAAAACAATGAATATGGCGGTTCAAGTTTTCCTTTAATCCAATGACTTACCATTCATCTCAGAGTTAAAATGTTAGACCCAACTACAGACTGGTTACTACCATGTTCTGGTAGGGTGGATGCACTATGTTTTCTGAATGTCCTGACCTAACACTGGACCCAGCTGAGGGTTGGCTGTAATGTAAATAAACAATCAATGTAATCTCTACATCCATTCAGTTGCATATTACTACTGCTGCCTGGGAATATTGATACCTGGAGGAGAATGTTTGTAATTAAGTAGGTCCAAATTAGGGGAATGAGAAGTCCATCCATGCACAATAGGAACAAGAACAAATCAATATCCAATTGAGGCAATCCAATAGAGCCAGCAGGCGATAAGGTCTACAACCAGGTTTAGTATGGAATGGTGAACACTGAGATGGATAGTCAATTGGTACCGTAAATGTGTAAATAGCATACCATCACCCAAGTCACTAGAGCACGTGTCAAAATTATGGATCTGGCCCATGAGCCCATTCAATCTGGCCCGTAGGTGGACAGATTTTTGTATTAATGTTTTCAGGAAAAAACTATTTCAATCGACATAAAAATGACTAAAACCAAATAAAGAATGTGTAGAAATGATCATTTCTAGTCTCTTCACTCTGTCCAGCTACCGATCAGCTAAACAGAACATTCCAAAAGAGGAAATATAATCCATTTTATAATACAATCCTGGGAAAATGAGTTTGACACCTCTGCACTAGAGCAAAGAGGATAGAACAGAGTCAACCAGGGACAACCACACTCATGTGATGAGTACCCTTGCTTGAGACCTGAAGACTTTCATTATCTACTAAAGCTAATTCCCAGGCCTTAGCTCAGCAGGCTAACAGTCTTATAGCATACAGGAGACCTGGGTTAAAATTCCGGTCAGTCAGATATTTTGCTGAAGGGGCAATATAAACAGATGCCAGTTATGCAAAACTAAAATTGACAAAGAGTGTTGAGCGAAGATTAACTGAATTGAAAATTGGCTTAAAAATTGACCCTTAAAATTGTTTCTGGACATCTTGTCTCTAGGCTGGAAACTTTGAACTAAGTGTCTCAGAACATTTAATGTCAAACTTTATTCCTCTTTTTTTTGTGAACTCTACCATGTGGAAATAGGCAAAGTTGGATTTTGCAAATCAATGAATCTCCCCTTATGCATATGAATGGTGCAACTCCATTGAGCCCTACAAGGCATTTGCATATCTACACTCTGTTTCCCATATGTATTCTTACAGATAACTTTATCTACCCCAACAGTGTGTTTTCAGACCTCAATGTTGTTTCTTTACAAAGCAAACACATTTTTGTGCTTAAATAAAAGCTATTTTGAATGTCAAGACTCAACCCTGCAGGACTTCGATAAAACATGAAAGGAACTAGCAGACTTGTTCCATGTGGTTCGGTGGTGCACAAGGTCTTGAAATGGATTTATGCTGTGACAATATGTGCAACCGGAGTAGTTTTTCCATTAGTTCTGGTAGGGAAGCAAGCAGTGAAGAGAAAACAAGCATAGAATTAAAGGGTGACACACATGTGTAGTGTGTGTGTGTGCACTTGCGTGTGTGACCTGAGGAGATTGCACAACAATTAAATGCTTACCACCAAAGTAAGCAGTAGAGTACAATTAACCATAATGCAATTCCTATGCCTCCCATCCACTAGTGTGTTTGACCTTACCCTTGTCTAGGAGCCAACACATACTTGCTGATTGGAGACAACGGATGCTAGAGTGTGTGATTAATTTAAAAACTTGTGGTGCAAAAATGTATCTCTGGGATCCATAGACCAGCACTGTATCTGCCCTACAAAACTGCTAATGAGTAGGCCTAGATCAGACCAGTGGGATTTGTGGCCACAGCAATAAGAGTTCAGTTACATGGACTTTGTTCATTTGTTAATTATGACACTTTTGGCAACTGTGGCAAATTAGTTTGACAGGGAAAATAATCACTGGATATATAATTGACTGGGTTAGTTTGAGCCATTTAATGTTAAGTATTGCATACCTTGCAAATGTTTCTTACCTTACACTTTGGACTCCCGAGTGGCGCAGCGGTCTAAGGCACTGCATCTCAGTGCTAGAGGTGTCACTACAGACCCTGGTTCGATTCCAGGCTGTATCACAACCAGCCGTGATTGGGAGTCCCATAAGGCGGCATTGTAAATAAGAATTTGTTCTCAACTGACTTGGGTAGTTAAATAAGATAAACACTGTTTTGTTGAAGGCACTTACACTACATAAAGAAAAAGGTTCTATATAGAACCATAAAGTTTTTTTTGGCTTGTCCATAGTATTTGGGTCATTCTACCAATTTGGTGCCTTTTGAGAAGTGTAACCTAGTCAAAAATCATTCTGTCATAACAAACGCATGTTCAACAAAAACCAAAAAATCACATCTCGAGAGATTAAATAAATAAAAATATAGTAAGTGCCTATCAAGTGCCAAATAAAGTAACAGGGTTGACAATTTCATCTTAAATCAGCCTTAAATCCCATTGACAGGGGGAATGAAAACGTGTTGTGTGCAACAGGGAGTGGCAATTGAATGCAAGCTACACAAAAAATAAAATGTAATTGCTAAAACATTTATAGCCTGTAACAGGCGAACAAAAACAACAAAACGACCAACGAACAGTTCTGAAAGGTGCAACAAACACTAAACAGAAAATAACCACCCACAAACACAGGTGGGAACAGGCTACCTAAGTATGGTTCTCAATCAGAGACAACGATAGACAGCTGCCTCTGATTGGGAACCATACCAGGCCAAACACATAGAAATACAAAACAAGGACAACATAGAACACCAGACATAGAATGCCCACCCAAACTCACGCCCTGACCAACCAAAATAGAGACATAAAAAGGATCTCTAAGGTCAGGGCGTGACAACCACACTATCTACCAAGAGAGTTCTCATCTATATTATTTGTAGCCGTCTATTTACTACCACGAACTGATGCTGCCATTAAGACCGTACTCGGTCTTAAGCAAACAAGAAAATGCTTGCGGCTCTTAGTGGCCGGGGACTTTAAAGCAGGCAAAGTTAAATCTGTTTTACCTAATTTCTACCAGCATGTCACATGTGCAACCAGAGGGAAAAAAACTCTAGACCACCATTACTCCACACACAGAGATGCATACAAAGCTCTCCCTCACCCTACATTTGGCAAATCTGACCATATTTATGTCCTCCTGATTCCTGCTTAAAAGCAAAAACTAAAGCAGGAAGTACCAATGACTCGCTCAATATGGAAGTGGTCAGATGACGTGGATGCTACGCTACAGGACTGTTCTGCTAGCACAGACAGGAATATGGCATTGAGGAGTATACCAACCAGCAGCCATGGATTACAGGCAACATCAGCACCGAGCTAAAGGCTAGAGCTGCCGCTTTCACGGAGCGGGACACTAATCCGGACTCTTTTAATAAATCCCACTATTACCTCAGACGAACCATCAAACAGGCAAAGTGTAAATACAGGACTAAGATTGAATCCTACTACACCGGCTTAGATGCTCGTCAGATGTGGCAGGGCTTGAAAACTATTGCAGACTACAAAGCGAAACCCAGCTGCGATCTGCCCAGTGACGCGAGCCTACCAGACGAGCTAAATACCTTTTATGCTCGCTTCGAGAAAAGCAACACTGAAGCATGCATGAGAGCACCAGCTCTTCCGAACAACTGTGTGATCGCGCTCTCCGTAGCCAATGTGAGCAAGACCTTTAAACCCGTTAACATTCACAAAGCCACGGGGCCAGACGGATTATCAGGACGTGTACTCAAAGCATGCTGGGACCAACTGGCAAGTGTCTTCACTGACATTTTCAACCTCTCCCTGACCGAGGCTGTAATACCTACATGTTTCAAACAGACGACCATATTCCCTGTACCCAAGAAAGCGAAGGTATCCTGCCTAAATTACTACCGCCCCGTAGCATTCATGTCGGTAGCCATGAAGTGCTTTCAAAGGCTGGTCATGGCTCACATCAACACCATCATGCCGGAAACCCTAGACCAACTCACATACCATCCCAACAGACGCAATCTCAATCGCACTCCACACTGCCCTGTCCCACATGGACAAAAGGAGCACCGTGAGAATGCTGTTCATTGACTACAACTCAGCGTTGAATACCATAGTACCCACAAAGCTCATCAATGAGCTAAAGATCCTGGGACTAAACGCCTCCCTCTGCAACTGGATCCTGGACTTCCTGACGGGCCGACCCTAGGTGATAAGGGTAGGCAGCAACACATCTGCCACGCTGATCCACAACACTGGGGACCCTCAAGGGTGCGTGTTTAGTCCCCTCCTGTACTCCATGTAAACCCACGACTGCATGGCCATGCACGCCTCCAACACCATCATTAAGTTTGCTGACGACACAAAAGTGGTAGGCCTGATCACCGACAACGATGAGACAGCCTATAGGGAGGTCAGAGACCTGGCAGTGTGGTGCCAGGACAACAACCTCTCCTTCAATGTGAGCAAGACAAAGGAGCTGAGTGTAGACTATAGGAAAAGGAGGGCCCAACAGGCCCCCATTAACATAGACTGAAGTGGAGCGGGTCAAGAGTTTAAAGTTCCTTGGTTTCCACATCACCAACGTATTATCATGGTCCAAATACAGCAAGACAATTGTGAAGAGAACACGACAACACCTTTTCCCCCTTAAGAGACCGAAAAGATTTGTCAATGGTCCCCAGATCCCCAAAAAGTTCTACAGCTGCACCATCGAGAGCATCCTGACCGGTTCCATCACAGCCTGGTATGGCAAATGCTCGGCATCTAACTGTAAGGCGCTACAGAGGGAAGTGCGTACGGCCCAGTACATCACTGGGGCCAAGCTTCCTGACATCCAGGTCCTACAGTACCAGTTAAAAGATTGGACACACCTACTCATTCAAGGGTTTTTCTTTATTTTACTATTTTCTACATTGTAGAATCATAATTAGGACATCAACACTATGAAATAACACATACGGAATCATGTGGTAACCAAAAAAGTGTTAAACAAATCAGAATATATTTTATATTATTCAAAGTAGCCATCCTTTGCCTTGATGACAGCTTTGCACACTCTTGGCATTATCTCAACTGGCTTTATGAGGTAGTCACTTGAAATGCATTTCAATTAAAACAGGTGTGCCTTGTTAAAAGTTAATTTGTGGAATTTATTTCCTTCTTAATTAGTTTGAGCCAATCAGTTGTGTTGTGACAAGGTAATACCCTGACTACACCGCTCGCGTTGCAAAATAAATTTCGAAATCTATATTATTCAATTATCGCACCCACACTGCTCGCTCTCGCCAACGAGTGTCTGCGTTGCCAAGGGCTAAAATAGAAGTCAGTTCTATTTGTGACGCAGATCGCGCTGCAAGTCCTGCCTCTCCCATCTCCTCATTGGTTTATAGAAGCAGGTGCCCACGTGCCATCTCCTCATTGGTTATACCCACGTGGGTGACTGAAAGACGAACAAGGTCGGTGGTGGTAATGCATCATATTTATGAAAGTTGCCAATCACAATATAAAGTCAAGAGAAGAAAAGCCTGGAAGGAGGAGAGATGACTAGAAACGATTCGGTTGACCGTTTTATGTGTGGATTCATTTTCAGAGTAGAGGACCTTGTGCATTTCAGGTAAAATAACAACTCAATGTTTATATCACAGGACAAATTAGCTAGCAACAGCAAGCAAGCTAAATAGAACAAATTAGCTAGCAAGTGCAAGCTAGCTAGCTAAATTGCCATAAATGTTTAATGCTTTTCGACCTGTCCCCAAATTAATGTAATTGGTTCAGAGTTTGTTTTGATATTATAACCTGTGTGTCGGGATCGCGTTTTGTGTGGGGGGACAAAATACATTTATGCACGGTAGCGCACGCGCACAGCCGGTTTGGGTTCCGTGTAAGGGTGGTATACAGAAGATAGCCCTATTTGGTAAAAGACCAAGTCCATATTATGGCAAGAACAGCTCAAATAAGCAAAGAGAAACAACAGTCCGTCATTACTTTAAGACATGAAGGTCAGTCAATGCAGAAAATGTAAATAACTTTGAAAGTTTCTTCAAGTGCAGTCGCAAAAACCATCAAGCGTTATGATGAAAGTGGCTCTGGCTTTGGTGACAAAACAGATGGCACTGTGATAGACTGCATCCAGTTTGCTGAGTAGAGTGTTGGAGGCTATTTTGTAAATGACATCGCCGAAGTTGAGGATCGGTAGGATAGTCAGTTTTACGAGGGTATGTTTGGCAGCATGACAAAAGGAGGCTTTGTTGCGAAATAGGAAGCCTATTCTAAATTTAATTTGGGATTGGAGATGTTTAATATGAGTCTGGAAGGAGAGTTCACAGTCTTGCAAGACACCTACAGTGGGGAGAACAAGTATTTGATACACTGCCGATTTTGCAGGTTTTCCTACTTACAAAGCATGTAGAGGTCTGTAATTTTTATCATAGGTACACTTCAACTGTGAGAGACGGAATCTAAAACAAAAATCCAGAAAATCACATTGTATGATTTTTAAGTAATTAATTAGCATTTTATTGCATGACATAAGTATTTGATACATCAGAAAAGCAGAACTTAATATTTGGTACAGAAACCTTTGTTTGCAATTACAGAGATCATACGTTTCCTGTAGTTCTTGACCAGGTTTGCACACACTGCAGCAGGGATTTTGGCCCACTCCTCCATACAGACCTTCTCCAGATCCTTCAGGTTTCGGGGCTGTCGCTGGGCAATACGGACTTTCAGCTCCCTCCAAAGATTTTCTATTGGGTTCAGATCTGGAGACTGGCTAGGCCACTCCAGGACCTTGAGATGCTTCTTACGGAGCCACTCCTTAGTTGCCCTGGCTGTGTGTTTCGGGTCGTTGTCATGCTGGAAGACCCAGCTACGACCCATCTTCAATGCTCTTACTGAGGGAAGGAGGTTGTTGGCCAAGATCTCGCGATACATGGCCCCATCCATCCTCCCCTCAATACGGTGCAGTCGTCCTGTCCCCTTTGCAGAAAAGCATCCCCAAAGAATGATGTTTCCACCTCCATGCTTCACGGTTGGGATGGTGTTCTTGGGGTTGTACTCATCCTTCTTCTTCTTCCAAACACGGCGAGTGGAGTTTAGACCAAAAAGCTCTATTTTTGTCTCATCAGACCACATGACCTTCTCCCATTCCTCCTCTGGATCATCCAGATGGTCATTGGCAAACTTCAGACGGGCCTGGACATGCGCTGGCTTGAGCAGGGGGACCTTGTGTACACTGCAGGATTTTAATCCATGACGGCGTAGTGTGTTACTAATGGTTTTCTTTGAGACTGTGGTCCCAGCTCTCTTCAGGTCATTGACCAGGTCCTGCCGGGTAGTTCTGGGCTGATCCCTCACCTTCCTCATGATCATTGATGCCCCACGAGGTGAGATCTTGCATGGAGCCCCAGACCGAGGGTGATTGACCGTCATCTTCAACTTCTTCCATTTTCTAATAATTGCGCCAACAGTTGTTGCCTTCTCCCCAAGCTGCTTGCCTATTGCACTGTAGCCCATCCCAGCCTTGTGCAGGTCTACAATTTTATCCCTGATGTCCTTACACAGCTCTCTGGTCTTGGCCATTGTGGAGAGGTTGGAGTCTGTTTGATTGAGTGTGTGGACAGGTGTCTTTTATACAGGTAACGAGTTCAAACAGGTGCAGTTAATACAGGTAATGAGTGGAGAACAGGAGGGCTTCTTAAAGAAAAACTAACAGGCCTGTGAGAGACGGAATTCTTACTGGTTGGTAGGTGATCAAATACTTATGTCATGCAATAAAATGCAAATTAATTAGTTAAAAATCATACAATGTGATTTTCAGGATTTTTGTTTTAGATTCCGTCTCTCACAGTTGAAGTGTACCTATGATAAAAATTACAGACCTCTACATGCTTTGTAAGTAGGAAAACCTGCAAAATCGGCAGTGTATCAAATACTTGTTCTCCCCACTGTAGGTATTTGTAGTTGTCCACATATTCTAAGTCAGAACCGTCCAGAGTAGTGATGCTAGTCGGGCAGGCGACTGCGGGCAGCGATCCGTTGAAAAGCATGCATTTAGTTTTACTAGCGTTTAAGAGCAGTTGGAGGCCATGGAAGGAGTGTTGTATGGCATTGAAGCTCGTTTGGAGGTTTGTTAACACAGTGTCCAAAGAAGGGCCATATGTATACAGAATGGTGTCGTCTACGTAGAGGTGGATCAGGGAATCACCCTCAGCAAGAGTGACATCGTTGATAAAAACAGAGAAAAGAGTCGGCCCAAGAATTGAACCCTGTGGCACCCCCATAGAGACTGCCAGAGGTCCGGACAACAGGCCTCCGATTTGACATACTGAACTCTATTTGAGAAGTAGTTGGTGAACCATGCGAGGCAGTCATTTGAGAAACCAAGGCTGTTGAGTCTGCCGATAAGAATACGGTGATTGACAGAGTCGAAAGCCTTGGCCAGGTCGATGAAGACGGCTGCACAGTACTGTCTTTTATCGATGGCGGTTATGATATTGTTTAGTACCTTGAGCGTGGCTGAGGTGCACCCGTGACCAGCTCGGAAACCGGATTGCACAGCGGAGAAGGTACGGTGGGATTCGAAATGGTCAGTGATCTGTTTGTTAACTTGGCTTTCGAAGAAAGGCAGGGCAGGATGGATATAGGTCTGTAACAGTTTGGGTCTATAGTATCTCCCCCTTTGAAGAGGGGGATGACCGCGGTAGCTTTCCAATCTTTAGGGATCTCGGACGATACGAAAGAGAGGTTGAACAGACTTGTAATAAGGGTTGCAACAATGGCGGCGGATCATTTTAGAAAGAGAGGGTCCAGATTGTCTAGCCCAGCTGATTTGTATGGGTCCAGGTTTTGCAGCTCTTTCAGAACATCAGCTGTCTGGATTTGGGTGAAGGAGAAGCTGAAGAGGCTTGGGCAAGTAGCTGCGGGGGGTGCGGAGCTGTTGGCCGGGGTTTGGGTAGCCAGGAGGAAAGCATGGCCAGCCGTAGAGAAAATCAATTATCGTGGATTTATCAGTGTTGACAGTGTTTCCTAGCCTCAGTGGAGTGGGCAGCTGGGAGGAGGTGCTCTTGTTCTCCAAGGACTTTACAGTGTCCCAAAACCTTTTGGAGTTAGAGCTACCGGATGCAAATTTCCGTTTGAAAAAGCTAGCCTTTGCTTTCCTAACTGACTGCGTGTATTGGCTCCTGACTTCCCTGAAAAGTTGCGTATTGCGGGGACTATTCGATGCTAGTGCAGTCTGCCACAGGATGTTTTTGTGCTGGTCGAGGGCAGTCAGGTCTGGAGTAAACCAAGGGCTGTATCTGTCCTTAGTTCTACATTTTTTGAAAGGGGCATGCTTATTTAAGTATGGTGAGGAAATGATTTTTAAAGAACGACCAGGCATCCTCTACTGACGGGATGAGGTTAATATCCTTCCAGGATACCCGGACCAGGTCGATTAGAAAGAGCTGCTCGCAGAAGTGTTTAAGGGAGCGTTTGACAGTGATGAGGGGTGGTCATTTGACCGCAGACCCATAGCGGATGCAGGCAATGAGGCAGTGATTGCTGAGATCCTGATTGAAAACAGCAGAGGTATATTTAGAGGGCAGGGTGGTCAGGATGATATCTATGAGGGTGCCCATGTTTACGGATTTAGGGTTGTACCTGGTGGGTTCTTTGATAATTTGTGTGAGATTGAGGGCATCTAGTTTGTAGATCTAGATTCTAGGAGATCTAGATTGTAGGACGGCCGGGGTGTTAAGCATATCCCAGTTTAGGTCACCTAACAGAACGAACTCTGAAGATAGATGGGGGGCAATCAATTCACATATGGTGTCCAGGGCACAGCTGGGAGGGGGGGTCTATAACAGGCGGCAACAGAGAGAGACTTTTTTCTGGAGAGATTAATTTTAAAAATTAGAAGAAGCTCAAACTGTTTGGGCATAGACCTGGAAAGTATGACAGAACTCTGCAGTCTATCTCTGCAGTAGATTGCAACTCCTCCCCCTTTGGCAGTTCTATCTTTACGGAAAATGTTGTAGTTGGGTATGGAAATCTCAGAATTTTTGGTGGCCTTCCTAAGCCAGGATTCAGACACGGCAAGTACATAAGGGTGTGCTAAAGCAGTGAGTTAAACAAACTTAGGGAGGAGGCTTCTGATGTTAACATGCATGAAACCAAGGCTGTTACGGTTACAGAAGTCAACAAATGAGAGCACCTGGGGACACGCAAGGCCTGGGTTAACCTCCACGTCACACGAGGAACAGAGGAGGAGTAGGATGAGGGTACGGCTAAAGGCTATCAAAACTGGTTGTCTTGTGCGTTGGGGACAGAGAATAAAAGGAGCAGATTTCTGGGCGTGGTAGGATAGATTCAGGGCATAACGTACAGACGGGTATGGTAGGGTGCGGGTACAGTGGAGGTAAACCTAGGCATTGAGTGACGATAAGAGAGGTTGCATCTCTGGACGCACTAGTTATGCTGGGTAAGGTCACCGTATGTGTGGGAGGAGGGACAAAAGAGGTATCTGAGGCATGTTGAGTGGGACTAGGGGGTCCGCAGTGAACTAAAACAATGATAACTATCCTAAACAACAGTATACAATGCATATTGACATTAGAGAGAGACATAAAGCGAGGCATAAAGAATTCACAGGTGTTGATTGGGAGAGCTAGCAAGACAACAACGGGTAAGACAACAACAGCTAATCAGCTAAGACAAGAACAACAGGTAAAATGGCGATGAATGGGCAGAGAGGGTCAGTTAACTACACACAGGGCCCGAGTTCGAGGCTGGGGCCAACAGATAAACAAAATAAACTAAATGGAGTACCGTGATTAATGAACAGTCCAGCAGACATCAGCTATGTAGCCAAGTAATCATAGGGTCCAGTGAACAGCAATAGATGAAACAGAGAAGCCACTAGGTAGTCGTTACTACGCTAGCAAGCGGGAGACACGGCGTTCAAAAGAAAGTTAACAGGCCAGGGCTAGTAGAAGTGTCTGCTCTAACGTCCGGCAAAGGCTGGTTGAGGGCACAATGGTTAGAATTACGCCGGCAGACCAGTCGTGATGGAACGGCGGGGCTCCGTGTCGACAAAGGGTCCAGCCCAGTTGGCAAAATAGATATTGTAGCTGGAGTCATTTCATTTGCTAGCCGGGAGATGCGCCTGGCTCGCGGCTAACTGGTGCTAGCTTCGGTACAAGGGCGTTAGCCACTATAGCCACTCGGTAGCAGCTAGCTAGCAGCGATGATCCGATGCAAAGGTCCAGAGCTTACGGCAAGAATCCGGTGGTGTAGTGGATTCCAGTCGTGTTAGTGAAGAGTCCGGGAGGCATCAGCTGTGTAGCCGAGTGATCATAGGGTCCACTGAGCAGGCCGGGAGATGGGCCTGGCTCAAGGCTAGCTTCGGGGCTGGGCCACTCGGTAGCAGCTAGCTAGCTGCGATGATCAGGAGTAATGGTCCAGGGCTTACGGCTGGAATCCGGTGTTGTAGTGGAGAAAAACTGTCCGATATGCTCAGGGTTGATAATGCGCTGTGCAGACTGGCAAGTATTATCCAGGCTAAAAGTGGCTGGTGTCTGTGCTAAAAGGTTAAGGCCTCTAGCAGTGGCTAACAATGACTAAATAGCTAGTAGCTAATTAGCTGGTTAGTTTCTGGTGGCTAGCTTCTGATGGAGGTTCTGGCTATTAGGTCTAAAAATAGAAGATCCGTATCACATTGGGTGAGGCGGGTTGCCGGAAGGTATATTTAATTTACAAATGGAAAAAGAGATTGAAAATATTTTGAAATATATACAAAAAAGACGAAAAATAAAAAATTTACACGGGAGAACGACAAACAACGTCTGCACTGCTACGCCATCTTGGAAAACATGGTCCACATACAACCGCACAGTCGTGAAGAGAGCACGGCAGCACCTCTTTCCCTTCAGGAGGCTGAAAAGACTTGGCATGTGCCCTCAGATCCTCAAAAGGTTCTACAGCTGCACAATCGAGAGCATCTTGACTGGCTGCATTACAGCTTGGTTTGGCAATTGCACCGCCCTTGACCGCAAAGCGCTACAAAGGGTGGTGTGGACAGCCCTGTACATCATTGGGTCCAAGCTCCCTGCCATCCAGGGCCTCTATATCAGGCAGTGTCAGAGGAAGGCCCGGAGAATTGCCAGACTCCAGCCACTCAAGCCATAGTCTGCTACAGTCCGGCAGATGGTACCGAAGCATCGGTTCTCGGAACAACAGGCCCTGAGACAGCTTCTACAGACAAGCCATAAGACCTCTAAATGGCCAGACTGCTAAATAGTCAATTAATGGTCCCCAAACTATCTGCACTGACACTACACACAACCACTATACTTTATTTACACACCATATACACACTCACTTACACACACACACACACACAACACAAACACACACATACACTATTACACTCCTCATTTGCTGCTAATACTCTGTTCTTTATTTTACTCGTATTATTCTATCCAGATGCCTAGTCACTTCACCCTACCTTCTTGTACCTTTACCTCAAGTACCTCGTCCTCTGCACATTTATCTGGTATTAGTACTCCCTGTATATAGCTCCATTCTTGTGTATTTTATTTTATTTCATTTCTTTGGTGTTATTTACTTATTTTAATGTAAAACAATGTACTCTGCATCATTGGGAAAGGTTTGTAAGCAAGCATTTCCCTGTAAAGTCTACACCAGTTGTATTCGCCGCATGTGATAAATAAAATTAGATTTGAACACAACTCAATATCACTTTTACAATACAGTAAAAAGCCTATTAACTTGTCAACAAAATACATGTTGGACTCACGCCTCCAACTAAACCAAAAATAAAAGTTAAACAATAGGATAAATTCAGTGGCTCAGATGAAACTATCCAAGCATTAGATACAACTCTTTTAAATTTTAATATTTGGTTGCGCTGTCAACCAAACACAATTCATTATTACTTTTGTAATAGAGTAAATAGTCTAAAGTTAAGGCTATAGTGTCTTCAGAAAGTATTCAAACCCCTTGACTTTTTCCAATATTTTGTTGTGTTACAAAGTGGTATTAAAATGGATTTAATTATAATTTTTGGTCAACGATCTACACAAAACTCTGTAATGTCAACAACAAAAAATTGTCAACAAATTATAAAAAATATTACACTAACATCTTGATTAGATAAGCATTCAACCCCCTGAGTCAATGCATGTTAAAATTCACCTTTGGCAGCGATTACAGCTGTGAGTCTTTCTGGTTAAGTCTCTAAGATCTTTCCATACCTGGATTGTGCAAGAGTAGCCAATTATTATTTTAAAAAATTGTCAAGCTCTGTCAAATTGGTTGTTGATCATTGCTAGACAACCATTTTCAGGTCTTGACATATTTTCAAGCAGATTTAGGTCAAAACTGTAACACGGCCACTCAGGAATATTTACTGTCTTCATAGTAAACAACTCCAGTGTAGATTTTGACTTCTGTTTTAGGTTAATTTCCTGCTGAAATGTGAATTCATCTCCCAGTGTCTGGTGGAAAGCAGACTGAATTAGATTTTCCTCTATGATTTTGCCTGTGCTTTGCTCCATTCCAATTATTTTTATCCTGAAATTCTCCCCAATCCTTAACGATTACAAGCATACCCATAACATGATGCAGCCACCACTATGCTTGAAAATATGGAGAGTGGTACTCAATAATGTGTTGTATTGAATTTGCCTCAAACATAACACTTTGTATTCAGGACAAAAAGTGAATTGGTTTACCATTTTTTTTTGCAGTATTATTTTAGTGCCTTGTTGCAATCATGTTTATTCTGTACAGGCTGTCAATTAGGTTAATATTGTGGAGTAACTACAATGTTGTTCACCCATTTTCAGTTTTCCCCTACCACAGCCATTAAACTCTGTAACTGTTTTAAAGTCACCATTGGCATCATAGTGAAATCCCTGAGCGGTTTCCTTCCTCTCCAGCAACTGAATTAGGAAGGGCGCCTGTATCGTTGTAGTGACTGGGTGCATCGATACTCAATCCAAAGTGTAATTAATAACTTCACCATGCTCAAAGGGATATTCAATGTATGCTTTTTTAATGTTTACCCATCTACCAATAGGTGCCCTTCTTTGCGAGGCATTGGAAAACCTCCCTGATCTTTGTGGTTGAATCTGTGTTTGAAATTCACTGCTCGACTGAGGGACATTACATATAATTGTATGTGTGGGGTACAGAGATGAGGTAGTCAATCATATAAACACAACCATGTAAACACTATATTATTGAGTCCATGCAACTCATTAAGCAAATCTGTACTCCTTAATATATTTAGGCTTACCATTACAAAGGTGTGGAATACTTATTGACTCAAGACATTTCAACTTTTCATTTTTTATTAATTAGAAAAAGAATCACACTTTGACATTATGGGGTATATTGTTGTGTGTTGGCCATTGACCAACAAATCTCAATGTAATCAATTTTAAATTTAAGCTGTAACATAACAAAATGTTGAAAAAGTCAAGGAGTACTTTCTGAAGGCACTGTACCTTACAAACTAATGTAACAGTATTTATTCAACCTTAAAATTAGTTTCACATTCATGGATGCATTTTGCAATCCAGGTACAGTAATTGGGTTATTAGATGAAGCACAGTAATAACACATTAATTTGTTGTATAAATACAAAATATTTGACATTGTATTGCCATTTTGTTTTGTGTGCATTTAAATGGTTGAAAGTGCAGTGCTAACACATTTAGATGACAACTAAACCAATAATCAGACATTGTGCTTTTAGATGGTTGAAAGCATAATAATAACACATTGGGAATTAAACACACTTCTGTCTGTCCTTTTTGAGTGGGTGAATAAATGACCAAATTTTACCCACATTTCCACGTTGAAATGACGTTGTGTGCCCAGTGGGCAGATTGTTATCCCTCTCTATGCTCTGAGTTTACAGTGTTACCACTTATCTACTCTCTGAGCTTACAGATAGATAAGTGGTTTACAGTGTGTACTACTGCTCTGCAGAGCACAAGCCAGTCATTACACTACTGTCAACCATAGTGATATACAGTGCCTTCGGAAAGTATTCAGACCCTTTGACTTTTTCCATGTCCTCAGCAATCTACACACAATACCCCGTAATGACAAAGTGAAAACAGGGTTTTAGCATTTTTTGTAAATGTATTAAAAATAGATACCTTATTTACATAAGTATTCAGACCCTTTGCTATGAGACTCTAAATTTAGCTCAGGTGCATCCTGTTTCCATTGATCATCCTTGAGATGTTTCCACAACTTGGAGTCCATCAGTGGGTAATTTAATTGATTGGACATGATTTGGAAAGGCACACATCTGTCTATATAAGGTCCCACAGTGCATGTCAGAGCAAAAACCAAGCCATGTGTCGAGGGAGAGATCTGGGGAAGGGCAACAAAAAATCTCTCCAGCATTGAATGTCCTCAAGAACACAGTGGCCTCCATCATTCTTAAATGGAAGAAGTTTGGAACCACCAAGACTCTTCCAAAAGCTGGCCACCCGGCCAAACTGAGCCATCGGGGGAGAAGGGCCTTGGTCAGGGAGGTGACTAGAACCCGATGGTCACTCTGACAGAGCTCCAGAGTTCCTCTGTGGAGATGGGAGAACCTTCCAGAAGGACAACCATCTCTGCAGCACTCCACCAATCAGGCCTTTATGGTAGAGTGGCCAGAGGAAGCCACTCCACAGTAAAAGGCACATGACAGCCCACTTGGAGTATGCCAAAAGGCACCTAAAGGACTCTCAGACCATGAGAAACAAAATGCTCTGGTCTGATGAAAACAAGATTATTATTATAAATTATAAATAACGTTCACTCCCTAAGGTATCTTTTAAGTCTGAGTTTTTCCAACATGTGGCCTGACCCATAAAGACATTTTCCTTTTTCTTACTATATGCTCACCAATTACAAGCCTACATAACCAAAACCCTCTTACAGAAAGAATTCATGCACAAACATACCATTGTTTGTCCAAGCATGGATTTGTGTGTATGCGGGCCTGCATGTGTGTCTGTTCTTCTGGCCTTTTGACTACTCTTAGAAAAAAAAGTGCTATCTAGAACCTAAAAGGGTTCTTCAGCTGTCCCATAGGAGAACCCTTTGAAGAACCCTTTTTGGTTTTGGGTAGAACCCTTTATTTTTGGTTCTGGGTAGAACCCTTTTTGGTTCTGGGTAGCACTACCTGGAACCATATAGGGTTCTCCTATGGGTACAGCCAAATAACCCTTTTTTGGAACCCTTTTTTCTAAGAGTGTAGGTTGTGAAAAAAATTCCCTCACCTGGAGCTTTTGACAATAACCTAGGCAGATGAGAGCCTCCACCGTCAGATGTAGGGAATCACACAGAACAATAGGAAAGAATTACAGAAACTGTCACGATCGTCTATGGGTGAGAGAGAGGACCCAGGCGCAGCGTGTGCAAAATACATTCTCTTTTATTTAGAGAAGGGAAAAACACGAAACGAACACTGAATACAAACTAAACAAAACAACAAACGACCGTGAAGCTAACGACGTAAGTGCATAGACAAGCAACAAACGTTCAACATAGACAATTACCCACAAAACCCAAATGCCTATGGCTGCCTTAAATATGGCTCTCAATCAGAGACAATAAACCACAGCTGCCTCTAATTGAGAACCAATCTAGGCAGCCATAGACATACAAACACCTAGACAAGTCACTGACCCATTAAACGTACAAACCCCTAGACAAACCAAAACACATACATTCCCCATGTCACACCCTGACCTAACTAAAATAATAATGAAAACAAAGATAACTAAGGCCAGGGTGTGACAGTACCCCCCCCCAAAGGTGCGGACTCCGACCGCACAACCTGACATTGAAGGGGAGGGTCCGGGGTGGGCCTTATTATGGCGGCGGCTCGGGTGCGGGACGTGGCCCCCACTCCACCATTGTCAATACCCGCTTTGGTGGCTCTGATAGATCCTGGCTGACTGGCGGCTTTGGAAGATCCTGGCTGGCTGGCGACTCTGGCTGCTCATGGCTGGCTGGCGGCTCTGGCTGCTCATGGCTGGCTGGCGGCTCTGGCTGCTCATGGCTGGCTGGCGGCTCTGGCTGCTCATGGCTGGCTGGCGGCTCTGGCTGCTCATGGCTGGCTGGCGGCTCTGGCTGCTCATGGCTGGCTGGCGGCTCTGGCTGCTCATGGCTGGCGGACGGCTCTGGCTGATCCTGTCTGGCGGACGGCTCTGGCTGATCCTGCCTGGCGGACGGCTCTGGCTGATCCTGTCTGGCGGACGGCTCTGGCTGATCTTGTCTGGCGGACGGCTCTGGCTGATCCTGTCTGGCGGACGGCTCTAGCGGCTCGGGACAGACGGGCAGCTCTGACGGCTCGGGACAGACGGGCAGCTCTGACGGTGCTTGGCAGACGGGCAGCTCAGACGGTGCTTGGCAGACGGGCAGCTCAGACGGTGCTTGGCAGACGGGCAGCTCAGACGGTGCTTGGCAGACGGGCAGCTCTGCGGTGCTTGGCAGACGGGCAGCTCTGACGGTGCTTGGCAGACGGGCAGCTCTGACGGTGCTTGGCAGACGGGCAGCTCTGACGGTGCTTGGCAGACGGGCAGCTCTGGCCGGCTGAGGCACACTGTATGCCTGGTGCGTGGTGTCGGAACTGGAGGTACCGGGCTAAGGACACGCACCTTCAGGCTAGTGCGGGGAGAAGGAACAGGGCATACTGGACCCTGGAGACGCACATTAGGCCTAGTGCGTGGTGCCGGCACTGGTGGTACCGGGCTGGGGACACGCACCTCAGGGCTAGTGCGGGGAGAAGGAACAGGGCATACTGGACCCTGGAGACGCACATTAGGCCTAGTGCGTGGTGCCGGCACTGGTGGTACCAGGCTGGGGACACGCATCTCAGGGCTAGTGCGGGGAGCAGCAACAGGACGCACAGGACTCTGGGGACACACAGGAGGCTTGGTGCGTGGTGTAGGCACTGGTGGTAATGGGCTGGAGACACGCACCATAGGGCTAGTGCGTGGAGGAGGAACAGGGCTCTGGAGACGCATAGGAAGCTTGGTGCGTGGTGCCGGAACTGGTGGTACCGGGCTGGAGACACGCACCACAGGGTTAGTGCGTGGAGGAGGAACAGGGCTCTGGAGACGCACAGGAAGCCTGGTGCGTGGTGTAGAAACTGGTGGTACTGGGCTGGGGCGGGGAGGTGGCGCCGGAAATACCGGACCGTGCAGGCGTACTGGCTCCCTTGAGCACTGAGCCTGCCCAACCTTACCTGGTTGTATGCTCCCCGTCGCCCGACCAGTACGGGGAGGTGGAATAACCCGCACCGGGCTATGTAGGCGAACCGGGGACACCATGCGTAAGGCTGGTACCATGTATGCCGGCCCGAGGAGACGCACTGGAGACCAGACGCGTTGAGCCGGCTTCATGGCACCTGGCTCAATGCCCAATCTAGCCCTGCCAGTGCGGGGAGGTAGAATAACCCACACCGGGCTATGAACACGTACAGGAGACACCATGCGCTCTACTGCGTAACACGGTGTCTGCCCGTACTCTCGCTCTCCACGGTAAGTACAGGGAGTAGGCGCAGGTCTCCTACCTGACTTCGCCACACTCCCTTTTAGCCACCCCCCCAAGACATTTTTGGGGCTGACTCACAGGCTTCCTACCGCCTGGGTCTACCGCCCACCTGTCGATCTCCTCCCACGTAGTGTAGTCCAGTCTTTGCTCCTGTTTCCCTGCTACCTCCTCATACCGCCGCCTCTCGGCTTTAGCTGCCTCCAGCTCTTCACGAGGGCGGCGATATTCTCCAGGTTGAGCCCAAGGTCCCTTTCCATCCAATATCTCCTCCCATGTCCATGAATCCTTTATGCGCTGCTCCCGTTGCTGCTTTACACGCTGCTTGGTCCCGTTATGGTGGGTAATTCTGTCACGATCGTCTATGGGTGAGAGAGAGGACCAAGGCGCAGCGTGTGCAAAATACATTCTCTTTTATTTAGAGAAGGGAAAAACACGAAATGAACACTGAATACAAACTAAACAAAACAACAAACGACCGTGAAGCTAACGACGTAAGTGCATAGACAAGCAACAAACGTTCAACATAGACAATTACCCACAAAACCCAAATGCCTATGGCTGCCTTAAATATGGCTCTCAATCAGAGACAATAAACCACAGCTGCCTCTAATTGAGAACCAATCTAGGCAGCCATAGACATACAAACACCTAGACAAGACGCTGACCCATTAAACGTACAAACCCCTAGACAAACCAAAACACATACATTCCCCATGTCACACCCTGACCTAACTAAAATAATAATGAAAACAAAGATAACTAAGGCCAGGGTGTGACAGAAACAACATATCTTATAAAATACAGAGTTCAAATCAAGAGTATTAAGACAGAGAAAAATGTTAAACATAAAAAATTATATATCAGTAAATGCAGTAGGTACAGTCAATTATATCTTCAACCAGCAGTCAGCAACATGTATGGTAAAACAACAAGTATAAACACCACGTAAGTCAATATCACACTGGACAGGTGTCCCCCCCCCAGTGCAGGTGTCATCATAACCAGAGGCCATCTGAAGAGGTCACACTCCTACTGGGGTGGCATGTGGAGCACTGACGGACAATTGATGAGTGTTGATGGGAGGGATCTGGTCAAGTTTAAAGACAAGCTCAACTAGATACTGTTCTATGTCTCAGGAGCTGTCTGTTACTATAGGGTCATTACACAGCAAAGTAGCACACTATTTATTCCCTGACAAGTTACCTAAGCATTTATAGTCCATGTCCTGGCTGGTACAAATGGAAAGTCAAACACAGATCATTTGTATTTTGAATCCCTACATGCTGTTCACAATGTCTAGGAAAGCTAACTACATCCTAATAATTATCATATATACCACAGTATTTCACAACATTTTTCCAAAAGTAAAATCACTGAGATGTTCCTGGTGATTTTACAGAACTTTATGCAAATAAAGTCACCCACAGGCCAACGTTTGGTGGATCCTGCCTCTGTGGGCAGGAGAAACAAGAACCCCATCTGTCTGTTATTGTAAATCTGTGGCGCCACGCTTTGGCAGGAAAGTGTACTACAGATTTTACGTAATGTAGAAGTAGGGGAGTTTCTCCTTGAGGGAACCTACTAGAGAAATACTAAAAATACTTTCCATAACATGTAGGTAGGTATGCATGTATGTATGTCTGTCTGTAGGTAGGATTGGGTTCTGAACAGAGTTCAGAGCCTGTACTATTTCATATAACCATAGATAACATAATATATGGTCTATACTTGGCATGTAGGTCTCTCACTTATGGGTGGCACAAATTGGGATATGGGGGAAGGGAATGGGCAGGGTATATGCAGGTAGCCTAGTGGTTAGAGCGTTGGGCCAGTAACCGAAAGGTTGCTAGATTGAATCCCCGAGCTGACAAGGTAAAAGAAAAACGTTGTTCTTCCCCTGAACAAAGCAGTTAACCCACTGTTCCTAGGCCGTCATTGTAAATAAGAATTTGTTCTTAACTGACTTGCCTAGTTAAATAAAGGTTTAATTAAAAAATGCAAATTAGTAGTAATTACTATAGTTTAAAAAGGTTTTTGTGGTGTGTAGTGTTTTTGCAGACATTTCTGTAGTATTTACCAGTGTTCTTTTGTGTGTGGATAATATGTTAGTACTTACTACAACTTACTACAAAATTCTATACTAACTACGACACGAGAGGGATACAGTGTATAGTATTCTACAGTTTACAACATAATTCTATAGTAAGTACTGTAGTATTCTATAGTAAACTGTAGCATTTTTGTGGGTAGCCTCTCCCTAAAGTGTAAAGTGAGAAGAAGATTTGCATAGTGAGTTCAGAAAGTATTCAGACCCCTTCTTTTTCCAAGTTTTGTTACGTTACAGCCTTATTCTAAAATGGATTAACTTATTTCCCCCCCTCATCAATCTACACACAATACACCATAACGACAAATCAAAAACAGGTTTTTAGAAATGTTTGCAAATGTATTCAAAATAAAAAACTGAAATATCACATTTACATAAGTATTCAGATCCTTTACTCAGTACTTTGCTGAAGCACCTCTGGCAGTGATTACAGCCTCGAGTCTTCTTGGGCATGACACTACAAGCTTGGCACACCTGTATTTGGGGAGTTTCTGCCGTTCATCTCTGCAGATCCTCTCAAGCTCTTGTCAGGTTGGATGGGGAGCGTCGCTGCATAGCCATTTTCAGGTCTCTCCAGAGATATTTGATCAGGTTCAAGTCCGGGCCACTCAAGGACATTCAGAGACTTGTCCTGAAGCCATTCCTGCTTTGTCTTAGCTGTGTGCTTAGGGTTGTTGTCCTGTTGAAAGGTGAACCTTCGCCCCAGTCTGAGGTCCTGAGCGCTTTGGAGCAGGTTTTCATCAAGGATTTGTATTTGTATTTATTAGGGATCCACATTAGATGCTGCCAAGGCAGCATCTACTCTTCCTGGGGTCCAGCAAAATTAAGGCAGTTATACAATTTTAAAACATTATAACATATTCACAACAGATTTCACAACCTACTAAGTGTGTGCCCTCAGGGCCCTACTCCACTACCAGGTATCTACAACACAAAATCCATGTGTACGTGTGTTTGTCTATAGTGCATATGTTATCGTGTGTGTATGCATTTGTCTGTGCCTATGTTTGTGTGGCTTCACAGTCCCCGCTGTTCCATAAGGTGTATTTTTATCTGTTTTTTCCCAAAATGTACTAAGTGCTGGTAACAGGCCAATTGGTCAGTTATTTGAGCCAGTAAATGGGGCTATACTATTCTTAGGTAGCGGAATGACTTTTGCTTCCCTCCAGGCCTGAGGGCACACGCTCTCTAGTAGGGTAAATTGAAGATATGGAAAATAAGAATGGCAATATCGTCCAATATTATCCTCAGTAATTTTCCATCCAAGTTGTCAGACCCCGGTGGCTTGTCATTGTTGACAGACCCCCCAAAAAATGTCACTTCTCACTTTACAGATTTCAAAATTACAACGTTTGTCTTTCATAATTTGGTCAGATATACGTGGATGTGTAGTGTCAGTGTTTGTTGCTGTTATGTCTTGCCTAATTTAGCTAATCTTGCTAAAGAAAAAATCCCAAAAATAGTTGGCAATATCAGTGGGTTTTGTGATGAATGAGCCATCTGACTCAATGAATGATGGAGCCGAGTTTGCCTTTTTTCCCAAAATATCATTTAAGGTGCTCAAAATATGTATACTATCATTCTTTATATAATTTATCTTTGTTTTCGAAGTGTAGTTTATTTTTATTCAGTTTAGTCTCATCATTTCTCAATTTGCAGTATGTTTGCCAATCAGTTATGTAGCCAGACTTATTTGCCATTCCTTTTGCCTCGTCCTTCTCAACGATACCATTTTTTATTCCTCATCAATCCACAGGGATTTCATAGTTTTTACAGTCATTTTCTTAATGGGTGCATGCTTATTAGTAACTGGGATAAGCAATTTAATAAATGTGTCGAGTGCAGCATCTGTTTGCTCCTCATTACACACCACAGACAAACAAATACACACATATATATATATATATATATACACATATTTGAAGTCGGAAGTTTACATACACCTTAGCCAAATACATTTAAACTATGTTTTTCACAATTCCTGACATTTAATCCTAGTAAAAATTCCCTGTCTTAGGTCAGTTAGGATCACCACTTTATTTTAAGAATGTGAAATGTCAGAATAATATTAGAGAATGATTTATTTGAGCTTTTATTTCTTTCATCACATTCCCAGTGGGTCAGAAGTTTACATACACTCAATTAGTATTTGGTAGCATTGCCTTTAAATTGTTTAACTTGGGTCAGACTTTTCAGGTAGCCTTCCACAAGCTTCCCACAATAAGTTGGGTGAATTTTGGCCCATTCCTCCTGACAGAGCTGGATTAACGAAGTCAGGTTTCTAGGCCTCCTTGCTCGCACATGCTTTTTCAGTTCTGCCCACAAATATTCTATAGGATTGAGGTCAGGGCATTGTGATGGCCACTCCAATACCTTGACTTTGTTGTCCTTAAGCCATTTTGCCGCAACTTTGGAAGTATGCTTGGGATCATTGTCCATTTGGAAGACCCATTTGCGACCAAGCTTTAACTTCCTGACTGATGTCTTGAGATGTTGCTTCAAAATATCCACATAATTTTCTTTCCTCATGATGGCATCTATTTTGTGAAGCGCACCAGTCCCTCCTGCAGCAAAGCACCCCCACAACATGATGCTGCCACCCCCGTGCTTCACGGTTGGGATGGTGTTCTTCGGCTTGCCAGCCTCCTCCTTTTTCCTCCAAACATAACGATAGTCATTATGGTCATACAGTTCGATTTTTGTTTCATCAGACCAGAGGACATTTCTCCAAAAAGTACAATCTTTGTCCCCATGTGCAGTTGCAAACAGTAGTCTGACTTTTTTATGGCGGTATTGGAGCAGTGGCTTCTTCCATGCTGAGCGGCCTTTCAGGTTATGGTGATAGAGGACTCGTTTTACTGTGGATATAGATACTTTTGTACCTGTTTCCTCCAGGATCTTCACAAGGTCCTTTGCTGTTGTTCTGGGATTTAATTGCACTTTTCGCACCAAAGTACGTTAATCTCTAGGAGACAGAATGCGTCTCCTTCCTGAGCGGTATGACGGCTGCGTGGTCCCATGGTGTTTATACTTGCGTACTATTGTTTGTACAGATGAACGTGGTACTTTCAGGCGTTTGGAAATTGCGCCCAAGGATGAACCAGACTTGTGGAGGTCTACATTTTTTTTCTGAGGTCTTGGCTGATATCTTTTGATTTTCCCATGATGTCAAGCAAAGAGGCACTGAGTTTGAAGGTAGGTCTTGAAATACATCCACAGGTACACCTCCAATTGACTCAAATTATGTCAATTAGCCTATCAGAAGCTTCTAAAGCCGTGACATCATTTTCTGGAATTTACCAAGCTGTTAAAAGGCACAGTCAATTTAGTGTATTTAAACTTCTGACCCACTGGAATTGTGAATAAGTTAATTATAAGTGAAATAATCTGTCTGTAAACAATTGTTGGAAAAATTACTTGTGTCATGCAGAAAGTAGATGTCCTAACCGACTTGCCAAAAGTATAGTTTTGTTGAAAAGAAATTTGTGGAGTGGTTGAAAAACAAGTTTTAATGACTCCAACATAAGTGTATGTAAACTTCCTTCTTCAACTGTATGTATGTATGTATGTATGTATGTATGTATGTATGTATGTATGTATGTATGTATGTATGTATGTATGTATGTACGTACGTGCGTGCGGCGACTCCGGGATGCTGGCCTTCTAAAACAAGGACATTTCTAAGTGACCCCAAACTTTTGAACGGTGTGTGTGTGTGTGTGGAAATGCAGAAAATTACATTAATTGTCACCCTTTAATATTAAAGCTGATCTACCCCCACCCCCCGTGCTGTGTGTGTGTGTGTGTGTGCAATATTGCACACGCACACACACAGCGTGGGGGGCGGGGAGGGATAGATCAGCTTTAATATTGCAGGTTGACAATTAATGTAATTTTCTGCATAATTTCCACACACACATACACACACACCTTTCAAAAGTTTGGGGTCACTTAGAAATGTCGTCGGCCGGGCCGTCAATGTAAATAAGAATATGTTCTTAACTGGCTTGCCTAGTTAAATAAACGTTACACACACACCAAAAAGTTATTTTGTTGGCATTTACGTATGTGCCCATTACCAGTAAAACATAATCAAAACCTATTTCTTTCACTTACTTCCTGTGCTGTTTCATTGTTCAGTCATTTCATTCTCAACCAGGATTTCTATGGAACGCAGTTTGGGTCTTCGCGTGTCAAAATAAGCTTGTTGACCAATCAGGACCTGAATATGACTGCACATCACATAATAATTTAACGCCTTCATTATTTTTTAAAGTAGTTATTAGACAATCACTTGTATTTCATATGTCACAACGATTCATCGATACGTATACTATGATGCCGGTAAAGTTGTCTCGCACACCTACAGTGCTGGTCATTAAAAAAGCTAGCTAGCTTATGGATGCAAACAATGTTCTTCCCCAAAAACATAGCAAAACAACAATCTAGATGTCATCATCTAAAATAACCCTATTTTATAAGACAGTTCATATTTGATTAATGGTGGTCGGACCCATCTATGTGAAGCTAACCACAATAAGGATTAGCCACAATAGTAGACTTTGCAGTTAACCTTCAAAATAAAAGTATGGCATGATTCTAATATTTGTATTCATTTGCATCACTGTCAATGACATACTACATTTTGAAGGCAAACCGCAAATTCCACTATTGTGCCTACTCCTTATTGTGGCTAGCTTCACTAGCCAGGTGAAGCTAGCTGGCTGCTTATAACGTTAGCTTTGGGCAACAGGGTTAAGTAGCTGGCTAGCCATTTATTTTCATGAACTGAAGTTCAATTTCAATAGGCAAACAAGTGGCAACCTAACTAATACTTACAAGGATTCCTAAATCATTGCTTAGAATAATGAAAATGACTGCAGTTTCTACTGGTCATTGTTTTCAGGCTGGTTATATTGGTGCTAGCTTGGTACCAAGCTAAAGCTAGCTACCACAGAAGTTGCGGTCGAACAAATTATGCTTTATTACCAACGCGGTATTGTAAACACATCGTTCGTGGCCGATGTTTGCAGACTTTTTTGTACAGTTTTGACAGTGCTACTATATATTTTTTGACACACAAAGACCAAAATTGCATTCCATAGTATGCATGTTGTGATGCTATTACTGTGCAACTCCGGTAAAGAAGCATCTGAAAAATAGCTAACTTGGTAGTGTGTACCGGTGCTCGAACAGTCAGTGAAAGCCAACATCACCCAGGACAGAGAAAGGTTGATTGTCAAGGGCAATGAATTCCGTTATCTTGGCTTTAATGGATTTCGCCTTTGAGTTATCTCGCTGAAATGTTCTTACTCTTTCAAATGACTGCTCGACTTGACTGCTCGATCCACACAGCAGACATTGTGGGCTAGGTTAGGAATGCTGTGTTGCACATGTAGCGCAAAATTTTACGTTGGGTCATTACGCTATGTACCTAGGTTATCTTTTTAGGGATAGGGGGAAGCATTTTCATGAATGAATGCTTGGATGAATAGCGTGCCCAGAGTAAACTGCCTCCTACTCTGTCCCAGATGCTAATATATGCATATTATTATTACTATTGGATGGTAAACACTCTGAAGTTTCTAAAACTGTTTGAATGATGTCTGTGAGTATAATAGAACTCATATGGCAGGTGAAAACCTGAGAAAAATTCAACCAGGAAGTGGGATATCTGAGGTTGGTCGATTTTCAACTCATTGCTTATTGAATTCCCAGTGGGATATGGATCTGTATGCACTTCCTACGGCTTCCACTAGATGTCAACAGTCTGTATAACCTTGAATGAAGCCTCTACGGTGATGCGGAGCTGAATAAGAGGGGAATGAGTCAGTGGTCTGGCAGAGAGCCAGGTCCTGGTCATGTGCATTCCACATGATATCGACTTGCGTTCCATTACTTCTATAGACACAAAGGAATTCTCTGGTTGGAACGTTATTGAATATTTATGATAACAACATCCTAAAGATTGATTCTATACTTAGTTTGACAAGTTTATTCGACCTGTAATATATATTTTTGAAGTTTTCGTCCGACGTTCGCCTGGACCTGCACGAGCGTTTGGATATGTGTACTAAACGTGCTAACAAAAGTAGCTACTTGGACATAAATAATGGACATTATCGAACAAAACAACAATTTATTGTGGAACTAGGATTCCTGGGAGTGCATTCTGATGAAGATCATCAAAGGGAATATTTATAATGTAATTTCGTATTTCTTTTGACTCCAACATGGCGAAGAAATGTTGTTTCTATCTGAGCGCCGTCTCAGATTATTGCATGGTTTGCTTTTTCCGTAAAGTTTTTTTTAAATCTGACACACTTGTTCTTGATGCAACCGCTGTATCTTTAATTCTATGTAAAACATGTATCTTTCTTCAAAGTTTATGATGAGTATTTCTGTTATTTGAGGTGACTCTGCAATTTCTCCGGATATTTTGGAGGCATTTCTGAACATGGCGCCAATGTAAACTGAGATTTTTGGATATAAATATGCACATTATTGAACAAAACATACATGTATTGTGTAACATGATGTCCTATGAGTGTCATCTGATGAAGATCATCAAAGGTTAGTGATTAATTTTATCTCCATTTCTGCTTTTTGTGACTCCTATCTTTGGCTGGGAAAATGGCTGTGTGTTTTTTGGACTTGGCGGTGATCTAACATAATCATATGTTGTGTTTTCGCTGTAAAGCATTTAAAAAAAAATGTTTTTATCGGACACGGTGGGTAGATTAACAAGATGTTTATCTTTCATTTGCTGTATTGGACTTGTTAATGTGTGAAAGTTACATATTTCCCCAAAATATTTTTGAATTTCCCGCGCTGCCTTTTCAGCGGAATGTTGTCGAGGGGTTCCGCTAGCGGAACGTGTGTCCTAGAAAGGTTATATAGGTATGCACGGTAGCTTTGACATCGGTTTTTAACATCGGTGTTAAACTAGACATCTGGCCGATACCGATGTTGGCATTTTTAGCTAATATCGGCCGATTCCGATATGCTCACCGATATATCGTGCATCCCTAGTCTGAATACTTTCCGAAAATACTGTATGTGTGTGAAACATTGATGCATTTAAAGTGGAACTGACAGCATTTTAGCAACATGAAATCTTATTAAAATCTGTTCATATACACCCCCAGGAAGAATTACACTTTTTCTTTTAAATGTTCTGACAAGCAACCACTTAGATATGGACATTTTCATAAATTCTTACAATGTTTAGGAATTACATATACTAAGGAATTTGTGAAAACCCTATAGCAATATAGAGTGGGAAAGTGGCCATGCGTTTGGACCATTAATAGACACTGCAGCAAATAAAACCGAATAAAAACATCAGTCTTGAACAACCATGAAACAACCATGAAAAAGGTAGGCTCTCTCTTCTTCAGTTATGCACATCAACAACAACAAGATCAACAACTAATGCTAGCCAGAGCAAGAAGAGCTAAAATCTAATGAAGGAACATTAGATAAACACTCTCAAACTTTTGAATCTAGTTGGCCGTCAAAATTGCACTGATAAACGATGGGGAATTGTAGCCTCCTCATCCTTCTGCATCTTGCCTGCCAATGCATGCTTGTCCCAGCCAAGCACCCAAGCTAACTAGCTAAAGTTGGCTAGCTTGCTACTTCCAGACACAAATGAGAGAACATCTCAGTCCGACCATTTTACTCACTGTAGCAGAGCTGGTTAGGCTGTTTACATGTTAATTTAGAGCGTTTTTGACTAATTATGATTTTTTTTTGCCTACGTTTACTGACACCGGTCATATTCAGTTGGTGTTGCGCGTTCGTAAATTCATCAGTTGTTCTGCGCTCTGGTACACTCAAACGAGAGTGCTCTTAAATCGGAGTACACAGCCAGAGTGTATTTGCGAACGCAATAGATATGCTAACTGGATAACAGCCTATCAAGTTCTTGCTAGCTAACCAAATGACACCCAAATCTCTACCTGTGTATAGCCACCGAAAAACGATATGAGGGGGAAAAGTCAGTCATTCACCCACTCCTCCAATGGCATAACATGACATCCTCCTAGCTAGCTAACGTTAGGCTCCGTGTTTTTAGCTTACTATATAAATAGATACGCTAGTCTATTAGCCAGGTTATGACTGACTTTTGATCATACATTTGTCTGTTTTTGTCCAGAATATTAAAACGCTGTCAGTTCCACTTTAAACTTTAGGTTACCGGTTACTGTGTGCTAAAAATGAAATGTTTTTTTGCAATGGGAAGTAATACTTCTACATTTTGACTGGGAAATGCTTAATGGTTGCGTTTTTGTATTCTTATGATTGGGACCTACTGGCTTATGTCAGAGTTTATGGACTGCTTATCCTTTAACATCATACTGTGTGTGACTGCTGTCTTTCCATCAGCCCTATGCAGTGGTGCCTGGAGAAGTGGGTATACTCTAATTTTGCCAAAAAGTTCCCAAACGTCCCATCTAGCGAAGGAAAGGCACCCTGTGAAAAACCCTATGTTTTTATGAGTTTTCCAATAGATTTTTGGGATTTTCACTCTCAAAAATCAACACTTTTTATAAAAAATATAAAAAATGTTAAGGTCTAAATCCACGACAATGCTTATACCACATCAATCTGATTGGGTGGGCCTGTCTCCACAGTGGGTGGGCCTCTGTCCACCCAGGCCCATCCATGTCTACGCCCCTGATGCAAACAGTTTATGATGACAATTGCGCATCACAAATAGCCTACTAACACTTCGGGTTACTTTTTAAATACCTGGTTTGCATACCGATTGTTGCATTTGTCAGCATTTACTGGTAGATATCTTAAATTTAAACGTCTTTCCTACCCTACCGGCTACCAATGTCATTCTTCTGTGAGCTGCTCCATGCCAAAACCAGTTGAGAGCTGCACACTTGCTGCCTGCAGATAATATTCTGTTGAAACTAGGGTGTGTGCGGCATGCATGTGAATTTATTTCACGTGCTTTGCGGTTGTGTTGGCTACTTTGTGCAGGATTCCTCCATTACACTACTTTGATACGCATCAGTAGGGGTTAAAACGTGATTATAAGCAATGCCCACTGAAAAAAAAGTAAGCAATACCTGCGTATACCCCTCCACTACATCACTGGCCCTTTGTGTTTTCCAAAAAAATGCACTACTACATGAGTGCGCTGGTATTACGGTTGTTGTCCTTTCAGAATCATGAACCTGTCACACACACGGAAGGTTTATATGTTTGCCACTGCGCAAACATGTCGATATTAGATATTAAGGCTGTAAAGATATTCATGTTTCAAGAAAGAAGTGAATATCTTTGGCCTGGCGAAGCGGTTTTAAGTGATGACTGAATGGAAGCTGATCATTTGTTTTTTAATCCGCTGGTTTCACTGTCCAAAACAAGACCGAGTACAGATGTATCCAACACCGCGACAAATCGTGTACTACAACATTGATCTCTACCATCTCAATTTACATTTGTTGTTTGTTTTGCTTTTTATGCGCTTTGAGATTATTTTCTGTAATGAAAAGCGCTACATCAGTGAAATAAATTATTATTATTATTGCCAGAAAGGAAGATTCCACAGTCTTCATTTAAATTTAGCGGTAAGCATAAGGTTAGCAGTATGGTTAAGGTTAGGTTCAAAATCTAATTTGTAGAAATGGGCAGGGTTTATGACTTCAGGTTATAGATGTGATAACCTGTCACTACATTAACTTTACCGCCCTTGTTTGTTGTTAATGAATGGCAAAGAAACACCCACAAAACATCCACATCGAACCACACCCCCAACACAACTCTTGTTTCGCTTCTGTCATGGCCGCTAGCATTTCTAATGAGCAAAGCCCCAAAATAAGGCCAAATCAGGAAGTTCAGCCCCCCTTTAACTTACAATGCCAAGCACAAATAATGTTTTGCAGGTTTTTATTGATATGTCAAAATAATAATAATTCTGGAAGAGGGTTATAAAGTAGGCAACCGACAAACAAAGATGCACAGCAGAACACTGTTGCATGTAGGTAAAAGAGTGAAATGGCTTGAATAATTTAGAAAAGGAACAAATTGTAGCCATTATTAAGCCAGACTTAGTTCATAAGACATCTTTGAGAAGTCTGATGTAGTTTCATGACGAGGAATGGATTGGTAAAGAAAGAAAATGCTACAAAACAATCCTGATGATTTATTAAAATGTAACAGTGCAGTTTCTCAAAAACATTCAACACAAAAAAATGAACAAAATATCAAGGCCCAGAGTATACAATTGCATAATTTGGTCTCACAGCGTAGACAGTAACGTTCAGGCTGTCAAGCCACTTCTTGGATCATTATAGCCACTACCTTGTTACAAACAACGAGCCGCCATGGGATTCCAACACCATCTGAAACACAGGCACAAGAGCTGGTTAATGAAGAATCATTATACTACCAGTTAGATACAGTCCCAGAGACCAGATCCATGTCATCTAACCTGATTTCTAAACGTAAGCATTCAAGATTCTGAAAGTCACAGATCAAGCTAAAAAATGCAAACCATGAAAATATGACAAATTTACAGGCAGGGACTTATCCGTAGGTATTACTGTTCTCAGAGAAACCGAGACTTTAGGGTTTAAACAGAGCTGAGGAAAAGTTCTCTCCAAAATACACTGAGTGTACAAAACAAGAACATTTCCATGACATACAGTGCATTCGGAAAGTATTCAGACCCCTGTAGATTGACCAGGTGAATCCAGGTGAAAGCTATGATCTCTTATTGATGTCACTTGCTAAATCCACTTCAATCATTGTAGATGAAGGGGAGGATACAGGTTAAAGAATGATTTTAAAGCCTTGGATTGTGTATGTGTGCCATTCAGAGGGTGAATTTGCAAGACAAAATATTTAAGTGCCTTTGAACGGGGTATGGTAGTAGCTGACAGGCCCACCGGTTTGTGTCAGGAACTGCAACACTGCTGGGTTTTTCACATTCAACAGTTTCCTGTGTGTATCAAGAATGGTCCACCACCCAAAAGGACATTCAGCCAACTTGACACAACTGTGGGAAGCATTGGCGTTAACATGGGCCAGCATCCCTGTGGAACGCTTTCGACACCTTGTAGAGTGGGGGGGGGGGGGGCACTCAATATTAGGAAGGTGTTCTTAAAATGTTTTGTATACTCAGTGTATATGACTTTAAAGCTTGGGGAACTGGTATTAATTCTGTTCTCATTGAGCCCATGTAAACCTCCACCTATGAAGCTAAAATCCTTGCTCGGTTCTAGTCAGACTGTTAAAACAAAACAGACATTGAGTTGAATGGATTGAATACAGCGCTCCAGACAACCAGTTTCCCCTGGTGGCACTAACTTTTTCAGTTGGTGGCACTAGACCATGATTTGGTCGCAACCCAACAAAAATATTTTGATATGCAACCTAATCCAGTGATTGTCATGATTGTTAGGTTAACAAATAGGCTATAATTCTTTAGATTTGAAAGTCAAAATTAGGGCACCAGAAGATTCAGATGTTTTTTATTTTCAATTTGCCTTCATCTTCACTCTAATGAACTTATCATCTGCAGCAGAGGAAACTCTGGGTCTTTTCCTGTAGCGGTCCTCATGAGAGCAAGTTTCATCAAATCAAATCACATTTTATTGGTCACATATACATGGTTAGCAGATGTTATTGCGAGTGTAGCGAAATGCTTAGGCTTCTAAATCCGACAGTGCAGCAGTATCTAACAGGTAATATCTAACAATTCCACAACAAAACCTAATACACACAATCTAGTAAAGAAATAAGAATATATAAAATATATGGATGAGCAGTGACAGAGCGGGTAAGATTCAATAGATAGTGTGTGATACAGTATATACATATGAGAAGTAATGCAAGATATGTAAACATTCTTAAAGTAGCATTATTAAAGTGACTATTGATCCATTTATTAAAGTGGCCAATTATATCAAGTCTGTATGTAGGCAGCTGCCTCTCTGTGCTAGTGATGGCTGTTTATCAATCTGGCCTTGAGATTGTCCCAGCTTTGATGCACCTGTACTGACCTCACCTTCTGGATGGTGGTGAGGTGAACAGGCAGTGGCTCGTGTGGTTTTTGTCCTTGATGATCTTTTTTGCCTTCCTGTAACATCGGGTGTTCTAGGTGTCCTGGAGGGCAGGTAGTTTGCCCCCAGTGATGCGTTGTGCAGACTGCACCACCTTCTGGAGAACCCTGCGGTTGTGGGCGGTGCAGTTGCCGTACCAGGCAGGGATACAGCCCGACAGGATGCGTTCGATTGTGCACCTGTAAAAGTTAGTGAGGGATTTTGGTGACAAGCCACATTTTTTCAGCCTCCTGAGGTTGAAGAGGTGCGGTTGTGCCTTCTTCACCACACTGTCTTCGGGCTTGGACCATTTCAGTTTGTCGGTGTACACCGAGGAACTTCAAACTGTCAGCCTTCTCCACTGCTGTCCCGTCGATGTGGATGGGGGGGGGGTGCTCCCTCTGCTGTTTTGTGAAGTCCACGATCATCTCTTTTGTTTTGGTGACATTGAGTGAGAGGTTATTTTCCTGACACCACACTCTGAGTGTCCTCACCTCCTCCCTGTAGTCTGTCTCGTCGTTGTTGGTAATCAAGCCTACCACTGTTGTGTCATCTGCAAACTTGATGATTGAGTTGGAGGCATGCATGGCCATGCAGTCGTGGGTGAACAGGGAGTACAGGAGGGGGCTGAGAACACACCCTTGTGGGACCCCAGTGTTGAAGATCAGCGGAGTGGAGATGTTGTTTCCTACCTTCACCACCTGGGGGTGGCCGGTCAGAAAGTACAGGAGACAGTTGCACAGGGAGGGGGTCAAGACCCAGGGACTCAAGCTTAATGATGAGTTTGGAGGGTATTATGGTGTTGAATGCTGAGCTGTAGTCAATGAACAGCATTCTTACATAGGTATTGCTCTTGTCCAGATGAGATTGTGCAGTGTGATGGCGATTGCATTGTCTGTGGACCTATTGGGGCGGTAAGCAAATTGAAGTGGGTCTAGGGTGTCAGGTAGGGTGGAGGTGATATGGTCCTTGACTAGTCTATCAAAGCACTTCATGATGACGGAAGTGAGTTCTACAGGGCGATAGTCATTTAGTTCAGTTACCTTGGCTTTCTTGGGAACAGGAACAATGGTGGCCATCTTGAAGCATGTGGGGACAGCAGACTGGGATAGGGATTGATTGAATATGTCCGTAAACACACCAGCCAGCTGGTCTGGGCATGCTCTGAGGATGCGGCTAGGGATGCCCTCTGGGCTGGCAGCCTTGCAAGGGTTACCACGTCCAAATGTTTTACTCATGTCGGCCACGGAGGAGGAGAGCCCACAGTCTTTGGTAGCGGGCCGTATCGGTGTCACTGTATTGTCCTCAAAGAAGTGGTTTAATTTGTCTGGAAGAAAGACGTCGATGTCCGTGACGAGGCTGGTTTTCTTTTTGTAATTCGTGATTGTCTGTAGACCCTGCCACACAGGTCTCGTGTTTGAGCCATTGAATTGCGACTCCACCTTGTCTCTATACTGACACTTTGCTTGTTTGATTGCCTTACGGAGGGAATAACTACACTGTTTGTATTCGGCCATATTGCCAGTTGCCTTGCCATGATTAAATGTGGTGGTACATGCTTTCAGTTTTGTGCGAATGCTGCCATTAATCCATGGTTTCTGGTTAGGGAAGGTTTTAATAGTCACAGTGGGTACAACATCTCCTATACACTTCCTTATAAATTCGTTCACCGAGTCAGCATATACGTCAATGTTGTTCTCTGAGGCTAACCGGAACATACCCCAGTCCATGTGATCGAAGCAATCTTGAAGCGTGGAATCCAATTGGTCAGACCAGTGTTGGATAGACCTAAACTCGGGCGCTTCCTGTTTTAGTTTCTGCCTATGGGAGGGGAGTAATAAGATGGAGTCATGGTCAGATATGCCAAAAGGACGGCGGGGGAGTGCCTTGTATGCATTGCGGAAGTTAGAGTAGCAATGGCTGAGCGTGTTGCTCGCTCGTGTATGGCAATCAATATGCTGATAGAAATTAGGAAGCCTTGTTCTCAAATTAGCTTTGTTAAAATCCCCAATCTACAACAAATGCAGCCTCAGGATATATGGTTTCCAGTTTGCATAAAGTCCAGTGAAGTTCCTTGATGGCCGTCTTGGTATCAGCTTGTGGGGCGATACACACCGATGTGACAATAACGGAGGAGAGTTCTCTTTGGAGATAATATGGTCGGCATTTGATTGTGAGGAATTCTAGGTCAGGTGAACAAAAGGACTTGAGTTCCTGTATATTGTTACAATTACACCATGAGTCGTTAATCATGAAATATACACCCCCGCCCTTCTTACCGGAGAGATGTTTATTCCTGTCGGCGCGATGCACTGAAAATCCCGTTGGCTGTACTCACTCTGACAGCATGTCCCAAGCTAGCCATGTTTCCGTGAAACAGAGTATGTTACAATCCCGGATATCTCTTTGGAAAGCAACTCTTGCCCTGATTTCGTCGGCTTTGTTAACTAAGGACTGGACATTAGCTGGTAAGTTGACATCTCTCTGATATCCAATATTTCTTCCTGGCTGTATGTAATAACACTTCAGGTTTTCTGGGCTAACAATGTAAGAAATAATACATTAAAAAACGAAATACTGCACAGTTTCCTAAGAACTAGAAGTGAAGCTGCCATCTCTATCGGTGCCATCTTCCCATCCTAGTGCTTGATGGCTTTTGTGACTGCACTTAAAGAAACTTTCAAAGTTCTTAACATTTTTCAGATTGACTAACCTTCATGCTTTGAGCTGTTCTTGCCATAATATGGACTTGGTCTTTTACCAAATAGGGCTATGTTCTGTATACCACCCCTACTTTGTCACAACACAACTGATTGGCTCAAAAGGAAATACATTCCACAAATTAACTTTTAATAAGGCACACCTGTTAATTTTAAATGCTGGTTGAGAGAATGCCAAAAGTGTGCAAAGCTGTCATCAAGAATCTCAAATATAAAATATATTTTGATTTGTTTAACACTTTTTTGGTTACTACATGTATATACTGTATGTGTTATTTCATTGTTTTGATGTCTTCACTATTATTCTACAATGTAGAAAATAGTAAAAATAAAGAAAAACCCTGGAATTAGTATGCGTGTCCAAACTTTTGACAGGTACTGTAGGCCTAATTAAATTGGCACTAATTCACCACCTCATGAAGTGGGTACTCTAGGGCCCCATAAAAATGGTTCAATTTTTGGCCAAAATCTGTTTAGTTTTATTCCAAACTAAACTTACTTGGTTTTGTTCCAGGATTTTTATCTCCCTTTTTTGTAGAAAAACAACACAACGTGATGTTTTAAGTTCACAACAATGTTTAAAAACCATATCTGGAGACCCTTTATTAGGTCTGGGGAAAAAATATAAGACATTTTGATTTTGGAGTGTCATTACCCTTTAATTCAAGTGGCAACTAGCAATGGGCTGTTGTTAACCAGTGTTTTGTAGTGCACATGTGATGGTAGAGCTTGCTAAACAAATATCCAATGGATTGATGCAAATAATCAGGCATAAACTACTTTCTAGTAAATTAGAAGGTTTTTGGGAAAGCCTTTCTCCATCTACCAGAAGACGGTTATCAACTGCAACAGTGGTAGACATATGCGCAGAACACACAGACACACACGAGACAGGGGCATTCCTGTGTCGTTGCATATTTAGAAAGTTGCAGGAAATACGAATCACTGATGCATTCTGTTAATGTCATGTCTCCCGCTCGCCTAGCGTAGTAGTGACTACCGAACGGCTCCCGTTAAATGCTCATTGGACCCTTTGATCACTCGGCTACACAGCTGATGCCCCCCCGGCCTGTTTCAATAACACGGTACCTAATTTTGTTTATCTGTCGGCCCCAGCCTCGAACTCAGGTCCTGTATGTACCTAACTGACCCGTTCTGCCCATTCATCGCCATTTACCCGTTGTTGTCTTAGCTCTCCCGATCAACACCTGTGATTGCTTTATACTTCTCTCTGTCAAAATGCCTTGTCTATTGCTGTCTAGGCTAGTTCTTATTGTTTTATTTCACTGAAGAGCCCTCAATCCCGCTCCACATGCCTTAGATAGCTCTTTTGTCCCACCCCCCACACATACGGAGACCTCACCTGGCTTAACTGGTGCCCCCAGATACGAATCCTCTCTCATCGTCACTCAATGCATAGGTTTACCTCAACTGTACTCACATCCTACCATACCCTGGTCTGTACATTATGCCCTGAATCTATTCTATCACGCTCAGAAATCTGCTCCTTTTATTCTCTACTTCCAACGCACTAGACGACCAGTTTTTATAGCCTTTAGCCGTACCCTTATCCTACTCCTCCTCTGTCTCTGGTGATGTAGAGGTTAACCAAGGCTCTTTAGCCCCCAGTACCATTCCTATTCCCCAGGCGCTATCATTTGTTGACTTCTGTAACCATAAACGCCTTGGTTTCATGCATGTTAATGTCAGAAGCCTCCTCCCCCAGCTTGATTTATTCACTGCTTTAGCACACTCCGCCAACCCTGATGTCCTAGCCGTGTCTCAATCCTGGCTTAGGAAGTCACCAAAAGAAATTTCCATCCCCAACTACAAAATTTTCCGCCAAGATAGAACTGCCAAAGGGAGCAGAGTTGCAATCTACTGCAGAGATGTTCTGCAGAGTTCTGTCATGCTATCCAGGTCTGTGCCCAAACAGATCCTCCAGCTCCTACTTTTAAAAATCCACCTTTCCAGAAATAAGTCTCTCACTGTTGCCGCTTGTTATAGACCCTCCTCAGCCCTCCGCTGTGCCCTAGACACCATATGTGAATTGATTGCCCCCATCTATCTTCAGAGATCTAACTGTTAGGTGACCTAAACTGGGATATGCTTAACATCCCGGCCGTCCTACAATCTAAGTTAGATGCCCTCAATCTCACACAAATTATCAAGGAACCTACCAGGTACAACTCTACATCCGTAAACACGGGCACCCTCATAGATATCATCCTGACCACCCTGCCCTCTAAATACACCTCTGCTGTCTTCAACCAGGATCTCAGCGATCACTGCCTCATTGCCTGCGTCCGTAATTGGTCCGCGTCAAACGACCACCCCTCAACACTGTAAAACGCTCCCTAAAACACTTCAGCGAGCAGCCCTTTCTAATCAACCTGGCCCGGGTATCCTGGAAGGATATTGACCTCATCCCGTCACAAGAGGATGCCTAGTTATTCTTTAAAAAGTGCTTTCCTCACCATCTTAAATAAGCATGCCCCATACAAAAAATGTAGAACTAAGAACAAATATAGCCCTTGGTTCACTCCAGACTTGACTGCCCTTGACCAGCACAAAAACATCCTGTAGCGTACAGCATTAGCATTGAATAGCCCCCGCGATATGCTTCCCCTTTTCGGGGAAGTTAGGAACCAATATACACACAGTTAGTTAGGAAAGAAAAGGCTAGCTCTTTCAAACATAAATTTGCTTCCTGTAGCACAAATTCCAAAAAGGTTTGGGACACTAAAGTACATGGAGAATAAGAGCACCCTCTCCCAGCTGCCCACTGCACTGAGGCTAGGAAACACTGTCACTACCGATAAATCTACGATAATCGAAAATGTCAATAAGCATTTCTCTACGGCCGACCATGCTTTCCACCTGGCTACCCCTACCAACAGCACTGCACCCCCCGTAGCAACTTGCCCAAGCACCCCCCCCTCTACACTTCTCCTTCACACAAATCCAGATAGCTGATGTTCTGAAAGAGCTGCAAAATCTGTACCCCTACAAATCAGCTAGGCTAGACAATCTGTACCCTTTCTTTCTAAAATTATCCGCCGAAATTGTTGCAACCCATATTACTAGCCTGTTCAAACTCTCTTTCGTCTCGTCTGAGATCCCTAAAGATTGGAAAGCTGCCGCTGTCATCCCCTCTTCAAAAAGGGAGACACTCTAGACCCAAACTGTTACAGACCTATATCTATCCTGCCCTGCCTTTCTTCGAAAGCCAAGTTAACAAACAGATTATCAACCATTTCAAATCCCACCGTACCTTCTCCACTATGCAATCTGGTTTCCAATTGATCATGGTTGCACCTCAGCCACGCCCAAGGTCCTAAAAGATATCATAACCGCCATCAATAAAAGACAGTACTGCGCAGCAGTCTTCATCGACATGGCTAAGGATTTCGACTCTGTCAATCACCGCATTCTTATCGGCAGACTCAACAGCCTTGGTTTCTCAAATGACTGCCTTGCCTGGTTCACCAACTACTTCTCAGATAGAGTTCAGTGTGTCAAATCGGAGGGCCTGTTGTCCGGACCTCTGGCAGTCTCTATGGGGGTGCCACAGGGTTCAATTCTCGAGCCGACTCTTTTCTCTGTATACAGTGAGGGAAAAAAGTATTTGATCCCCTGCTGATTTTGTTCGTTTGCCCACTGACAATGAAATGATCAGTCTGTAATTTTAATGGTAGGTTTATTTGAACAGTGAGAGACAGAATATCAACAAAAAAATCCAGAAAAACACATGTCAAAAATGTTATAAATTGATTTGCATTTTAATGAGGGAAATAAGTATTTGACCCCTCTGCAAAACATGACTTAGTACTAAGTGGCAAAACCCTTGTTGGCAATCACAGAGGTCAGATGTTTCTTGTAGTTGGCCACCAGGTTTGCACACATCTCAGGAGGGATTTTGTCCCACTCCTCTTTGCAGATCTTCTTCAAGTCATTAAGGTTTCGAGGCTGACGTTTGGCAACTCGAACCTTCAGCTCCCTCCACAGATTTTCTATGGGATTAAGGTCTGGAGACTGGCTAGGCCACTCCAGGACCTTAATGTGGTTTTTCTTGAGCCACTCCTTTGTTGCCTTGGCCGTGTGTTTTGGGTCATTGTCATGCTGGAATACCCATCCACGACCCATTTTCAATACCCTGGCTGAGGGAAGGAGGTTTTCACCCAAGATTTGACGGTACATGGCCCCGTCCATCGTCCCTTTGATGCGGTGAAGTTGTCCTGTCCCCTTAGCAGAAAAACACCCCCAAAGCATAATGTTTCCACCTCCATGTTTGACGGTGGGGATGGTTTCTTGGGGTCATAGGCAGCATTCCTCCTCCTCCAAACACGGCAAGTTGAGTTGATGCCAAAGAACTCAATTTTGGTCTCATCTGACCACAACACGTTCACCCAGTTGTCCTCTGAATCATTCAGATGTTCATTGGCAAACTTCAGACGGGCATGTATATGTGCTTTCTTGAGCAGGGGGACCTTGCGGGCGCTGCAGGATTTCAGTCCTTCACGGCGTAGTGTGTTACCAATTGTTTTCTTGGTGACTATGGTCCCAGCTGCCTTGAGATCATTGACAAGATCCTCCTGTGTAGTTCTGGGCTGATTCCTCACCATTCTCATGATCATTGCAACTCCACGAGGTGAGATTTTACATGGAGCCCCAGGCCGAGGGAGTTTGACAGTTCTTTTGTGTTTCTTCCATTTGCGAATAATCGCACCAACTGTTGTCACCTAATCACCAAACTGCTTGGCAATGGTCTTGTAGCCCATTCCAGCCTTGTGTAGATCTACAATCTTGTCTCTGACATCCTTGGAGAGCTCTTTGGTCTTGGCCATGGTGGAGAGTTTGGAATCTGATTGATTGATTGCTTCTGTGGACAGGTGTCTTTTATACAGGTAAGAAACTGAGATTAGGAGCACTCCCTTTAAGAGTGTGCTCCTAATCTCAGCTCGTTACCTGTATGAAAGACACCTGGGAGCCAGAAATCTTTCTGATTGAGAGGGGGTCAAATACTTATTTCCCTCATTAAAATGCAAATCAATTTATAACATTTTTGACATGCGTTTTTCTGGATATTTTTGTTGTTATTCTGTCTCTCACTGTTCAAATAAACCTACCATTAAAATTATAGACTGATCATTTCTTTGTCAGTGGGCAAACGTACAAAATCAGCAGGGGATCAAATACTTTTTTCCCCTCACTGTATATCAATGATGTTGCTCTTGCTGCTGGTGATTCTCTGATCCACCTCTATGCATACGACACCATTCTGTATACCTCTTTGGACACTGTGTTAACAAACCTCCAGCCGAGCTTCAATGCCATACAACACTCCTTCCGTGGCCTCCAACTGCTCTTAAATGCTAGTAAAACTAAATGCATGCTTTTCAACCGTTCGCTGCCCGCACCCGCCCGCCCGACTAGCATCACTACTCTGGATGGTTCTGACTTAGAATATGTGGACAACTACAAATACCTAGGTGTCTGGTTAGACTGTAAACTCTCCTTCCAGACTCACATTAAGCATCTCCAATCCAAAATTAAATCTAGAATCGGCTTCCTATTTCGCAACAAAGCCTCCTTCACTCATGCTGCTAAACATACTCTCGTAAAACTGACTATCCTACCGATCCTTGACTTCGGCGATGTCATTTACAAAATAGCCTCCAACACTCTACTCAGCAAATTGGATGTAGTCTATCACAGTGCCATCCGTTTTGTCACCAAAGCCCCATATAAAAAAAGCAGCATTCCCCAAGTTAGGATGGCTTTCACTTCAGCAGTAATAAATTCATGAACTTCTTTGAGGAAAAGATCATGATCATTAGAAAGCAAATTAGACTCCTCTTTAAATCTGCGTATTCCTCCAAAGCTCAGCTTTCCTGAGTCTGCACAACTCTGCCAGGACCTAGTATCAAGAGACAATTAAGTGTTTTAGTACTATATCTCTTGACACAATGATGAAAATAATCATGGCCTCTAAACCTTCAAGCTGCATACTGGACCCTATTCCAACTAAACTACTGAAAGAGCTGCTTCCTGTGCTCGGCCCTCCTATGTTGAACATAATAAACGGCTCTCTATCCACCGGATGTGTACCAAACTCACTAAAAGTGTCAGTAATAAAGCCTTTTCTTCCAGTTCTCTGCTGCCAATGACTGGAACAAATTGCAAAAATCACTGAAGCTGGAGACTTATATCTCCCTCACTAACTTTAAGCATCAGCTGTCAGAGCAGTTTACCGATCACTGCACCTGTACACAGCCCATCTAAATAGCCCACCCAACTACCTCATCCCATTTTTTGCTCTTTTGCACCTCAGTAGTTCTACTTGCACATCATCATCTGCACATCTACCACTCCAGTGTTCATGCTAAATTGTAATGATTTCGCCACTATGGCCTATTTATTTTCTTACCTCCCTAATCTTACTACATTTGCACACACTGTAAATAGATTTTTCTATTGTGTTATTGACTGTACTTTGTTTATGTGTAACTCTGTGTTGTTGTTTTTGTCGCACTGCTTTGCTTTGTCTTGGCCAGGTCACAGTTGTAAATGAGAACTTGTTCTCAACTGGCCTACCTGGTTAAATAAAGGTGACATAAAAAAATCTAAAAATGTCTTATTATACACTTGGGAAAATGTATAAATGTTTTAATGAGTTCAATGGATTGAACACAATTTCCTACCAAGTTCAACCCTACTACCCAATGAGGCCTAGTGCACTCGTAATGGCCGACGCACAGCTCCGTATTTCAAAGCCATATCATATATCTCGATTGTAAAAGTGTGAACCAGGCACAGCAGCAGGGCAGACACTTTCATTACAGGAATCATGCACTTCACTGTTAGACCAAATAATGGTTTTATGTGCAAAAAAAATAACGTTTTGAGTGAGGTGACCAGGTAGAATGTACAGCTCGCACCAGTGTGACCAACAAAAAATGTAACTTGCAAAGCCAAGTCAAAGGGTAACAAAATATAACTATATGGTCGCAGTCTGGAGCCCTGGAAGAGCATTAATACAATAGCGCACTACATAAGGAGCCATTGAAGACGCAACCCCGCCTGGTGTTAAGAGCCCCTCTCAGGGCAGGCACTGTAATCTGGCTTACCTGCTACTCCAGATGGGAAGGCCACCATTCGCTCTAGAGGAGAAAAGCCACTTACTGGGCAGAACCGTCACTGGGTCAGCATAGTACTTCCAGATCAGAGACATCATCAGCACGCCTGGGAGAGACAGAGGGAGGACGTCACTCTCTGCCACTTGCTCCCATTGGACTGTGCATCTGTCCGTCATCATCCATAGTCCCACATCTATTAAATATTTGTATAGTTTCCTATTGCAAGATTGTGAAATAAGCCTAGCTACTATGAAAATATACCAATTAATTTGTATTATATATATTTTAGGAGTTTATACTCCATATATCTCAGGTTTACATCGCTTACCTTACTTGACGGTGGCCTGCTGACCATTTCTGGAATTAACTGGGGGAAGAGAGAAAAATACAAACTTCAGGCAACAAACTGATAACAGAGTGTGGTTTCTGACACAGAGACACAGTATCACAGTGGAACTCTAAGGCCAACAGGTGAGACTGTACGACAGCTGGTTAGAAGGGGTGGAGACGTCAGCAGAAGTGTTGCCCCTCAAAGAAGCTTTGATCAAGCCACAGGAAGTGTCTCACGTCAAGGTCACCTTTACCTTCCTTCATCCACCTCAAGCTCTATCCTGAGGATTATGGGAGATTTCTAATTTAAAACCCTCCATGTATTCATACTGATCGCTGCATTTACTGCATCACAATTAATTTAAGGGCGCTAACACCCTAAAGATATGAAAACTTCTCCATCAAATTATTTCACTGTGCCATTGTGCTTGGGTTTCACATTTGAAATGATAGAGTGGTAGAATTATGTTTGACTCCAGTGAAAACAGAAATATTCAGCACATTCTTCCCTTAAAATAAATCTGCATGGGGTATAGTATCTACAAGTATATATTAGTTCCATTTGGACAAAATAATGGTCCTGTATTTGGTCACCACTGGTCCGTGGAAGTGGTGTGCTGCTAAATGGCATGTTCTTGAAAGGGAGCCCCTTTCCTTCCTCTGTTACTATCAGGGACTCAAGAGATCGAGCGGGAAAATTAGAAAACGGAGAGGGCAAGAGAAGGCCGATGGCAACAGGCTGCAGCTGTGACAGAGGCCTCCTAAGTGAACACTCAGAGCGGTTATCTGAAACCCTCCTGGCAACCACTCCCTCCCAACCCTGTTTTTTTCTTTTTTTTCTTCTCCACATCCTTTTTAACATACATGTACAAAGTCCCTTATAGAAAGATGGAGCAAATTGTGCAGTAGAGTTTTCCCGCCTACTAAACCAGCTTAGAGCAAGGAAGGAAAAATTGGTGATATTAACAAGGCCATACCTCCACCATGTCTCGTTATACTAATAGTGTTTTTAATGGTAAATATTCTATAGGCTACATTTAATTTGACAAAAATCTCTAGAAGGGAACAATGCATACTTGTATGTGTGGACTTGAGATAAAAACAAATATTGGTTATGGGGCTTTTTGTTGTGACATCTTTAGAACATAGATGGGCAACTGGTGGCCCGCAGATCAATTAACCAAAACGAAAAAATAACATTACAATTAGGAGAGGGAAGCAAGCAAGACTTTTACACATCAGCAGTTTTTCCTCGTTATGTCATTCACTGAGTCACTCAATTAGCCCATGTCAGCAAAACATTTTTTTGATTGGTAAGTTAGTCTAGCGGCCAGCTATCTAAAATAAAATCCTGGTCTTGCTTTGTCATTATTGGGTATTGTGTGTAGACTGATGACGTGAAAAAACTATTTAATCAATTTTAGAATGAGGCTCAACAAAATCAAGGGGTCTAAATACTTTCGAATGCACTACTGAGCGCTCTGGAGCAGGTTTTCATCAAGGATCTCTCTATACTTTGCTCCGTTTATCTTTCCTTCAATCCTGACTAGTCTCCCAGCCCCATGCCACTGAAAAACATCCCCACAGCACGATGCTGCCACCACCATGCTTCACCGTAGGGATGGTGCCAGGTTTCCTCCGGAACGTGACACTTGGAATTCAGGCTAGAGTTCAATCTTGGTTTCATCAGACCAGAGAATCTTGTTTCTCATGGTCTGAGTCCTTTAGGTGCCTTTTGGCAAACTCCAAGCAGGCTGTCATGTGCCTTTTACTGAGGAGTGGCTTCCATCTGGCCTGATTGATGGAACGATGCAGAGATGGTTGTCCTTCTGGAAGGTTCTCCCATCTCCACAGAGGAACTCTGGAGCTCTGTCAGTGACCATCGGGTTCTTGGTCAACCCCCTGATCAAGGCCCTCCGATTGCTCAGTTTGGCCAGGCAGCCAGCTCTAAGAAGTGTCTTGGTGGCTCCAAACTTCTTCCATTGAAGAATGATGGAGGCCACTGTGTTCTTGTGGATCTTTAAAGCTGCAGAAATGTTTTGGTACCCTTCCCCAGATCTGTGCATCAACACAATCCTGTCTGGGAGCTCTACGGACAATTCCTTCAACCTCATGGCTTGGTTTTTGGTCTGACATGCACTCTCAACTGTGGGACCTTATATAGACAGGTTTGTGCCTTTCCAAATCATGTCCAATCAATTGAATTTACCACAAGTGGACTCCAATCCAGTTGTAGAAACATCTCAAGGATGATCAATGGAAACATGATGTGCCTGAGCTCAATTGAGTCTCATAACAAAGGGTCTGAATACCTATGTAAATAAGGTATCCGTTTTTAATTTTCAATACATTTGCAACATTTCTCATTATGGGCTAGTGTGTAGATTGATGAGGGAAAAAAATATTTCATTCATTTTAGAATAAGGCTGTAACGTAACAAAATGTGGAAAAGGGAAGGGATCTGAATAATTTCCGAATGTACTGTAGGTAGGAAGTAGGAGCAACCAAATATCATTTTTGGTGAGTTTGGACATTTAAAAGTGAATGAGACATTGTGCACATGAAGAGTACTGGCTCTGGAGCAGCATGTGTACACGCTGTGTCTGTGTGGAGTCTGGAGTCGCTAGGGCAACGGGCCTGCCTGCTCTGAGAAGATGGGGGAGAAGTAGACAGCCAAGAACGGAGAGGAGAAAAAAAAACAGAAGAATATAAAAAAAGATAGCAGTGGCAGCTGTACAGATAACGCATTTAAAGGGCTTTGACTTCTCAAACATGGCATAAAGTCAACAAAATATGATGTCCAGCCACCTTATTAATTCAGCCACTTAGATAAGTCGCAAGTTAAACGTAGGGTACACGTTAACGCAGAACAATTAGTTTTCACACAGGAAAAAAAGAAAATGCATAAGAAATATCTTCCTGTGTTTTGTAAACACAGATCTGAAATGCTTCTTATTTAAATTTCTACTCAGCATCAGACTCATTTGGTTGCACCTCTCCAGAATTCACAAACATCATTCTATCAGCAGACAGCACTCTGTCTTATGTGTAGCTAATTTTCTATGGTACTTTTCTGTGTAGCCAGCCTACTTTTCTCTGGTAAAATGCAAGATTAACTTTGAGAAAAAAGTTAGGAAATGTAGCTGGCTACATTATTTCTATTATAAACAGAAGTATGGTCATGTATAGTTTTTGCAAAAAATATATTGCTTTTTCATTGTAAGCTAATTTAGCCTACTTGTGTGGATGCCAGCCAAATAGAGTTGCACTTCTGTTGTCATCTGATGAAAATTAATGTATTTTTTGTGAAGGAAAACTATAGTTCAGGTCCCTGATCACTCTATTGAAGTAAAAATAACACAGTTGACTTTCAGTATAAAACAGGACCCCTGTCAATACACAGTTGGACCTGCTCCCGCTTTGTGCTATTTACAAACAAACATGACTGGCTCAACTGTTCTAGGGAACTATGGTAAACTCAAAATGAAAAACACAATCTGCTTTATATTCTAACCTATTGCTCAAGTTGAATGCAGGTATTGAATTAATAAGTAGCTGAACTTAAAATAAATAGTTAACGGTTTTGAAAAAAACATCCAGTGGCTATTTCCAAATACCCTGGTATATGGTATACTGTCCTAGCTGTATAAAATTCTCTCTTTTCTAAACGGATGATTGCGTATCCATCGGCCCCTCAAAAGTTCAACACATCTGAACTTTCTGTCCGTAGAAATTGTATGGATATGAAAGCGTCATCTCTGCCGACTGTCAATGTATGACTCCCATTGAGAAAGCATTGGAAATCAGGGATACTGATGAAATCAACATGCCATTCTGGCCTTGCCCTAACAGTGAACTGTGCAATAAGGTATCATCACAGGGCATTATGTTATCAAGCTGCAGGTTGCTAGCACAATAAAGGAATTAGCACCAATCCATGGCAGATTGGGGTCACGAATGGCACAGCGGTCTAAGGCACTGCATCTCAGTCCTAGAGGCGTCACTACAGACCCTTGTTCGATTCCAGGCTGTATCATAATCGACCGTGATTGGTTGTGTTTGTGGATCTGAGAAGATTTAAATTATACTTATGGGGGAAACTCCCTTGGATCAACATCACTTTGTCATAGCACTTAACTGCTTGCCCATCCATTCCACATGTGATGTCGTTTAACAGATTTCTGTGTACAACACTGAACAAAAATATAAACAACATGTAAAGTGTTGGTCCCATGTTCATGAGCTGAAATAAAAGATCCCAGACATTTTCCATATGCACAAAAAGCTTATTTCATTAAAATGCACACATTTCTTTACATCCCTGTTAGTGAGCATTTCTCCTTTGCCAAGACAATACAGCAAGATCATTACACAGGTGCACCTTGGGCTGGGGACAATAAAAGGCCACTCTAAAATGTGCAGTTTGGTCACACAACACCACAGATGTCTCAAGATTTGATGGAGTGTTTTGCATGCTGACTGCAGGAATGTCCACCAGTGCTGTTGCCAGAAAATGTAATGTTAATTTCTCTACCATAAGCCACCTCCAACATCGTTTTAGAGAATGTGGCATTTCGTCCAACCGGCCTCACAACCGCAGACCATATGTACGGTGCCGTGTGGGCGAGCAGTTTGCTGATGTCAACATTTTGAACAGAGTGCCCCATGGTGGCGGTGGGGTTATGGTATGGGCAGGCATAAATTACAGACAATGAACACAATTGCATTTTATCAATGGCAATTTGAATGCACAAAAATACCTCTAACAAAATCCTGAGGCCCATTGTTTTTTTGGGAGGGGGTATCTGTGACCAACAGATGCCAAATCTGTATTCCCAGTCATGTGAAATCCATAGATTTGCGCCTAATGAATTTAATTCAATTGACAGATTTTCTCATATGAACTGTAACTCGGTAAAATCAATGACATTTTTGTTTTTATATATTCCCAAATGTGGCATTTACCCTTATATCAGGGAGACGTCTTACTCTTTAGTCTGCAACGCTTATGGTGCTAAAAAGAGCCAGGAAGGATAGTCATAAGGTTGAAGAGCAGATGACAGTTTTGGAAAGGGAGATCAACTCTGAGTCACAATCACCAGCCAATAAATGTTTGCGGGTCTTTGTCAATCTCTTCCAGTAGGAGAACGAACATCATGTTCCCTGTGCTAGACTATTACAGAGAAACATGTCGACACAACTTCAGAGTTTGAACACAGCTTTACCGGTAAAACTGGGCTACAATTTGTAAACGTTACCGATGGAATTATATACTCACATAGGAGGAAATTGACGGTAACAACCTTTTGACAAGGTTGCAATAGCAACCAGACCTACCCGGTCGCCATTTTCCTTTGATTATTTACAATAGCCGTCGCTAGGGAAGCACACACCCCTCTCTTTCTACCCGGTGCTGGGTATTTGTACTGAATATTTTGTATTTTTGCCTAGTGAAGTAGGACTGTTGTCTATATTTGTCTAAAATACATGTATCAAGATAATGCATTGTTGGTAGCCTAATGTTCTGATAATAATGGGTATTGTGTGTAAATTTAGGGAATATCCATATGTGGAGCTTGCAGTTCTAACCTTTTGCAAAAAAAAAGGTATATGGGCAAAACGATATGGAGATAAAAATAAAAATGTGTCATGGTTACCCCCTGATGACTGCTCATCTAAAGACAAATACATATAGATCTGATTGCCATGTAAAATTATCCACACAGGTATCTCGCTATGATTTGAAAATGTGTTGACGGCTCCTAAAGCCAATCAATGGCTACCAGGGGCGGAGAGTAGCTTGTCCGTCAGATTGATGCTATAATGAATTCAATAGGGAGGGAGGGGGAGAATCCAATCCGGTTTGAGCTAGTTTTTGTTCCAATGGAACATTAAGGTTTGCTACGCTGTAATAGAACGTAGTGTTTGAATCTTATACCAACATACAGTATTTTTCTTGCTCCGTTTTGGAACAGTTCCCTCTTTATTTGAACAAATACGCAAAACAGCCATGCCTAAAAGGAGCAAAGTAAGTGGAATATGTTTTATTGGTTGTATATATCCTTTGATAGATAAAACAAATGCATTTATTTTTGCATGTAAAATGTAGCCGCATATCCATGTTTTGTTCCGCTCCGCTGCAACATCGTTGCACTGCTGTGTTCAGTCAGGAGTTTAAAATGTATCGGTCTGTTTTGATTTGGGGAAGTGGCGGGTTTTCTACTTTTTCAAGCTGTGATTTTAGTCTTCGAAAATTAGGACTGGTTACATGTTTGGTACCTAATATTTACTCTATCAGATCAATTTCAAATTGGGGTTTTGTCACGTCTTCATTGTGGTTGTTTACAAATACATTAACCTATAAAAGGACAAAGAGGTGTAGATCGCTAACTACGTCGTAAGATGGCGATTCTGCAGAAATAAAGTTGGTGACCGATTTTTTTTTACTAGGCAAAGTCTATTGCACATAACATTTAGATTACATTGCATTTACACTTATTGAAATACTGCATCATTAAAATATAACTTAATTGTTGGTAGCATATAATGCTCAACGCACGGTGGGCGGTATGCACATGCAGAAGACTGCTTCTAGGGCGCTTTGAAAAGGGCACGAAGACTTGTGTCATGGCTGCCCTTGTGAGCAAGGCGAGAACTGACGACGTTTTTCTTATTTTGCAATATAAAAGTTCATAGTTACACAACGTAAAATGCGTTAAAGTGCGCTAATGTAACATGCTGCATCGTTAAAATATTTGGTTTAATTACATTTCCGTGTGCCCTTTTGTTGGCTCGAGCCAATTCTGGGTTATGCAATGGCGATTCGTCGACATCACAGAGGCGCTCTTGTTGCTGGGTATTCTAGTAGATTCTGTAACCATTTGGAGAATCGCTGAGGATCTCGGAGTTTGAAATTCGAATGAATGGCGGGAACGCATAGTAGACTGTCTGGTCTGAGTAGCGAGCACAGTCATGTTGCCTGGCAAATCCCATTCATCACGAGTGAATGAATGCGTCGGGAGTAGGCGGAGTCGGTATTCCCCTCTCCGTAGAGATTACAGGCAACATGGTATAGGCAATGGGAACATGATCTGAGCAAGTTCACACTATTATCCGTTTATTAGGTAGTTTGTGGGTGATGTAAGTGGAAAAAATAAGCAGTTATAACGAGACTGTGACCATAACACGCTGCAATGCTTTTCCTTACCTCCCTACGCCTTTTTTGGATTACATAATTCCCCTAATACTTTTGGCATTTAAACTGCCCCTCCCCCAGTAAAACCCACCTAGCACGGTTGCCCTGCTGAGCTGTCACTAACATTTTATTATTATTATAGGCAAACGCTGATGTTGAGGCAGCAGAGGTGAGTGATAAACATCTTACTCAAATATAATGTGTGTTGTATTTAATCACGGTGATCACTGGTTGTAAGAATTTAAATGTTCAAAATACAATTCCATTGTTCTGCCACCAGGGGTCAGCAGCAACCCATGTCAAACGTTGCTCCCGTTTTATGAGTAAATAATTGGTATTTTCTTTTGAAATATTTCAGCCTAAGAGGAGATCTGAGAGATTGGTAAATGTGAGTAGTACACACCATTATTGACACTTTAATTAAAGATGCACCCAAAAACAGAATTTCAGCTAAGAATCACAAATCTTTCATTGCAGAAACCTGCAATTGCAAAGGCAGAACCCAAGCCAAAGGTGAGGAAATGCAGACATTTCAAATGTACATTTAATAGTAAATTAATTGCAATTAAGGACTTACGGTGTCTTATCCCATTAAACATATTTATTTACAGAAGGAGAAGGCAGCACCTAAGCCCAAGAAGGCTAAAGAGGTGAAGAAGACCGAGCCTGAAGAGAAGGAGGTGCCCGCAGAGAATGGAGAAGCCAAAGCTGAGGAAGAGGTAAGGTGCTGCTGGAATATGTAGGCATTTTGTCTTATAAGGACAAGAAAAACACATCAAATTGATAGTTTATGACCTTATACTGTTTTAAACATAAGATATTGAATGTAAATTATAAATAAGTTCTCTCAACTATTGCAACTGTTTTATTCCGTTATGTTTTAATTTTAGGCACCAGAAGAACCTGAACAGAAAGAGGAGGAAGAGGCGGCCGAATAACATCTCTCAAACCACATCTTTTATCAGTGCTCCCTGTACCTCTTTTTCTTGTACAATTCAGGGGTATATTTTTATCGACTATTTTCTAAATGCAGGTTTTTTAGTAGTTTGATTGTAGAAACACATTTTTTTATGAAATAAAAAATACAATTGGAGATGGGGATTTCATTGCATCCCATGTTTTTACATCTCTGGAACAATTACGGTCATTGTAAATGTCAACGGTTTTTATTTTCGATATGGGAGAGGGGTGGGAATGGGACAGGTTACTACACCAAGAACATGCAAGCACGTCGTTTACAGGATCCGGTCAAAACAACAGAGCTTGTCTGAGAGACTAACATTCCATAGGCTATATGAGGGACGGTATATGTAACCTGCATTGTGTGGTGGGGATGAATTAACTCAAGGGGGAACACATTGTTTTATTGTTTATAATGAGGAAAACATTTTAGAATGTTTAAGCTGTGTTCCATATGTTAACTCTTGTACTCATTATGTTTTTCTTTACCATTCTGCTTAATAAACCTATTCCCTAGTACTGGGGTTCCTCCCTATCAGGCCTGTGCATTGGGTGTAATTGGTTGTCTCTGTTCTGTGATAGCATTGCAATAAATTTGTATAGCTGCTATTAAAAGGGATTTTCAACTTTCTATATGCAGTGTGTAATGGTACATTGTGAGTATGGTAAAAATGGGATTGTGTTCTTAGCCAAGCTAAAGACGTACATAAGTGTGAAATATACTGACGATTATGGTTCCTTGGATTGTACATCCATTTGAGCTGTCAAATACACAAACCAGCAGTAGCAATATTCATGTGGGGTTTAGGTATCAAGTACAAGTGTACAGTTCTTTTATCCTTTGTTTATAGATGTATCTGTGTAATGATTGGTATAAACAAACCAATAAAAATTTGGTTGTAATTGTTTTTTTCTCTGTGTGATGGAAATAGACAATGTGTGAGTCCAAATAATCATGTAAAAACGAAATTATTTTAGATGCTACATATTACATATGTAATGCAGTAGCTAAATAATACCAGTTCTGAGACTGACATGGCAGCAGCTAGTATCTGTCCTTGACATGAAAATAACGTTTTTGGTTATTAGACTCCTGTCAGACTCATTCCATGGGCACATTGTTTTCACTCCACCCTTTTACTTGATTGATCAATTGAGGTGGCTGATTAGTAATAACTCCCCTCACCTTGTTTAGGTTTCAATTGGACACAAATTGAAAGAATAAAACCAGAAGACACTCACTGTGAGGGAGCTCAGACACAGAACAAATACATTAAAGGAGCTGTATGTAATATTTTTGCATCGTAATGTCATATCTACAGAAATAGTGGAACATTAGTGTTTCACAACATTTCATCCCCCAAAACGTTATTGGGCTCAACCAAAAGTGCATTCTAATGGTGCAGCCTTCTTTTTTGGTAAAAAAAGATTGTAAAATTAACGGGGGCTAGCAAATTTCTTGTCAAATGGACTGGGGCTGAGAGATGTTAGAAGTTTGCCCATTGCTGGCCCCCGATAATTGTTTACCAATAAGAAGGCTGCACCATTAGAATCCAATTTTGTGTGGCTCCAAAACATTTTTTGTGGAAAAATATTGTGAAACTATCATTCCACTATTACTGTAGATACTGTATATTAAGGACATTTTCTGAAATTACAATGGAAACATATGACATATAGCTAATTTAAGTACCGTAGGGCTGCAAGAAAGAAACTCACCATATATTCAGTACATTAAGAAGTGTGTATCACACCTAGAACAAAGGTTAGCACATATACTAAACAAAAATATGAATGCACCATGTAAAGTGTTGGTCCCATGTCTCATGAGCTGAAATTAAAGATCCCAGAAATGTTCCATATGCAGAAAAATATTATTTCTCTCAAATTTTGTGCACAAATTAGTTTACATCCCCTCAGCTGATGAAACTGAGGAGTATTTCTGTCTGTAATAAAGCCATTTTGTGGTGAAAAACTCATTCTGATTGGCTGGGCCTGGCTCCCCAGTGGATAAATTGACTGATTTCCTTATATGAACTGTAACTCAGTAAAATCGTTGAAATTGTTGCATGTTGCATTTATATTTTTGTATAAAATCATGTTGATCTAGTTCAGGGTTTCCCAAACTCGGTCCTGGGGCCTTCCCTAGGTGCATGTTTTCGTTTTTGCCCCAGCACAACACAGCTGATTCAAATAATCAACATTTGATAATGAGTTGGTTATTTGAATCAGCTGTGTAGTGCTACTGGTTGTCTGTGCGGTTGGTCCTTATTTTGACAAAATATCCACAGGAATGTATTACTAAACCGACTTCAAAACACGAGTCTCTGTATGTGGCTCATAATTTTTTTGTTAATAACCAACGGCACGTGCACAAGGTATGCACATGCACGCGATTCACACTTTGAAACCTTAAATCTTGTAGGAGTTTACATGGTTTTGCGCATGTGCCAGGTGATAGAAAACTCAATCTGGCAGTACCAGAGTTCTGAAAAGTCAGTTTAATGATACTTTACTGTTGATATTTTAACCAGAATAAGGACCAACAGACCAACGACATACCAAACTCACAACTCCAGTTTTCTACTCATATGTATATCATTCCTGTAAGACAAAAAAATGAAAGCATGGCACATTGCACAAGCCCTGCGCATTTCAAATGGCTGTGTTCCTATGGGAATTTGCAAATGTTTAGAGCGCCACCACTACGAAATCTGGTTTGGGTTGTACTACAATATGCTAAAATTACTGAATGGATTTTCAAGCCTTACATCTTAAAATGACCCTAATTACATCTTAAAATGACCCTTGCTGTGGCGGGGGCATTCTTATGACATCGCCAAACACATTCGTGGCCGCCTGATAGGTTCAGAAACCGATGGATTGGGCCAGAGCCAGAAGACACGTAGGTAACACGGCGGTTTGAAAATTCATCATTGGCTTTTATACTCTGATTGGTGAGAGACGATCCAATCGAGAGGCGGCCAAAGGAAGAATTGGCTTTGGGGGTGACCAGTGAGATATACCTGCTGGAGCGCGTGCTACGGGTGGGTGCTGCTATGGTGACCAGTGAGCTGAGATAAAGTGGGGCTTTACCTAGCAAACACTTGTAGATGACCTGGAGCCAGTGGATTTGGCAACAAGTATGAAGCGAGGGCCAGCCAACGAGAGCGTACCAGTCGCAGTGGTGGGTAGTATATGGGGCTTTGGTGACAAAACGGATGGCACTGTGATAGACTGCATCCAATTTGCTGAGTAGAGTGTTGGAGGCTATTTTGTAAATGACATTGCCGAAGTCGAGGATCGGTAGGATGGTCAGTTTTACGAGGGTATGTTTGGCAGCATGAGTGAAGGAGGCTTGGTATGCGAAATAGGAAGCCGATTCTAGATTTAATTTTGGATAGGAGATGTTTAATGTGAGTCTGGAAGGAGAGTTTACAGTTTAACCAGACACCTAGGTATTTGTAGTTGTCCACATATTCTAAGTCAGAACTGTCTAGAGTAGTGATGCTGGACAGGCGGGCGGGTGCAGGCAGCGATCGGTTGAAAAGCATGCATTTAGTTTTACTAGCATTTAAGAGCAGTTGGAGGCCACGGAAGGAGAGTTGTATGGCATTGAAGCTCGTCTGGAGGTTAGTTAACACAGTGTCCAAAGAAAGGCCAGAGGTATAGAGAATGGTGTCGTCTGCGTAGAGGTGGATCAAAGAATCACCAGCAGCAAGAGCGACATCAATTGACGTACACAGAGAAGAGAGTCGGCCCGAGAACTGAACCCTGTGGCACCCCCATAGAGACTGCCAGAGGTTCGGAAAACAGGCCCTCCGATTTGACACACTGAACTCTATCAGAGAAGTAGTTGGTGAACCAGACGAGGCAGTCATTTGAGAAACTAAGGCTGTTGAGTCTGCCAATAAGAATGTTGTGATTTAAAGAGTCGAAAGCCTTAGCCAGGTCGATGAATACGGCTGCAGAGTAATGTTTCTTATTGATGACGTTTATGATATCATTTAGGACCTTGAGCGTGGCTGAGGTGCACCCATGACCAGCTCTGAAACCAGATTGCATAGCGGAGAAGGTACGGTGGGATTCGAAATGGTCGGTAATCTGTTTGTTAACTTGGCTTTCAAAGATCTTAGAAAGGCAGGGTAGGATAGATTTAGGTCTGTAGCAGTTTGGGTCTAGAGTGTCTCCCCCTTTGAAGAGGGCCTTTCCCTCTTCAGTTTTCCAATCTCTGGGAATCTCAGACGATACAAAAGAGAGGTTGATCAGGCTAGTGATAGGGGTTGCAACAATTTCGGCAGATCATTTTAGATAGAGAGGGTCCAGATTGTCTTGCCCGGCTGATTTGTAGGGGTCCAGATTTTGCAGCTCTTTCAAAACATCAGCTATCTGGATTTGGGTGAAGGAGAAATGGGGGAAGCTTTGGCGAGTTGCTGTGGGGGTTGCAGTGCTGTTGGGGTAGCCAGGTGGAAAGCATGGCCAGCCGTAGAAAAATGTTTATTGAAATTCTCAATCATAGTGGGTTTATCGGTGGTGACAGTGTTTCCTAGCCTCAGTGCAGTTGGCATCTGGGAGGAGGTGCTCTTATTCTCCTTGGACTTTACAGTGTCCCAGAACTTTTTGGAGTTTGTTTTATTTTATTTATTTTATTTAACCTTTATTTAACCAGGAAGGGCTCATTGAGATTTAAAATCTCTTTTTCAAGAGCGTCCTGGCCAAGATAGGCAGCACCAAGTCATTACAAAAAATTACAGACAGACAACATGAAAAACTACAAGTAATCTAGTAAAAACCATTGAGTTCACAAGAGTATAACAATATCAAAAACAGCAAATTAAAAACATTGACAGGTCAGGGAATCAGCCTCAAAATCCTTCATCAGTGATTTAAAAACACCAATCGGGACAAGTTCTTCCAGTTTAAAATTATTTTGTAAGGTGTTCCAAGACGATGGCGCAGAGTACATAAAAGACCTTTTACCAAATTCAGTTCGGACATTTGGAACAGTTAGCAGGATAAAGTCTAGCGAACGAAGAGAGTACCCACCACATTTCTGAACAATAAAAATGCCCAAATAAAAAGGTAGTAAACCCAAAATGGCTTTGTAAATAAAAGTATACCAGTGACTGAGCCTACGAGTGACTAGAGAAGGCCAGCCAACCCTGGTATACAAAGTGCAGTGGTGCAGGATGCAAATTTCTGTTTGAAAAAGCTAGCCTTAGCTTTCCTAACTGCCTGTGTATATTTGTTCCTGACTTCCCTGAAAAGTTGCATATCACGGGGGCAATTCGATGCTAATGCTGTACACCACAGGATGTTTGTGTGCTGGTCAAGGGCAGTCAGGTCTGGAGAGAACCAAGGGCTATATCTGTTCCTGGTTCTACATTTTTTGAATGGGGCATGCTTATTTAAGATGGTGAGGGAGGCACTTTTAAAGAATAACCAGGCATCCTCTACTGACGGGATGAGGTCAATATCCTTCCAGGATACCCGGACCAGGTCGATTAGAAAGGCCTGCTCGCTGAATTGTTTTATGGAGCGTTTGACAGTGATGAGGGGTGGTCGTTTGACCGCAGACCCATTATGGATGCAGGCAATGAGGCAGTGATCGCTGAGACCTTGGTTGAAGACAGCAGAGGTGTATTTGGAGGGCAAGTTGGTTAGGATGATATCTATGAGGGTGCCCGTGTTTACGGATTTGGGGTTGTACCTGGTGGGTCCATTGATAATTTGTGTGAGATTGAGGGCATCAAGCTTAGATTTTAGGATGGCTGGATTGTTAAGCATGTCACAGTTTAGGTCACCTAGCAGCACGAGCTCTGAAGATAGATGGGGGGCAATCAATTCACATATGGTGTCCAGGGCACAACTGGGGGCAGAGGGTGGTCTATAGCAAGTGGCAACGGTGAGAGACTTGTTTCTGGAAAGGTGGATTTTTAAAAGTAGAAGCTCGAATTGTTTGGGTACAGACCTGGATAGTAAGACAGAACTCTGCAGGCTATCTCTGCAGTGAATTGCAACCCCGCCCCCAACAAAAATTGTATCTGTTCAACAGGGGTGGATTTTTATTTTGTCAAACTTTATTTATTGCAACAAATTATGAAACGGTGTTTTTCGAATAAATGATGATCGGCAAATAATTTTTAAGGTATGCAGGGCAGGTGATGTCATTTCGTACCTATACAACTCCACTCTACATTTCATTCTAAATGCCTACTGCTTGCCAAAGAAAAACAGTTAACTGTTTAATTTTTGACAATATTTGTATAATGTTTCTTTGCAGGACAAGGATTATCCTTACTTTCAAGAAGGCCTGAAATGCTTTTTCTGGTTGGCTGGATGCAAGTCTTACCATCCAATTATATCAGATCTACAGGTGAAGTGGAGGACCTGTTGGACTGTATATTCTTAGGGTTTTCTTAGCACTTAATGTGTTCTTTCCCAGGTGCTTGTAACGGCACAGATGACAGACAAGTACGATTCCAGTTGAGGTGGTTTAATGATGCTGATTCGCATAGAGCAGGAACAGCACAGCACAGTGTATGGGCTAATGCATTTTAAGTGTGTGTGTGTGGTTCAGAAAGTAAAAGGAGAAAATAAATACTATAGTAAATGGCAGGTATAATATTAATACAACCTTAATACATAGGCTATTACCAGTGCTTAAATCCCTTTTCTGGAATGCTATTAATATTTTTCATAAATAAAACAACATCATTTTTATTTATCTTAAACAGCCAAAAAGCCAGTGTTTCTATGTCAAACGATTTTGTTATATTTCAATCATCTGTGATTTATATAAGTGTAATATTGGGATGCAAACTCAAAATTGAATACATTTCAAGTCTATATCTGACAGGGTACAGGTGTCCTATTTTTTTAAGACCATAACCATGTGTGTGAGGTGTACTTTTGTTACTAAGAAACACTGTGTGACCCTGATTTAGCTGATTCAGCCTACTGCTGAAAAAAGGTTAATTTGTAAATTGTAAGAGGCCAGAACAAAAAGTGAGGTGAGGGGGGATGACCTTGGGAGCTCTGAGGTACCGGAACGCATATATATATATGCATATACAGTTGAAGTCGGAAGTTTACATAAACTTAGGTTGGAGTCATTAAAACTAGTTTTTCAACCACTCCACAAATTTCTTGTTAACAAACTATAACAAGTCGGTTAGGACATCAACTTTGTGCATGACACAAGTAATTTTTCCAACAATTGTTTACAGTCAGATTATTTCACTTATAATTTACTCTATCACAATTCCAGTGGGTCAGAAGTTTACATACACTAAGTTGACTGTGCCTTTAAACAGCTTGGAAAATTCCAGAAAATTATGTCATGGCTTTAGAAGCTTCTGATAGGCTAATTGACATAATTTGAGTCAATTGGAGGTGTACCTGTGGATGTAGTTCAAGACCTACCTTCAAACTCAGTGCCTCTTTGCTTGACATCATGGGAAAATCAAAAGATATCAGCCAAGACCCCAGAATTGTTTTTGTAGACCTCCACAAGTCTGGTTCATCCTTGGGAGCAATTTCCAAATGCCTGACGGTACCACGTTCATCTGTACAAACAATAGTACGCAAGTATAAACACCATGGGACCACACAGCCGTCATACCGCTCAGGAAGGAGACGCGTTCTGTCTCATAGACATGAACATACTTTGGTGCGAAAAGTGCAAATCAATCCCAGAACAACAGCAAATGTCCTTGTGAAGATGCTGGAGGAAACAGGTACAAAAGTATCTATATCCATAGTAAAACGAGTCCAATATCGACATAATCTGAAGGCCGCTCAGCAAGGAAAAAGCCACTGCTCCAAAAACGCCATAAAAAATCCAGACTACGGTTTGCAACTGCACATGGGGACAAATATCTTACTTTTTGGAGAAATGCCCTCTGGTCAGATGAAACAAAAATAGAATTGTTTGGCCATAATGACCATCGTTATGTTTGGAAGGAAAGGGGGGAGGCTTGCAAGCTGAAGAACACCATTCCAACCATGAAACACGGGGGTGGCAGCATCATGTTGTGGGGGTGCTTTACTGCAGGAGGGACTGGTGCACTTCACAAACTAGATGGCATCATGAGGCAGGAAAAATATGTGGATATTTTGAAGCAACATCTCAAGACATCAGTCAGGAAGTCAAAGCTTGGTCGCAAATGGGTCTTCCAAATGGACAATGACCCCAAGCATACTTCCAAAGTTGTGGCAAAATGGCTTAAGGACAACAAAGTCAAGGTATTGGAGTGGCAATCACAAAGCCCTGACCTCAATCCCATAGAAAATTTGTTGGCAGAACTGAAAAAGTGTGTGCGAGCAAGGAAGCCTAGAAACCTGACTCAGTTACACCAGCTCTGTCAGGAGGAATGGGCCAAAATTCACCCAACTTATTGTGGGAAGCTTGTGGAAGGCTACCCTAAAAGTTTGACCAAAGTTAAACAATTTAAAGGCAATGCTACCAAATACTAATTGAGTGTATGTCAACTTCTGACCCACTGGGAATGTGATGAAAGAAACAAAAGCTGAAATAAATCATTCTCTCTACTATTATTCTAACATTTCACATTCTTAAAATAAAGTGGTGATCCTAACTGACCTAAGACAGGGAATTTTTACTCTGATTAAATGTCAGGAATTGTGATAAACGGAGTTTAAATGTTTTTAGCTAAGGTGTATGTAAACTTCCGACTTCAACTGTATATATTTTTTCTAATAATACAATCTAAAAAAACGTTAGCGTAAATTATTGCATGCATATCATCCCATTTGCGTAGTGGCACAGAGCAGTAGAGTAGAGGCACTTAGTAGGGAACATAGAGTAGTTGCACACATAGGGAACATTTTTAGTAGCCTGGGGCCTGGGATAGAATTGACCTTTTTATAAATGCATTTCAAGCAATTCCACTTCATTTTAAATAACTGGAGACTTTGGCAGAATATTATTTTATACCACACAAATTATCGAAATGACAGGCTACTTTGACACAGACAAACTGAGAAGCTCAGATCAATAAAACGACCTTGTCTTGAACCAATCAATAGCCTAGGCCTAGGTGGGTGGAGACACATATTGTAGGCTACAATATGAGGAGGAAACTATAGTCCTAAAAATGCTTTCCAGTTTCACTGACTCACCCAATGATGTGCAGCTCACTCACTGGTAATGGCAGATGGCTCGTGCCAAAAGCCTCTCTCTCTTGTTTTACTTTGTAAAACAATATTTGGAAGTTGATTTTGATAGTCTACAACAGACAGATTAGTCTTCTCTTTTCAGCAGGAGCCATTTGCTTTCCAACCTGTGTTTTACCATGATTGTATTTGAAATATTGCCAAAGGCCTGTTTTGTCTACATGCTGTTTGTTCACTGACAGATTTGACAGAGTTCTGGGCTTTAGGCCATGCCTTGTTATTGGGCTACAACCATAGCTATGCAATTTGTTTTTTAAAGAAGCTATTGATCCTTTGTGGCTAAATTATAGGCATTCTCATGGTGTAGTAGGCTATTCTGAATAATTGAATTTCTTTCTGAACAGACAGCAGTAATTCTATAACTTTGGTAAATTTATTTTTAATTTAACAGAACCCTTTGCACGGCTATGATTATATAGGGAAATAAAGGAGGAAGCACAACGCCAGAAAGATGAGAGTTGCAGGCTCATGTATATCAGAGCGGAGAGAGATTATAGAAAGTGAATCTCACTCTAGTTCTTTTTGAGATTCTGGAGCGCTTCTCACACAGCCATGTGTTAGTCTCAAACATTGTAACCTATGTTGCGCAAACCATAAACCCGGGCCAGCACAACCCAAATCAACATTAAAAAAAAATAATGTAGCATTGCAAAAAGTGAAAATAATTTTGTCATGAGAGGTACCAGATCCAGCCAAATAGGTTCTGGAACGAAACAGTCCAAAATGGAGAGGTGCCAGATCCTGTTCCAGCAGAATCCGGGTCAAATTAAGCACTGGCTATAAACATTAATATGGCTACCATAGGTTATGTGCTGCACAGGACAATACAGCCTAACATGGCTGTGACTTCAATAATGAAAGATCAGAGGGATGCAGCCACACAGCACTACAATGCAGCACCATCATCCTCACACAACTGCATGAACTTGAATGCATCTACACAATCAAATACCCACATAAACTATACACACATATCTATAGTTTCAGATTTTTGAAACTAACCCAAGATAGACCAGAGCCTGTCATTTTCAATGAGAGCAAATTAATCATAGTGGGCAGAACAACTAAGGAGGTGGGCAGAGCCAAGCACGAGCTAGTGAGATCCTATTGGCCATTCTAGCATTTATTTGCATATTTCCGTTGGGGAAGGCTTACCAGCTTTCAGGAGATGCAGCTCATTTGGGAAACTCTCTCCCTGGGCTCTTTTGAAGATGACTGTCTCAGCTTCTTGGTAGTCTTCTGTGGAAGGGTCACCACCCTGACCTGCCACCCCATGTAGCACTTCCATAGTAACTTCTAGAAACTCCTTCCAGGTAGTACACTGGCTCACATCTGGGTCTTGGGAACCAGCAACTGCATTGACATCGATGTAGGATTGCTTCCCGAGTTCTGATGCGTCCTCCGCAGGATGAACATTTGGCTTAGCTGACCACTCATCTGGACTTTGAAGGAGGAATGGTGGTCCTTGGCTCCATCTGTTGGGCAAGACTCTGCAAGGTATTTCAAAGTCTTGCCTCTCATGATGTCGTATACAGGATTCCTCGCCGAATCCACATAACACCATGCACAGAGATCTGTTAGCTCTTGAATCTTGGCCACTTTGGTGCCTACAAAAACTTTAAAGTGTCAGGACTCCGACTGCAGCCACAACAGCATGATTGTGGAATCTGTCCACAAGATGATGGCCCTGCCAGAATACATCCGGCATTGCTTCTCCATAGACAGCAGCTCCATCCAGATAGGCCTCAATTCAGACTCTCCTGATGAACTGGTGTGTTTTTGTGTTTGCAGGTGTGCGTGCAACCCACAGGTTTATCTCTGTACATAATTAGTGGTCTTCCATCTACCATCCCATAGTAGGAAATGGTATTGGGCATGATGGTTTGCTGTGCAGTAGCCTATAGTTATTATATGCTTGTCCTTTTCTCTGAGGTGCGAGAGGCTGCTTATAAAATCTTCCTCTTCCCGAATTCAAGTCTGCTGCTTTGTGTGGATGACCTGCTGGCTTGTAGGAATAACCTAGCCAACTTAGTGGGCTATGAATCTTTTGCACACAGGGCTTTAAAGGGAACCATGGCCAGGACCCCAGGTAAAGCACTCTGGCCATTAGCCTAATTTCTTAGTGCTCCGCTGCTTGTATAAACTATTTCATTGACTTTGATTCTACAAACAGAGAAGTGTGTACTGTGTTGACCAGTGTGTTGTGTATGTTTTGTTTGGCAGAGACTGTCATGAAATTCCTTGAATTGCGGACAGACAAACTCTCCGGAGTCAGATACCCAGACACTGGCATGACCACTCTGTACAACAAATAAATGTTTTGTACATGTGGCACATGCTCACACAATAATGTCCCTATTTTGCATTTCAGAACTGCCAAAGATTTTAACCTGATGAGGGACATGAAGATGAAAATGAACTCAAGAAGTATTGTGAGTCATCTTATAAATGCATTTAATCAGCTCTGTTCTGACATTCATGTTTAGGAGATTAAGACAATCCTTTCAATAGTTTTTTATCTCAGGAACTCATGCCAAGGGACCACCCCTACTTCAGCGGTGCTGTGTTGGCAGAGAGGTAAGATACCTATACAAAGGTCTATATAGTTCTGTAATAACCCTATGTGTATGTTCTCAGTGGACAGAATATAAGGACAAGGAATCGTAGGGAATATCCTAAATAAACAATTTAATGATTGACAGGAGTACCTGAGCTTTATTTTCTACTAAAATGCCTCTAGGGGGGGCTTGTGTATTGCTTAATGTGATTCAGAAAACAGTCTGTGATAAGGCTATGTTATGAGTGTATGTGTGTGTGCAAGTATAAGATAGATCCCTGCCTGTACAGTCCTTACTTCTCCCTGGGGGCCTGCATGGAGGGCCTCAACATGCTGTTTAGTCAGCTGCTGGGGGTCTCCTTCCAGAATGAACAGCCCATGGCAGGGGAGGCGTGGAGCGAAGACCTCCGCAAGATGGTGAGAGAACAGTCTGTCTGTCTGTATGACACTCAACACCAATGTCTGGGGGCCCCTTTGAGTGAATCAGCAGAAAATGTAATAGTTGCTGCTTGGCTTTTTGTCATTTTAAAGTCTCGTTACTGTGCTGTTTACCTAGCTGGGGATGGATTTTATTTCAAGCAGTGCTGCATGTCCGTTGGTTCACAGGCTGTTGTCCCTGAGGCAGAAGGTCTTCAGGGATACATCTACTGTGACTTCTTCCGAAGGCCTGACAAACCACACCAGGTAAGACAAGCGGCTGTAGAAATACTGTCTAAAGCCTCTGCTACAGTAAGACACCAGTGCTGATCATACCAAGGCCTTTTCTGTGCCCCCAGGACTGCCACTTCACCATCCGAGGGAGTGTCTGAAGGAGGATGGGGAGTACCAACACCCTGTGGTTGTCCTGATGCTGACGGGATTTCCCTTCTGTCATTTTTGCATGGTATATTTCGAGTTCTATTTTTGGCTAGCGCTAAGGTGGCGCAAATGTCATACACACATTAGTTTGCAATTTTGTCGTGTAAAAACTAGCGCAGTGGCATTTTCCAGCCCTAGTGGCAAGTTCGGCAATTTACCTGTCTAACAATCACTCGCTTGTGCTGAGGTGGGAAGGGTGGCAATATTATGAAGTGTGTCCTTAAAGACAAGCTAAAAGTTACAATTTCATGCAGCACTTAAGGGAGGTTTTCAGACCCAACAAAAGCAGGTCTTAAAGGTAACACAGTTGATAATGGCATGGATTTTGAGAGCAGCGGCGCAGCCTATACTGCCGTGACGCACAGTGCCCACGGAAGGAGAGATGTGCCTTTTGTGCTGGTGAATCTTGTATTTAGAAATAATACAAATATATGGTTTCCCCCATTTTGTTTAATTTGATTAAAATCCAAGCATAGCCTACCCTCACCTTAATCAAGACTGGTTTAGCAGCATGGCATAAGTGCATATTTTTTATCCTGGCCATTAGCCAAAAGTAGCCTGTGAATAAAAGGGTTTTAAATGGTCTACTGAGAGTGCTTTGAAATATTTGAGTTTATTTCCCTCATACTTTTTCATTATTCACAATTCGCATACCTGCATTTCGCTTGTTCAAATAGGCTATCCATCTCCCTTTTCAAAGAGCTCCCCTCGTCCGACAAAGACACGCTCCTCCAAACTATTCAGTCCTCCTATAATGACATATTAACTGTAGTTTTTTTTGAGAATCTGCCTCGCACATAGGTAATGATATAATTGACAGGAGCCCAGTATTTTGTATAGATGTGCAAATGCTATGCGAAAAAACATTTAAGCCTACGTTTGCACACAGTGCCATGGAACGAGAGAAGTGGTTTATGATATCATGCTTCTGATCTGATCCTATTTAGAAAGATTGTTGTTGGTTTAAAAAACAGATTGATTGGTTTTCGTTTAATTTGATTAAAAACCAAACTTATTAGAAAGAATCACTGTCCATAGTCTTAAATTGCCTTGTCTGTGTTATATGCCCACGGGGAGCAATTATGGTGCCTGTAACTGTATTTAGACATAGCCTATTTAAAACAAGTTGTTTTGTTTTTATTAGATATTTGATTAGAATTATACATAGTCTTTTTAGGCCTTATCAATAGCCTAGTGAATACAATTTAGCTTTTTGACTAAGTTTGGCATGTCGATGTCCAGACTGCAATTTACAGTAGGCCTAGCCCCTATATACAAATGAATGCTATAGCCTAAGTTTAACAATGTATTTCCATATCAAAGCAATTAGAACAATATGGACTGCAAACGTTCAACATATTTCGCATATATGGGGCAGGCTATTTAACAAACTAGGCTGTCATTATAATGGACCAACATTCTAATTGGAGTTGATGACAACGCAATACATAAAAGACTGTAAATACACAACTTGAACCAACCACATATTTAGGCATGGAGCACATTTTGATTGGCCAGTGAGGGGCCAAGCCTCAACACCCTATGCTCGACACACCCACAATTTAATTATTCATAAAAATGTTGATCCACCACCAGCTACTGCGCCCGTAATTCCAGTTGTGAAAATAGCACAAATATTTGTGACACCCCCCCGAACCTATAACACTACCACCAGAGCAAAAATTTACCGTTGCGTTATCTTTGCTAAAATAGAGCTCTTCGTGTATATTTGCTTAATAGACACATTTATCCAGTGAACTACCGTAAATGACTAATAGGCTTAGTCTTCTTGTATTTGTATGACCTCCTGCGATACAGGGCTAGCATTGCATGCTACCGTGAAAAATGTACTACATAGTAAAGTTGGTAAACAAGCTCTTTTGTGAGAGGTTTAGTAAACAAGCTCTTTAGTGAGAGACTCATCTTCTCCTGACAATGGTCTTTTCCAGGAACTAGATGCTCGACTGACTTTGCTAATGGAGTTCTTTGCCACAGACTATCGGGTGGTGAATCAGTTTGCACGGCACTATCAGACCGGACAGGTGGGCAACACAAGTTCATACCCGTCTTCTGTAACTTTCCCTCTCACACAGTCCTTCTTAACATTATGGAATCTATGTAGATGGAGTAGCATTAGTTCTTTAGCTGTTTGTCTACTGCTGTGGTTCACAGATAAGGTATCTGTCCTAAGCTGTCCTATCAGACTGTCTATTATAATACTGTAGACTTTGGCAGTCCTTTATTTAATAGTTACGTGACGTATCACTAGATCTCCATAAGCTATGAACCAAATGCACTTGGCTGCACTTGAACACGTTGGGTTGTGTCATGGTTCTGAATCAGACTGAAAGTCTGTTGATTACACAGACCACAAACATGAGCACTTACTTTTTTTTGTAAGATTATATTTGATATTTTATCAACAATACCAAACATACACATACAAACGACAACATCATACAAATGTACTGTTGTATCCTCATACCAAAGTCAAGCTAATAGCAAACGTTTCACTTAGCCAAATCTTGAAGGCACGCAGAGGTTCACCACAGAGAAGAAGTCGATAGATGGGTGTTTTTTGTTTGTCTCAGAATGATTTGTTTCTATTTCAGCCCCTGCCCAAGAGCATGGTCTCCTTTGTGAATCCAAGAGAATCTGTGGGGCTGCAGACACTCAGCTTCAAGTAGCCACAGTGGCAGTGTCTGTGTCTAGCAGTTTTGTTGGTTGTACCACAACCAATGGGAAAACTATAATTTTACTCATTAAATAATTGGCATGTTTATTTTTTCACAGGTTTTTTTTATGCTGTTTTGGATCAAGTGTATCATGGCAAGCCAAAAAATCGGTCAACGACAGACATTCTAAAAGAGTTGCAAGACAAATTCTATGGACTACCTTACATTCCAAATACTGTACGTGCATAGATATCTGAGAGTGAGTCTCATTATGGAAACTGTGGATGATATAGTGATCTGTGAATGTCAGATCAACTATTCTCTCCCTGATATAAACCACCCGCTCTGTACCCCTGCCCTCCTAGTGTGTGTGAGAGAGTTATTACCCAGAGAGGAACATAAAACATAGAATAGAATAACCCAGAGACCTCTAGAGGCTATTTCACAGTTGTAATCACAGTTGTGGGGGGAAATGCCCATAAGAATGATTGTGCTCCCTGAAATGGCTGAAAAACACAGCTAACCAATCTCTACTCCAAGAGACAATTTTCTTGTCCATTCCATATGTTTTGTTATTAAATAGCAGAGCTCAAATCTTCCTTGGGGTATATTTAAGATAAAAGTAGTTTCCCAAATGCGAAAAGACATATAATAGCGAAACTCAAAAATAATTTAGGTTGGACTACAAAATGATGCTGCTCTTCTGACAATGTACAGTAACAGTCAAATGTTTGGACACATCTACTCCTTCAAGGGTTTTTATTTACAGTTCAAGTCGGAAGTTTGCATACACCTTAGCCAAATACATTCAAATTCAGTTTTTCACAATTCCTGACATTTAATCCTAGTAAACATTCCTTGTTTTAGGTCAGTTGGTATCACCACTTTATTTTAAGAATGTGAAATGTCAGAATAATAGTAGAGAGAATGATTTATTTCAGCTTTTATTTCTTTCATCACATTCCCAGTGGGTCAGAAGTTTACATACACTCAATTAGTATTTGGTAGCATTGCCTTTAAATTGTTTAACTTGGGTCAAACTTTTAGGGTAGCCTTCCACAAGCTTCCCACAATAAGTTGGGTGAATTTTGGCCCATTCCTCCTGACAGAGCTGGTGTAACTGAGTCAGGTTTCTAGGCTTCCTTGCTCGCACACACTTTTTCAGTTCTGCCCACACATTTTCTATAGGATTCAGGTCAGGGCTTTGTGATGGCCTCTCCAATACCTTGACTTTGTTGTCCTTAAGCCATTTTGCCACAACTTTGGAAGTATGCTTGGGGTCATTGTCCATTTGGAAGACCCATTTGCAACCAAGCTTCCACTTCCTGAATGATGTCTTGAGATGTTGCTTCAAAATACCCACATCATTTTCCTGCCTCATGATGCCATCTATTTTGTGAAGTGCACCAGTCGTTCCAGCAGCAAAGCACCCTCACAACATGATGCTGCCACCCCCGTGCTTCACGGTTGGGATGGTGTTCTTCCTGTTCTTGCAAGCCTCCCCCTTTTCCCTCTAAACATAACGATGGTCATTATGGCCAAACAGTTCTATTTTTGTTTCATCAGACCAGAGGACATTTCTCCAAAAAGTACGATCTTTGTCCCCATGTGCAGATGCAATCCGTAGTCTGGCTTTTTTTATGGCGGTTTTGGAGCAGTGGCTTCTTCCTTGCTGAGCGGCCTTCGGGTTATGTCGATATAGGACTCGTTTTACTGTGGATATAGATACTTTGTACCTGTTTCCTCCAGCATCTTCACAAGGTCCTTTGCTGTTGTTCTGGGATTGATTTGCACTTTTCACACCAAAGTATGTTCATTCCTGAGCGGTATGACGGCTGTGTGGTCCCATGGCGTTTATACTTGCGTACTATTGTTTGTACAGACTATTGTTAGTACCTTCAGGTATTTGGAAATTGCTCCCAAGGATGAACCAGACTTGTGGAGGTCTACAATTTTTCTGAGGTCTTGGCTGATATGATTTTCCCGTGATGTCAAGCAAAGAGGCACTGAGTTTAAAGGTAGGCCTTGAAATAGATCCACAGGTACACCTTCAATTGACTCAAATGATGTCAATTAGCCTAAACTTCTGACCCACTGGAATTGTGATACACTGAAGTATAAGTGAAATAATCTGTCTGTAAACAATTGTTGGAAAAATTACTTGTGTCATGCAGAAGTTGATGTCATTACCGACTTGCTTCCGACTTCAACTGTATTTGTACTATTTTCTGCATTGTAGAATAATAGGGACGACATCAAAACTATGAAATAACACTATGATGAAACTGGCTCTCATGAGGACCACCACAGTAAAGGAAGACCCAGAGGTACCTCTGCTGCAGAGGATAAGTTCATCAGAGTTACCAGTCTCAGATTGCAGCCCAAATAAATGCTTCACAGAGTTCAAGTAACAGACACATCTTAACATAAACTGTTCAGAGGAGTCTGCGTGAATCAGGCCTTCATGGTCGAAATGCTACGAAGAAACCACTACTAAAGGACACCAATAAGAAGAGACTTGCTTGGGCCAAGAAACACGAGCAATGGACATTAGAACGGTGGAAATCTGTCCTTTGGTCTGATTTTTGGTTCCAACCGCCATGTCTTTGTGAGATGCACAGTAGGTGAACAGATGATCTCTGCATGTGTGGTTCCCACCGTGACGCATGGAGGAGGAGGTGTGATGGTGTTGGGGTGCTTTGCTTGCAACACTGTCGGTGATTCATTTAGAATTCAAGGCACACTTAACCAACATGGCTACTACAGCTTTCTGCAGCGATACGCCATCCCATCTGGTTTGAGCTTAGTCATTTGTTTTTCAACAGGACAATGACCCAACACACCTCCAGGCTGTGTAAGGGCTATTTGACCAAGAAGGAGAGTGATGGAGTGTTGCATCAGATGACCTGGCCTCCACAATCACCCGACCTCAACCCAATGGAGATGGTTTGGGATGAGTTGGACCAAAGAGTGAAGGAAAAGCAGCCAACAGGTGCTCAACATATTTGGTAACTCCTTCAAGACTGTTGGAATAGCATTCCATGAAGCTGATTGAGAGAATGCCAAGAGTGTGTGCAAAGCTGTCATCAAGGCAAAGAGTGGCTACTTTGAAGAATCTCAAATATAAAATATATTTTGATTTGTTTAAGACTTTTTTGGTTACTACATGATTGTGTTATTTTAATAGTTTTGATGTCTTCACTATTATTTTACAATGTAGTAAATGGGAAAAATAAAGAAAAGCCCTTTTGACTGGTACTGTTTAAACTTTTTATTTACAGTTGGAAAATGTAGTGTTTAATTTCAGGTTTTTTAAGTTTATAGAGTTTTCATATCTGTGCCTGGTCCACACAGGCAAAATCACAGATCGTTGCAGTGACCATATGGAATCACTTTTACCCCGGTCTTTGTTTGGAACTGTGACATTCAGCCAGCCTTTTGGTAGGTCCTTACCTGTCATTGACTGTGAGAAGCAAAAGGGAGGGTTCCCACTGGGTTTGGCTTATAACAAGCCCCCACACAGACAGCCGAGCTATCATCATCAAAACGAGATTGTGTAGGAGTTAGAAATAACTGGCCAGAGAAAGAATACACAAAATCATTCCCCAAGAGATGATAAGCACTGCATGTCTTATTTACACTGCATCCGGAAAGTATTCACGCCCCTTTTTCCACATTTCGTTACGTTACAGCCTTATCCTAAAATTGATGAAATAGTTTTTTCCCCCTCATCAATATACACACGATACCTCATAATGACAAAGAAAAAACAGGTTTTTAGATTTTTTTTGCACATTTATAAACAAACAACTGAAATATCACATTTACATAAGTATTGTTGGGTTCTGAGAATATGAAAATATACTTATTCATGTCACTGATGGAGTGCCAAGGTTGAGGGTCAACACCAGAAGTTAAGGGTTATAGGAGGACGGTATATAGTGGGTGCAACTAAGCTTGGAATGTGTTGAGTGCAGGGAAGCGAGTACATGTGGCAGGCATTGATAAGGGGAGACGGGTGGAGATCTTAGAACCTAACATTGTCACTGAGGGAGAGAGTGTAATGTATAATGTTTACATTATGTCAGGATATGTTATTGTTAGCCATCAGGGATCCTCTGGAAGGAGAAGAGACACGGTCTGGTATCAATAACTATGACAGCCTTGACTTGGGGAGGAGTGAGCACTTTGGGGTAGAGGTCAGGTTAGATGAAGTGAGGAAGAACAGATATCACTAAGATTCTGTCTAGCAACAGAGATGCATTGTGGAGGAGGAGACTCAGCCTAGGAGAAAGGGTTAAATATTAGTGCTTGTGTGAAATGTTTTTTGTCTGAATTACAGCTGTATCGACCCTTTGGGAAGAATTAAACTTGGTTATGCTTCTCTAGTGTCCGTGAGTTATTTACTCAAAATTAGAACCGAACAGTATTCAGACCCTTTTTAAAAATGTAACTAGGCAAGTCAGTTAAGAACAAATTCTTATTTACAATGACGGCCTACCCCGGCCAAACCCTCCCCTAACCTGGACGACGCTGAACCAATTGCGTGCCGCCCTGTGGGACTCCCTATCACGGCAGGTTGTGATACAGCCCAGGATCAAACCAGGGACTAGTGATGCCTCTAGCACTAAGATGCAGTGCCTTAGACCAGGCACCCTCATAGATATCATCCTAACCAACTTGCCCTCTAAATACACCTCTGCTGTTTTCAACCAAGATCTCAGCGATCACTGCCTCATTGCCTGCATCCGTAATGGGGCAGCGGTCAATCGACCTCCACTCATCACTATCAAACGCTCCCTGAAACACTTCAGCGAGCAGGCCTTTCTAATCGTCCTGGCCCGGGTATCCTGGAAGGATATTGACCTCATCCCGTCAGTAGAGGATGCCTGGTTATTTTTTTAAATGCCTTCCTCACCATCTTAAATAAACATGCCCCATTCAAGAAATGTAGAACCAGGAACCGATATAGCCCTTGGTTCTCTCCAGACCTGACTGCCCTTAACCAACACAAAAACATCCTGTGGCGTTCTGCATTAGCATCGAACAGCCCCCGTGATATGCAACATTTCAGGGAAGTTAGAAACCAATATACACAGGCAGTTAGAAAAGCTAAGGCTAGCTTTTTCAAGCAGAAACTTGCTTCCTGCAACACAAACTCAAAAATGTTCTGGGACACTGTAAAGTCCATGGAGAATAAGAGCACCTCCTCCCAGCTGCCCACTGTACTGAGGATAGGAAACTCTGTCACCACCGATAAATCCACTATAATTGAGAATTTCAATAAGCATTTTTCTCCGGCTGGCCATAATTTCCACCTGGCTACCCCTACCCCGGTCAACAGCACTGCACCCCCCACAGCAACTCGCCCAAGCCTTCCCCATTTCTCCTTCTGCCAAATGTTCTGAAAGAGCTGCAAACCCTTTTTACTAGCCTGTTCAACCTCTCTTTCGTGTCGTCTGGGATTCCCAAAGATTGGAAAGCAGCTGCGGTCATCCCCTCTTCAAAGGGGGGGACACTCTTGACCCAAACTGCTACAGACCTATATCTATCCTACCCTGCCTTCAGAGCTGGTCATGGTCCTAAACGATATCATAACCGCCATCGATAAGAAACAATACTGTGCAGGCGTATTCATTGACCTGGCCAAGGCTTTCGACTCTGTCAATCACCACATCCTCATCGGCAGACTCAATAGCCTTGGTTTCTCAAATGATTGCCTCGCCTGGTTCACAAACTACTTCTCTGATAGAGTTCAGTGTGTCAAATCGGAGGGCCTGTTGTCCGGACATCTGGCAGCCTCTATGGGGGTGCCACAGGGTTCAATTCTTGGGCCGACTCTCTTCTCTGTATACGTCAAGGATGACGCTCTTGCTGCTGGTGAGTCTCTGATCCACCTCTACGCAGACGACATCATTCTGTATATTTCTGGCCCTTCTTTGGACACTGGACAACCCTCCAGACAAGCTTCAATGCCATACAACTCTCCTTCCGTGGCTTCCAACCGCTCTTAAATACAAGTAAAACTAAATGCATGCTCTTCAACCGATCGCTGCCTGCCCCTGCCCGCCCGTCCAGCATCACTACTCTGGACGGTTCTGACTTAGAATATGTGGACAACTACAAATACCTACGTGTCTGGTTAGACTGTAAACTCTCCTTCCAGACTCACATCAAACATCTCCAATCCAAAGTTAAATCTAGAATTGGCTTCCTATTTCGCAAACAAAGCCTCCTTCACTCATGCTGCCAAACATACCCTCGTAAAGCTGACCATCCTACCGATCCTCGACTTCGGCGATGTCATTTACAAAATAGCCTCCAATACCCTACTCAATGAATTGAATGCAGTCTATCACAGTGCCATCCGTTTTGTCACCAAAGCCCCATATAAAAAAAGCAGCATTCCCCAAGTTAGGATGGCTTTCACTTCAGCAGTAATAAATTCATGAACTTCTTTGAGGAAAAGATCATGATCATTAGAAAGCAAATTAGACTCCTCTTTAAATCTGCGTATTCCTCCAAAGCTCAGCTGTCCTGAGTCTGCACAACTCTGCCAGGACCTAGGATCAAGAGAGACAATTAAGTGTTTTAGTACTATATCTCTTGACACAATGATGAAAATAATCATGGCCTCTAAACCTTCAAGCTGCATACTGGACCCTATTCCAACTAAACTACTGAAAGAGCTGCTTCCTGTGCTCGGCCCTCCTATGTTGAACATAATAAACAGCTCTCTATCCACCGGATGTGTACCAAACTCACTAAAAGTGTCAGTAATAAAGCCTCTCTTGAAAAAGCCAAACCTTGACCCAGAAAATATAAAAAACTATCGGCCAATATCGAATCTTCCATTCCTCTCAAAAAATGTTGCAAAAAAGCTGTTGCGCAGCAACTCACTGCCTTCCTGAAGACAAACAATGTATATGAAATGCTTCAGTCTGGTTTTAGACCCCATCATAGCACAGAGACTGCACTTGTGAAGGTGGTAAATAACCTTTTAATTGTGTCAGACCGAGGCTCTCCATCTGTCCTCGTGCTCCTTGACCTTAGTGCTGCCTTTGATACCATCGATCACCACATTCTTTTGGAGAGATTGGAAACCCAAATTGGTCTACACGGACAAGTTCTGGCCTGGTTTAGATCTTATCTGTCGGAAAGATATCAGTTTGTCTCTGTGAATGGTTTGTCCTCTGACAAATCAACTGTACATTTCGGTGTTCCTCAAGGTTCCGTTTTGGGACCACTATTGTTTTCACTATATATTTTACCTCTTGGGGATGTCATTTGAAAACATAATGTTAACTTTCACTGCTATGCAGATGACACACAGCTGTACATTTCAATGAAACATGGTGAAGCCCCAAAATTGCCCTCGCTAGAAGCCTGTGTTTCAGACATAAGGAAGTGGATGGCCGAAAACTTTCTACTTTTAAACTCGGACAAAGCAGAGATGCTTTTTCTAGGTCCCAAGAAACAAAGAGATCTTCTGTTGAATCTGACAATTAATCTTGATGGTTGTAAAGTCGTCTCAAATAAAACTGTGAAGGACCTCGGCACTACTCTGGACCCTGATCTCTCTTTGGACGAACATATCAAGACTGTTTCAAGGACAGCTTTTTTCCATCTACGTAACATTGCAAAAATCAGAAACTTTCTGTCCAAAAATGATGCAGAAAAATGTATCCATGCTTTTGTTACTTCTAGGTTAGACTACTGCAATGCTCTACTTTCCGGCTACCCGGATAAAGCACTAAATAAACTTCAGTTAGTGCTAAATACGGCTGCTAGAATCCTGACTAGAACCAAAAAAAAATATCATATTACTCCAGTGCTAGCCTCCCTACACTGGCTTCCTGTTAAGGCATGGGCTGATTTCAAGGTTTTACTGCTAACCTACAAAACATTACATGGGCTTGCTCCTACCTATCTTTCCGATTTGGTCCTGACGTACATACCTACACGTACACGTACGGTCACAAGACGCAGGCCTCCTAATTGTCCCTAGAATTTCTAAGCAAACAGCTGGAGGCAGGGCTTTCTCCTATAGAGCTCCATTTTTATGGAATGGTCTGCCTACCCATGTGAGAGACGCAGACTCGGTCTCAACCTTTAAGTCTTTACTGAAGACTCATCTCTTCAGTGGGTCATATGATTGAGTGTAGTCTGGCCCAGGAGTGTGAAGGTGAACGGAAAGGCTCTGGAGCAACGAACCGCCCTTGCTGTCTCTGCCTGGCCGGTTCCCCTCTCTCCACTGGGATTCTCTGCCTCTAACCCTATTACAGGGGCTGAGTCACTGGCTTACTGGTGCTCTTTCATGCCGTCCCTAGGAGGGGTGCGTCACTTGAGTGGGTTGAGTCACTGACGTGATCTTCCTGTCTGGGTTGGCGCCCCCCCTTGGGTTGTGCCGTGGCGGAGATCTTTGTGGGCTATACTCGGCCTTGTCTCAGGATGGTAAGTTGGTGGTTGAAGAAATCCCTCTAGTGGTGTGGGGACTGTGCTTTGGCAAAGTGGGGTTATATCCTTCCTGTTTGGCCCTGTCCGAGGGTATCATCGGATGGGGCCACAGTGTCTCCTGACCCCTCCTGCCTCAGCCTCCAGTATTTATGCTGCAGTAGTTTGTGTTGGGGGGCTAGGGTCAGTTTGTTATATCTGGAGTACTTCTCCTGTCTTATCCGGTGTCCTGTGTGAATTTAAGTATGCTCTCTCTCTTTCTCTCTTTCTTTCTCTCTCTCGGAGGACCTGAGCCCTAGGACCATGCCTCAGGACTACCTGGCATGATGACTCCTTGCTGTCCCCAGTCCACATGGCCGTGCTGCTGCTCCAGTTTCAACTGTTCTGCCTGCGGCTATGGAACCCTGACCTGTTCACCGGACCTGCTACCTGCCCAGACCTGCTGTTTTCAACTCTCTAGAGACAGCAGGAGTGGTACAGATACTCTTAATGATCGGCCATGAAAAGCCAACTGACATTTATTCCTGAGGTGCTGACTTGCTGCACCCTCGACAACTACTGTGATTATTATTATTTGACCATGCTGGTCATTTATGAAAATTTGAACATCTTGGCCATGTTCTGTTATAATCTCCACCCGGCACAGCCAGAAGAGGACTGGCCACCCCTTATAGCATGGTTCCTCTCTTGGTTTCTTCCTAGGTTTTGGCCTTTCTATGGAGTTTTTCCTAGCCACCGTGCTTCTACACCTGCATTGCTTGCTGTTTGGGGTTTTAGGCTGGGTTTCTGTACAGCACTTTGAGATATCAGCTGATGTAAGAAGGGCTATATAAATACATTTGATTTGATTTGATTTGATATACTACCCACCACTGCGACCTGTACGCTCGTTGGCTGACCCTCGCTTCATACTCGTCGCCAAACCCACTGGCTCCAGGTCATCTACAAGACCCTGCTAGGTAAAGTCCCTCCTTATCTCAGCTCGCTGGTCACCATAGCAACACCTACCTGTAGCACGCGCTCCAGCAGGTATATCTCTCTGGTCACCCCCAAAGAAAATTCCTACTTTGGCCGCCTCTCCTTCCAGTTCTCTGCTGCCAATGACTGGAACGAACAACAAAAATCTCTGAAACTGGAAACACTTATCTCCCTCACTAGCTTTAAGCACCAGCTGTCAGAGCAGCTCACAGATTACTGCACCTGTACATTGCCCATCTATAAATTACCCCAAACAACTACCTCTTCCCCTACTGTATTTATTTATTTTGCTCCTTTGCACCCCATTATTTCTATTTCTACTTTACATATTCTTCCACTGCAAATTTACCATTCCAGTGTTTTACTTGCTATATTGTTTTTACCTTGCCACCATGGCCTTTTTTTGCCTCTACCTCCCTTATCTCACCTCATTTGCTCACATTGTATATAGATTAATTATTCTACTGTATTATTGACTGTATGTTTGTTTTACTCCATGTGTAACTCTGTGTTGTTGTATGTGTCGAACTGCTTTGCTTTATCTTGGCCAGGTCGCAATTGTAAATGAGAACTTGTTCTCAACTTGCCTACCTGGTTAAAACCTGTTTTTTTTAAAGACCGCTGCTCCACTCAGTACTTTGTTGAAGCAATTTTGGCAGCGATTACAGCCTTGAGTCTTCTTGGGTATGACTTTTCAAGCTTGGCACTCCTGTGTTTGGGGAATTTCTCTCAATCTTCTCTGCAGATCCTCTCAAGCTCTGTCAGGTTGGATGGGGAGCGTCGCTGCACAGCTATTTTCAGGTCTCTCCAGAGATGTTCGATCGAGTTCAAGTCTGGGCTCTGGCTGGGCCACTCAATGACATTCAGAAACTTGTCCTAAGCCACTCCTGCGTTGTCTTAGCTGTGTGCTTAGAGTCGTTGTCCTGTTAGAAGGTGAACCTTCGCCCCAGTCTGAGGTCTTGAGCGCTCTGGACTAGATTTTCATCAAGGATCTCTCTGTACTTTGTTCTGTCATTCTTTGCCTCGATCATGATTAGTCTTCCAGTCTCTGCCCCTGAAAAACATCCCCACAGCATGATGCTACCACTACCATCCTTCACCGTAGGGATGGTGCCAGGTTTCATCCAGACATGACACTTGGTATTCAGGCCAAAGAGTTCAATCTTGGTTTCATCAGACCAGAGAATCTTGTTTCTCATGGTCTGGGTCCTTTAGGTGCCTTTTGGATAACTCCAAGCAGCTATCATGTGCCTTTTACTGAGGAGTGGCTTCTGTCTGGCCACTCTACCATAAAGGCCTGATTGGTGGAGTGCTGCAGAGATGGTTGTCCTTCTGGAAGGTTCTCCCATCTCCACAGAGAAACTCTAGAGCTCTGTCAGAGTGACCATTAGGTTCTTGGTCACCTCTTTGACTAAGGCCCTTTTCCCCCGATTGCTCAGTTTGGTTCTCCCATCTCCACAGAGAAACTCTAGAGCTCTGTCAGAGTGACCATTAGGTTCTTGGTCACCTCTTTGACTAAGGCCCTTTTCCCCCGATTGCTCAGTTTGGCCAGCTCTAGGTTGAGTCTTGGTGGTTCCAAACTTCTTCCATTTAAGAATGATGGAGGCCACTGTGTTCATGTGGACCTTCAATGCTGCAGACATTTTTGGTACCCTCCCCCAGATCTGTGCCTCTACACAATCCTGTCTCTGAGATCTACGGACATTTTCTTCGACCTCATGGCTTGGTTTTTGCTCTGGCATGCACTGTCAACTGTGGGACCTTACATAAACTGGTTTGTGCCTGTCCAATCAATTGAATTTACCACAGGTGGAATCGAATCAAGTTGTAGAAACATCTCAAGGATGATCAATGGAAACAGGATGCACCTGAGCTTCATTTCGAGTCTCATAGCAAAAGGTCTGAATACTTATGTAAATAAGGTATTTCTGTTTTTTTTATTTTTTTTATACATTTGCAAACATTTCTAAAAACCTGCTTTCGATTTGTCATTATAGGGTATTGTGTGTAGATTGTTTAGGAAAAACATGTATTTAATACATTTTAAAATAAGGCTGTAACGTAACAAAATGTAGAAAAAGGGAAGGGGTCTGAATACTTTCCGAATGCACTGTATGTTCTGTAGCCAATTTTGGGTGAAATACTTTCCTTTGTGTAAGCCATATTTGAGAAGGTGCCTAGGAGAGTTAAAAAAATATACATTTTCCAATATAGTGAAAATAAGTGTCTTTAGTTGTAACTGGTACTCTGTCTCAAGGCCTGGCAGCTGAGATTCAATCACCTCATTGGCTACAGTGTGAAGTACTACTCCTACCTCATGTCGCTTGCTGTAGCCTCCATGGTGTGGAGGCAGTGCTTCCAAAAAGAGAAATTCACCTGTCCATGTTGTAAAAGCAGATGTTCTATTTTCTCAAAGGTCTTATATGTCTGGTCTGCCATGTGAGGTCTCTGCTATTTGACTTTAAAGAAATCTCTACTACCTCATAAATGGATTCACTCACACTAGTCTGTACATGACAGTAACAACCCACATATACTCACACCCACATATACTATATCACTGTAATTTCCTTTATTGGACATCAGGGGATTTGTGTTTAGAAATGCAGGATTGTTTTGCCTGGAGTGTTTTGACTTTCTTAGAATACATTTTGTCTCTGCTCTTTTCATCATGGGGGCTTGTAGAGTGGCAGACTACAGTTCCCTGTCAGTTGCAGTGAAAGCACAGCTCAACCCCCATGCACACTAAGCCAGTACAGTATTCACAGAGGCAGCCATATCCTCATCTGTCTGGCATAAACCCCAATCCTCTCGCTTTCCACTTTTCTTCTTTCAAGCCCTCTCTCCCTCTCTACCTGTCTCTCAATCTCTGCCTACTCACCCCCTCCACTTAATCTCCCCCACAGGGAGATGGGAGAGCACTATTGCAGGGCGATGCTAGCTCATGGCAGTAAGGAGCCTATGCTTATGGTGCAAGGTAAGGAGCTCACTCAAACTCACCCTTTTCTTTGCCAGCTACCTTCCTCCTTCTCCTTACTACTTAGGGTTCTTGCACACTCTTTGCCCTCCTATGGTGATATGCTGGGTTTTGCATTTACAATCATTAGTTCCTTCCCCAGGTCACCACTCCTATATGTATAGTATGATCAACTGATTTAATTTTGGCATTGCCATCAATGCATAGCGCTTGAAGTTTATTTTGCTAGTGCATATGGATGAGGCGCAGGCCTCGGATACTTCAAAATCTTAATTATAGGGGTATGTATGATGATGGCAGTTGCTTTGCCCTGTGGTTGGATACAGGTAAGGGCTGCTACTGTGCTACTCTCTGATGCCTCCCAGGTTATCCTGAAACCACTGTAAATCTCAAAACAGGAAGCTTTAACGTGTGTTTTTCATGTCAACAATCAAGTTTTCAAGATGTAGAACTTTCAAAATACAGAAATACAGCCAGTATGATTTCTGTATTTTGAAAGTTATATACAATTCAAGTCGGACGTTTACATACACTTAGGTTGGAGTCATTAAAACTTGTTTTCCAACCACTCCACAAATTTCTTGTTAACAAACTATAGTTTTGGCAAGTCGGTTAGGACATCTACTGTGTGCATGACACAAGTAATTTTTCCAACAATTGTTTACAGACAGATTATTTCACTTATAATTCACTATCACAATTCCAGTGGGTCAGAAGTTTACATACACTAAGTTGACTGTGCCTTTAACCAGCTTGTAAAATTCCAGAAAAGGATATCATGGCTTTAGAAGCTTTCTGATAGGCTAATTGACATCATTTGAGTCAATTGGAGGTGTACCTGTGGATGTATTTCAAGGTCTATCTTCAAACTCAGTGCCTCTTTGCTTGACAAAAAATTGTAGACCTCCACAAGTCTGGTTCATCCTTGGGAGCAATTTCCAAACGCCTGAAGGTACCACGTTCATCTGTACAAACAATAGTACACAACTATAAACACCATGGGACCACACAGCCATCATACCGCTCAGGAAAGAGACGCATTCTGTCTCCTAGAGATTAATGTACTTTGGTGCGAAAAGTGCTAATCAATCCAGGAACAACAGCAAAGGACCTTGTGAAGATGCTGGAGGAAACAGGTATAAAAGTATCTATATCCACAGTAAAACGAGTCCTATATCGACATAACCTGAAAGGCCACTCAGCAAGGAAGAAGTCACTGCTCCAAAAACGCCATAAAAAAAGCCAGACTATGGTTTGCAACTGCACATGGGGACAAAGATCTTACTTTTTGGAGAAATGTCCTCTGGTCTGATGAAACAAAAATAGAACTGTTTGGCCATAATGACCATCGTTATGTTTGGAGGAAAAAGGGGGAGGCTTGCAAGCCGAAGAACACCATCCCAACCGTGTAGCACGGGGGTGGCAGCATCATGTTGTGGGGGTGCTTTGCTGCAGGAGGGACTGGTGCACTTCACAAAATAGATGGCATCATGAGGCAGGAAAGATATGTGGATATTTTGAAGCAACATCTCAAGACATCAGTCAGGAAGTTTGGTCGCAAATGGGTCTTCCAAATGGACAATGACCCCAAGCATACTTCCAAAGTTGTGGCAAAATGGCTTAAGGACAACAAAGTCAAGGTATTGGAGTAGCCATCACAAAGCCCTGACCTTAATCCTATAGAGAATTTGTGTGCAGAATTGAAAAAGCGTGTGTGAGCAAGGAGACCTACAAACCTGACTCAGTTACACCAGCTCTGTCAGGAGGAATGGGCCAAAATTCACCCAACTTGTTGTGGGAAGCTTGTGGAAGGCTAACCAAAACTTTTGACCCAAGTTAAACAATTTAAAGGCAATGCTACCAAATACTAATTGTGTGTATGTAAACTTCTGACCCACTGGGAATGTGATGAAAGAAATAAAAGCTGAAATAAACCATTCTCTCTAATATTATTCTGACATTTCACATTCTTAAATGTGTTCCTTCCAAACAACTCAACTGTAGTTTCATCTGTCCACAGAATATAGAATAGAGCGCTGTGGAACGTCCAGATGCACTTTTGCAAACTTCAGACGTGCAGCAATGTTTTTTTGGGCGACAGCAGTGGCTTCTTCTGTGGTGACCTCCCATGAACAACATTCTTGTTTGGTGTCTTACGTATCGTAGACACGTCAACAAAGATGTTAGCATGTTCCATAGATTTCCGTAAGTCTTTAGCTGACACTCTAGGATTCTTCTTAACCTCATTGAGCATTCTGCGCTGTGCTCTTGCAGTCATCTTTGCAGGACAGCCACTCCTAGAGAGAGTAGCAACAGTGCTGAACTTTCTCCATTTATAGACAATTTATCTTACCATGGACTGATGAACATCAAGGCTTTTAGAGATACTTTTGTAACCCTTTCCAGCTTTATGCAAGTCAACAATTCTTAATGTTAGGTCTTCTGAGATATCATTTGTTCGAGGCATGGTTCACATCAGACAATGCCTCTTGTGAATAGCAAACTCATTTTGTGAGGGTTTTTTATAGGGCAAGGCAGCTCTAACCAACATCTCCAATATCGTCTCATTGATTGGACTCCAGGTTAGCTGACTCCTGACTCCAATTAGCTTTTGGAGAAGTCATTAGCCTAGGGGTTCACATACTTTTCCCAACCTACTCTGTGAATGTTTAAATGATGTATTCAATATAGACAAGAAAAATACAATAATATGTGTGTTATTAGTTTAAGCACACTATGTTTGTCTATTGTTGTGACTTAGATGAAGATCAGAACAAATATTATGACCAATTAATGCAGAAATCCAGGAAATTCCAAAGGGTTCACATACCTTTTCTTGCCACTGTATATGGCAGCGCTTTCATTTTCAATTGTCGTAGTTACTCGATCAGATTCTGAGAGTGTTGACATGCATCATGGGGAATGAACCTCTTAGTAGCTGTCAGCATGACATGAGTATAGCCCAAGCTGAGATGTGTTACAATACAGAACAAGCACAGCTAAGCAATGGTGTATTACAGGCCAATTTAACATGATTACATCTAGTTTAATTTCTGTAATATGAATGAACTCAAACACTCAGAGTTAAAACAATAGATAAAGAACACAAAAGAATTAAGATTTTCTATCCTCCAAACAAGTTAAAAAGGTTCTTCATAGAAGTCCTTGTAAGTCCTTTGTATCTAAATCTCTCCCTCTCTCCTGGCCTGTTCCATGGTTTGTAGGCATGCTTCAGAGGTCCCCTACCATTGAAGAATTAGTGGACGCTCTAGTAGTTGACCTGGACACAGACTCTGTAACCTGCTGCGATGATTCCTCAAGAGCGAATCCTACTTTTGTATTTTACCTACAGCGAATTACCACCGGAAATTAGGGGCAGTGCCCCTCTCCACTTACCTCATCCTACACACAAAGCGAATGTCAAAGGTCCTTCCTCGAATGCTTACGTCCTCTGTCTCCACTTCCCTCTGACTTGTTTAAGCAGGCAAGAAGAGGACACAAGGAATTAAGGAAGGACTTTTGAGATTCACCCGTCCCACACACACATACCTATCCCTCAGTGTCCTTATTTAATCTTCACATCTGGAGACTTGCATCTCAATACTTTGAAAAAGCCTCTTTTGACACACTATCCCTTTCTGGATAGGCGATAGTAATATGATGGAAGCCATAATGGCTGCATTATTACCTGAGTAGTAAAGGATGTATTGAGAAACAGCCTCAGATGCAGAGAATGGAAGTGCGTAATGACTGAATGGTGGCCTGAAATAAATTGATATTTAATATACAAATTTAAGTGCAATTCCGCTGCAGTGTCCTAGTGAGAATGACGGAATGAAGTGTGTATAATATTGTATTTTATGACTTGTGATGCGTCCTTATCCCAATGTGAATAATGAACCCTTATAAAACCTGCATGTTGCCAGTGTCAACCCTATATTGTGTTGTCTACTGTCATTTGCCATCTGAACAGCTAGTGTCCTCGCGTGGTAGGCAATCACTTCATTACTCTAGCTAAGGGTTTAAGCTATTGAATAAATCATTCTTGAATACTCCTTTTATGAGTCAGACCGACAGCAGCCGGATTCCTGAAACAAGTGAAAGAGCTGTGGGGCTGCCAGTGTTTAGACATGGAGGATAAGGGCATGGAAGGTGTGTGGGTTGTCTGTCTGTCAGGGGGTCTGGAGGGGCTGCAGATAAATGAGACTCACTGGAGCAGTAAGAGGCATCTGGCACTGTGCTGGCCTCTCCAAGAGCTCTACTCTATTCTCTGGGTTTCCCTCATACTAAAAAACACCATTAAAACAATGGGTAACACTTGACACCCTGCTCGTTATGCCTTCATGACAATGACGTAAACATGTCATATTCATTCTTTTAAATTACAAGATTTAGAATGTATTTACATACACGTTACAGATGATTCCGAAAAGACACATTCCAAGATAATTTGTCAAATTTAAAGCTGGAATCCGTAGTGGTGAAACACGCAATATTGCAACAACAAAAACGTTACTTCAAATGACAAACACAGGCATCATTGCATATCATTGCATGCGTGAAAGAACAGCAGAGTATGTACTATAATTATTTTTACCACGAGGCAGGATGCGCCTCTGCCCCGTTTAAATAAAACAATAACAAATACACCTTGTGCGCCCAGTGGCGCTGTTTCAACTTTTGCAGATGTTAGCTTTAAACGTATACTATATCAGACCCGGCCCGCACATTTTGGTAATGTCAATGAAATATACTGTATGAGGAAAATAACAGAAGCAGAAAATTACAGGTTTTAATGGCTTTTGAAACCAGCAAGTCACGTCTCTGTCAGGTTGAGCAGTTGTCATGTCACATAACCACAATGTAACGGCTGTCGTAGTCGTTCTCCTCCTCAGACGAGCACGGATCGGACCAAGATGCGGATTGGTAAGTATTCATATTTTAATGGGAAAACAACAAACACTACAAAATACAACAACCAACAAACGTGACTAACCTGAAACAGTCCTGTGTGGCCCAAACACTGACACAGGAACAAACACCCACAAAACACAGGTGAAACCCAGGCTGCCTAAGTATGATTCTCAATCAGGGACAACGATTGACAGCTGTCTCTGATTGAGAATCATACCAGGCCGAACACAAAATCCCAACATAGAAAATCAAACCTAGACCAACCCACCCAACTCACGCCCTGACCAACTAAAACAAATACAAAACAAAGGAAAACAGGTCAGGAACGTGACACACAAGTCTATTAAGACACAGTCAACATATCAACTGTTATACTCATGAAGAAACGGTCCTACTACAGTTTGTTTAGTGAATCCCAGATCTTTAGGTTTTCGCTCCAGCCCTATTCTTTCGCAACTGATTCTCATAATTAGCTAGTTGATAAGCTGAATCAGGTCAGTTACAACTGGGGTTGGAGTGAGCAGGAACAGGGTTGGAGAGCCCTGCTCTAGGGTAAATTCCTCATCAGACACCTCTACCACTTCCAGGTCATATTGGGAAGGGTCATGGTTCATCTCACTGGCACTAGAGGTCTTCTCTGTGACTCTCAGGCAGGATATGTGGCCATTCCATTGCTGTTCTGAGAAACGTGGAGAAAGAAACCACTGCTGTGCTCAGTGCTGCAAGGTTCCTCAGAGAATAGGGGAACAGCTTCATTTGACCTTACGACAGGAAAATGCAGTTTTATTGATGTCGAGGGGACATGTGAAGTGCTGAAATTCAAGTTATGCACTGATCTCAAGTTAGGATTTGGCTCCATGTCCATATTGGTCAAGAATGACAGTGAAATGTCCCCTGCAAGCCAAGGCTAACAACAGAACAAAATACCAAAAGTTACGGCCGTGCCATGGTACGGCTGTGCTTTATGTGATACCTGATGGGCCTGAATATGCTCAAAGCTGGGGAACTCTGCGTCTTAGCAGCTACCACCTTAGTGCAAAACTATACGTGTACCACAATAAGTGTTTATAGCAATACATATTTGGCATGGTATAAAAACAGCATAACATCTACATTATACTTTGTTTCACATGATGACAATCTTTGTCAGCACAAGGGGGATGAGGGAGAATCTTTGATTGAGGCAGGGTTAACATGAGGTTTCTTCTCCAACTGTCTCTTTCAGTAGATGGCACAGGGGCCAGTAGGACAGAGGCCAGGGCACTACAAATGACCACAGCCAGGACCGTGTCCCTGGGGCTGGACGAAACCATGACTGAAAGGGGCACCGGGTTCACCCTGCTCCTGCCTAAACAGTAAACACGCAAATACACACGCACTGTTTATCCTTAGGTGCAATACTGCCTACATACCTTTAATAATAGAACAGTTATGACACCCATTGTCTCAAAGTATGCCATGGAGATGTCTTTTTAAGTGTGGGATGAGTCAGATTTGTAATTGAGTGTGGGTTCAGTGTGTGTCTACATGTGTTTGTAGGCTACTGTGTGTTTTGGCATGTGTATATTTTGTCTTTTAGTGAGGCATTGAATGCTCTCTCATAAGTCCTCTTTAATAGTGGCTTCTCAGAGCCAAAGACGCAGCACGAGTCTGGTTGTCTCTGTTTCCCCAAATCCTTCCTGCTCATCAGTTCAGATAGAGGACAACCTATTGAAACAAGGTCACATGCTGATCTAATCTTAACACTGTTCTGTGCCAAAACCACTTTAGTACATACCCCCAGGGCATCATCAAGGGGTTAGCTTGGAAGTACAAACTACGGTAAGATCCTTCAGGATATGCAAGAACTTACTTGTGCTGGCCTAGACATTGTTTTAGTTTTTTAATCGTCACTATGAATGAAATGCCGCTCAATCACAACTGGAGGCTGTAGAGATAAGACACTTGGAGAGCACCCTCACTCTGGATACAACAACCTATATGTCTCATACGGATTTAACATTGCAACTACAAGAGTGGAGTGGGAAAATATCAAAACAGATGCTCTTGAAATCATCTAAAATCATCTGAGCTTCAATACCGGGAGTATTTTTAACATCTAACAGTAGGTTGTAACATCTGGGAAATGTGCTCTTTTTTAAACCCCATTTGACTGCCAAGTTACACACAGAGAGATACTGAGGTTCAACAGCCAGCTAGCTCACACTCTACTACAAAACAATGGTAGGCATGATTTGATCTTCCAAGAATTTCATTTGAGGCTGGTACATAGTGGATATGTGGGCAAACAATCCCAAAAAGATGTTTAAACAGACAGACATCAGTAAAGCACATTTCACATGTTCCCTGGAAATATTTTCCTGAATTAATCTAAAAGTGGTACAGTAACATTAAGTGTGCATGTGATAGGGATGCACCCTACATGGACTGAAGCACAGTCTTGCCTATGGGAGATAATTTGCATTGATGAAAAGGCCAACTCACAGAGAGGCTCATAGGCAGGAGGAGGGTCTCCACAGGGTGCACAGTCCATGTCCTGAAACACACTCAGTTTGGTTTTCTTATAGGACATGTAATATAAACAACAGCATTAGTGGCAGAATGGGTGCACACTTCAGAGATAATGGGAGGATCAGACAGTAGCTATTCTCACCTGGGCAGTGAGTCTCCACACACCGCCTGTGGCGGTGCAGTTAGCCTTTTGAAGGCGGCTGGCGTGGACACATGATAGATACGACTTGCATTTTTGCCCTCCTGTCTCCTCTTCATAGCTGCCAGGTCTACAGGGCACACAGCAGGCACCCGCCCTGTAGCCAAATCCACATTCCTGTGGGGATTAACCCACACACATACAGGAGACCCAGCTGATTGGGAGGTGGTGATGTGGGGGTTGGGAGTTCCCTAACAGTGGCTGTGAGAAAAAGAGAGACAACTTGCATAGAGGCATGTTACAAACCTCATATTCTGGGGGTTCTCAGGTGCAGTCAATGAAACCGGATGGCCATGAACACTTGAGAAGCTACAGTAACTTACTTTGTGCTGGTCTGACTGCCAGGAGTTTAAACCACCTGTGTCTGATTGGAAAGTGCATAGTGTGAAGCTGTGTAAGAAAGTTTGAATACTTGGCACAAATATAGTAGCTTATGCATTAATGTTTAATTCAAAACATAAATAGGATACTCTGTATGGGATAGGATAAATGTGGCATGTCAACACAGTACGTGACAAGAAAGACATTCATTATATTTACACTGCCTTCAGAAAGTATTCAGACCCCTTGACTTTATCCACATTTTGTTACGTTACATCCTTATTCTAAAATTGATTAAATAAAAATACTCCTCCGCAATCTACACACAATACCCCATAATGACAAAGCAAAAACGTGTTGAGAAATTTTTGCAAATCTATAAAAATAAAAAATAAACAGTAAGTATTCAGACCCTTCACTATGAGACTCGAAATTGAGCTCAGTTACATCCTGTTTCCATTGACCATCCTTGGTATGTTTCTACAACTTGGAGTCCACCTGTGGTAAATTCAGTTGATTGGACATGATTTGGAAAGGTACACACCTGTCTATATAAGGTCACACAGCTGACAGTGCATGTCAGAGCAAAAACCAAGCCATGAGGACGAAGGAATTGTCCGTAGAGCTCCGAGACAAGATTGTTTCGAGGCACAGATCTGGGGAAGGTTACCAGAACATTTCTGCAGCATTGAAGGTCCCCAAGAACACAGTGGCCTCCATCATTCTTAAATGGAAGGAGTTTGGAACCACCAAGACTCTTCCTAGAGCTCGCGCCCGGCCAAACTGAGCAATCGGGAGAGAAGGGCCTTAGTCAGTGAGGTGACCAAGAACCTGATGGCCACTCTGACAGAGCTTTAGAGTTCCTCTGTGGCGATGGGAGAAGCTTCCAGAAGGACAACCATCTCTGCAGCACTCCACCAATCAGGCCTTTATAGTAGAGTGGCCAGACGAAAGACACTCATTCGTAAAAAGCTCATGACAGCCCGCTTGGAGTTTTCCCAAAGGGACCTAAAGACTCTCAGACCATGAGAAACAAGATTATCTGGTCTGATGAAACCAAGATTGAACTCTTTGGCCTGAATGCCAAGCGTCACGTCTGGAGGAAACCTGGCACCATCCCTACGGTGAATCATGGTGGTGGCAGCATCATGCTGTCGGGATATTTTTCAGAGCAGGGACTGGGAGACTAGTCAGGATCGAGGCAAAGATGAATGGAGCAAGGGCCTCTTGAGTGGCGGAGTGGTCTAAGGCACTGCATCGCAGTACTACCTGTGCCACTAAAGATTCTGGGTTTGAGTCCAGGCTCAAGGGGCGGCGCACAATTGTCCCAGCATCGTCCGGGTTAGGGGAGGGTTTGACCGGCAGTGATGTCCTTGTCCCATCGCACACTAGCGACTCCTGTGGCGGGCCGGGTGCAGTGCATGCTGACACGGTCGCCAGGTGTACGGTGTTTCCTCCGACACATTGGTGCGGCTGGCTCCCGGGTTAAGTGGGCATTGTGTCAAGAAGCAGTGTTGCTTGGTTGGGTTGTGTTTCGGAGGACACACAGCTCTCGACTTTTGCCTCTCCCGAGTCAGTACGGGAGTTGCAGCGATGAGACAAGACTGTAACTACCACGAAATTGGGGAGAAAAGGGGGGTTACATTTTTTTCAAATACAAAAGATGAACAGAGCAAAGTCCAGAGAGATCCTTGATGAAAACCTGCTCCAGAGTGCTCAGGACCTCAGACTGAGGCAAAGGTTCACCTTCCAACAGGACAACGACCCTAAGCACACAGCCAAGACAACGCTGGAGTGGCTTCGGAGAAAATCTCTGATTGTCTTTGAGTGACCCAGCCAGAGCCCGTACTTGAACCCAGTCGAACATCTCTGGAGAATCCTGAAAATAGATGTGCAGTAACGCTCCCCATCCAACCTGACAGAGCTTGAGAGGATCTACAGAGAAGAATGGGAGAAACTCCTATTTTTGCTTTGTCATTATTCGGTATTGTGTGTTGATTGATGAGGATTTTTTTTATAAAATACATTTTAGAATAAGACTGTATGTAACGTAACAAAATGTGGAAAAAGTCAAGGGGTCTGAATACTTACCGAATGCACTTCATACAATAGCATAACTGGTTGTATCAATAATATTGACAGAAGCTATCAAGTTTTACTACTCATTATAGATAGCTCCTGTCCAGGACCCCATTGACTGCATTCTCTATCCTCCTCTGCTGTTCCATGAAGCTGCCCAAGGGCATCACTCAAACTTCAGATGCACTACAACAAATGAAAAACTCCATTCGTAAATGTGTAAATGAAAAACATGCCTTTCCAAATAGCACTAAATAATCAGCTCCAATAAAAGGGACAGAATCTTCTTTAGCTTCCACTCCATGTTAACCATTTTGTCTCAGAGTTAGGTAAACATTTCCTTTTTCTGCCAATACCTGGATCAGAATCAATAGGCTAATACCTTCATACCACCCATGCTCATAATAATGCGATTAAATGGTCCATCTTCTGATACATCCAATGTTCAATGATATATTAAGTAGGCCTACATAGGCTCCCGAGTGGCTTAGCGGTCTAAGGAACTGCATCTCAGTGCTTGAGGCGTCACTATAGACACCCTGCTTCGATTCCAGGCTGTATCACAACCGGCCATGATTGGGAGTCCCATAGGGCGGCGCACAATTGGCCCAGCGTCGTCAAGGGTTTGGCCGGTGTAGGCCGTAATTGTAAATAACAATTTGTTCTTAAATGACTTAAATAAAGTTTAAATAAAATAATACATAAAAAGAAGTAGATATCTGGCAGACCTGACGTATGCAGGCAACAGCCTTTATTCCATAATGGGTCCCTAGAGTATATCGTGTCCCAACATTATTATGTTGCTGCCTGCCTTGACGTCACCAGACACTAGCATATCAAGTTCCCCCTGAACATTGTGAACAATGTTCACATCAGTACACTCTGCATGATCGAATTCATCCCCCTGAACATTGTGAGCGATTTTCACATCTGTACACTCTGCTTGATCAAATTCATTCAACTTTTTTCCCAGGCAAAACAAGCAACAGAGTTGGGTTGCCATATTAAGTGGCCACTAGAGTCGATCACCATGCATGTACATTGTTTTAGATATGACGCTGGGGAAAAACTCTTGAAATTGACAAATGTTTCTTTATTAAAAAGTACTTCTGAACTTTCACATTTTTCTAAAAAGGCATTTTGCGTACATTTCAGGCGAGACTGTATATCTATGATGATATTCTTTATAAAGACGATCCCAGGTAGATAATGGAGTGTGTTCTGTTAACACTTGTGACTGTTGTCATGGCAGGTGGAAGTGTGACCAGCCTTGGACCGGTACAGTCTCCCATCAGCACACACACACTTCATACAGCTGCTCCCCAGGACTTCCTGTCTTTTTCTATCCACACAGAGAATCAACTGCAGAATCAAATCAAATCAAATAATATTTGTCACATGCGCCGAATACAACAGGTGTAAATGCTACAGTGAAATGCTTACTTACAAGCCCTTAACCAACAATGCAGTTTTAAGAAAATACCTAAAAAAGTACAAAATAAAAGTAACAAATAATTACAGAGCAGCAGTAAGATAACAATTGTGACGCTATGTACAGGGGGTACCTGTACAGAGTCAATGTGCGGGGGCACAGGTTAGTCGAGGTAATTGAGGTAATATGTGGAGTTATTAATAGGTGGAGTTATTAAAGTGACTATGCATAGGCAATGCAAATAGTTTAGGTAGCCATTTGATTAGATGTTCAAGAGTCTTATGGCTTGAGGGTAGAAGCTGTTTAGAAGCCTCTTGGACCTAGACTTGGTGCTCCGGTACCGCTTGCCGTGCGGTAGCAGAGATAACAGTCTATGACTGGGGTGGCTGGAGTCTTTGACAATTCTTTAGGCCTTCCTCTGACACCACCTGGTATAGAGGTCCTGGATGGCAGGATCCTTGGCCACGGTGATGTACTGGGCCGTACGCACTACCCTCTGTAGTGCCTTGTAGTCGGAGGCCGAGCAATTGCCATACCAAGCAGTGGTGCAACCCATCAGGATGCTCTCTATGGTGCAGATACAGAACCTTTTGAGGATCAGAGGACCCATGCCAAATATTTTCAGTCTCCTGAGGGGGAATAGGTTTTGTTGTTCCCTCTTCATGACTGTCTTGGTGTGCTTGGACCATGTTAGTTTGTTGGTGATGTGGAGGCCAAGGAACTGCTCCACTACAGCCCCGTCGATGAGAATGGGTGTGTGCTCGGTCCTCCTTTTCCTGTAGTCCACAATCATCTCTTTTGTCTTGATCATGTTGAGGGAGAGGTTGTTGTCCTTGCACCACACGGTCAGGTCTCTGACCTCCTCCCTATAGGCTGTCTCGTTGTTGTCGGTAAACAGGCCTACCACGGTTGTGTCATCGGCAAACTTAATGATGGTGTTGGAGTTATGCCTGGCCGTGCAGTCATGAGTGAGCAGGGAGTACAGGAGGGGACTGAGCATGCAACCCTGAGATGGAGGATGTGTTGTTACCTACCCTTACCACCTGGAAGCGGCCCGTCAGGAAGTCCAGGATACAGTTGCAGAGGGAGGTGTTTAGTCCCAGGGTCCTTAGCTTATTGATGAGCTTTGAGGGCACTATGGTGTTGAACGCTGAGCTGTAGTCAATGAATAGCATTCTCACATAGGTGTTCCTTTTGTCCATGTGGGAAAGGGCAGTGTGGAGTGCAATAGAGATTGCATCATCTGTGGATCTGTTGGGGCGGTATGCAAATTGGAGCGGGTCTAGGGTTTCTGAGATAATGGTGTTGTTGTGAGCCATGACCAGCCTTTCAAATACCTTCATGGCTACAGACGTGAGTGCTACGGGTCGGTAGTCATTTAGGCAGGTTACCTTAGTGTTCTTGGGCACAGGGACTATGGTGGTCTGCTTGAAACACGTTGGTATTACAGACTCAGACAGGGACAAGTTGACAATGTCAGTGAAGACACTTGCCAGTTGGTCAGCGCATGCTCGGAGGGGAGAAATAATTTAAACTGATAGCCTACACACTATGATGCACCATTCATTATTTGTTTGGACACATTGAATTAAAAGAAGACAGTTGATGTATTTTTTTTTCTAACAATAAGACATATATTTGGAAACACTGCTTTACAGTGTCCTTATTACAATGCAATTACATTAATAAATACAGTGTAATAAGTATTGTAATCAGGACACTGAAGTAAAGTGTTGCCGTGTATGCTATCATAGATTTAGTGGTGTTACCCCCAGCCTTTTTCTTACCACTCCATCCATAGAGAGTAGAGAGATGTCCATTCTGGACACTGCCTGGGCACTGCCGGACACTGCTTTGATATGGACTCCCTTTGGAGCATCCAGGTGGAGGGTACGGGTGGGGGCCTCTAGCCTGACCACACAGAAAGATGGGGTATACAGTAAAATATATGATAATAAGAGAATGGACAATTGGTGCATACTTCACACTTACACGGTGGAATAGGAATTTGTGAATTATTTGCATGCGCAACAATAAGACTTTAGGTAGCAGCAAATCCAAACATTGGCAGTTTAGAACATTTTATTAATTATACATGAAAATGAATTCAATTATGTTATCAATTAGAATTCAGAAGATATTTGAATTGCATTAGTTTGCAGAGGCTGGAAGAACTGTGGGCAACTTCACTGGGGTTTTCACCAAACAATATGAGCCAATGACAGGGCTATTTATACCCAGCATCTCTAAGCTGTTGCTATGAGACCCATGGATCCCTCCAAATAAGAAACCATCTTAATACCCCTCTGATACCTCTTATCTTAATTAAATATGTAAATTGGATTCCCTTATTTAAAAAAAAAAGCTTTAAGTGTTCTCTTAACATCAACAGTAAGCCTCTGAATACATAAGTTCCAACTTATTGGTCTGCCCACTCATGTACACAATAGAACAGAGGTCTTTACTCCCACCCACTGGCACTACATGGAGTGTGTGACATAAGGATTTAGAATTTTTATAAGGTAGGACACTTTGTATGCTGAGGGAGAGAACGAGCAGAGCACTGTGCATTCTGAAGGCCACATACTGGGGTGAACCAAGCTGGAGGGAGAATAACAATGGCACAGGAGACACATGCTGCTCAGAACCCCCAGCGCAGGGGACTGTTGTTCTTGTTACACCTGTGTTGCAGCCTGGGACATTTATATTGAGGAGAGAAGACATCTTGGGAAATGTTGCCCTGCTGTGTGATATTTATGGTAATTGTAAAACATCCAATTCTCTTTAATCACTTAAGGTATGTGTTTAGCAAAGAGATGACAATATTATCAGAAGTCTAATTTAACAATACAAGAAAAGCAAAGGCCTCTCTCCCCTATGATCAGGAAAAACTCCCATTACTTGTCAAAGTTTCAAAGTTACCTCAAGTCCTTGGAAGTCTCTATGGAATGTTCACAAAGAGCACCATCACACCCTGTGGAACATAGATGTAGGAGTGCTGCCCAATTTAGATTATGTTCTTATGGTAACATGTGAATCAGTATGCAGATACATCATGTATGCCACATCCTTTAGTTACATCAGACAACTAGCATAGGATGTTTTATGATTCAACAAAGTTGGACTGTCTTCCTGAATAGTGTGAAATACACTACATACTGTACCTGTAATGGTTAGTTTCTCTGCTCCAACAACAACCTTTTCTGTACCAGCTGAAAATAAAAATTTCCCAGTGCCCGACATCCCCTCAAAATGTTGTCCTACTGTTTCCATGATCTTCGGACCTAAAAACAAATAATCTATTATATTACCAAAGTGATTCAATCACAGACAAATTAACAATTTTAAGTAAATAGATGCACACAGTGGTTTGAGTTTAAATGTTCCCTACACATCTACTCAAATAGCATTTTGATGCAGCAGAACAGAAATGTTGTCTCCCACATACATATACATTAAGTAGTGGGAGATGTGAGTAAACCCCAATATGTAAAAGATTCTTAAACAAAAGGTGCTTCATAAATGGGATCCATTGAGTTTGCTAAAGGCGTCCGCATACATAGGTTCGGTTTGCTCCTAGCAGATCTCGGCTAGGCGAAGCAAACGTCTGTGGTTCACATACTACCTTAGAAGACTTTGCTTGAAATACTAGAAAGAAGCGACAATATTATTGTTTGTCCCTCTTATAGCCAGTATACACTTCCTCAAAACAGTCAAAATAAATCTGAGATAAAACAAGAAATCTGTCATAAACTGACGCTTTTGCAAAAGAGGTCTTAGTCACGCAATTTTTCATCTAACTAATATGTTTGGTGCAGTATTTCTCAAGTGGAAGAATGTGCATGATAAATAGTCATCTCCCGTGACAGCAAACACTTCCCATCAATAGTTCCCACTCCTACTAGGAGTATTTACTGTTGACCAATCACAGACGAAGGGGCGTAGACTTCAGCTACCGAATTTAGACTTGCCTCAAGAAAAAAATGTGTGTGCACAAACAGCTGAAAAAAACTTGCAGAAGGCCAAAATTAACAAAACGTGACAATTTCGTCATTGTAACGGTCGTCTTGTGGTGAATGAGCGGACCAAGGCGCAGCGGGTGATGAATACATAATTTAATTGAGAAAAGAATAACGATGACGAAGCACACTTTAGAAATTACAAAACGAACTAAACAGACCTGAACATGAGAACTACATGAAACGAAGAACGCACGAACAGGAAAAACGAATGAACGAACAAGACAGTACCGTGTGGTGCAACAAAACACAGACACAGCGACAATCACCCACAAAACAACAGTGAGAACAGCCTACCTTAATATGGTTCTCAATCAGAGGAAACGTCAAACACCTGCCTCTAATTGAGAACCATATCAGGCAACACATTTAACCCAACATAGAAACACATAACATAGAATGCCCACCCCAACTCACGCCCTGACCAACTAAACACATAAAAAACAAGAGAAAACAGGTCAGGAACGTGACATAACCCCCCCCTCAAGGTGCGAAACTCCGGGCGCACCAACAAAAGTCTAGGGGAGGGTCTGGGTGGGCATCTGTCCACTCAGGCTCTGGGCGTGGTCCCCACCCCACCATAGTCAATCCCCGCTTTTGTAGCTTCCTCCCAATGACCACCCTCCAAATTAACCCCACTGGATTAAGGGGCAGCACCGGACTAAGGGGCATCACCGGAATGAGGGGAAGCTCCGGACTAAGGGGCAACACCGGAATGAGTGGCAGCTCCGGACTGGCTGACGGATCTGGCTGCTCATGGCTGGCTGACGGCTCTGGCTGCTCATGGCTGGCTGACGGCTCTGGCTGCTCATGGCTGGCTGACGGCTCTGGCTGCTCATGGCTGGCTGACGGCTCTGGCTGCTCATGGCTGGCTGACGGCTCTGGCTGCTCATGGCTGGCTGACGGCTCTGGCTGCTCATGGCTGGCTGGCGGCTCTGGCTGCTCATGGCTGGCTGGCGGCTCTGGCTGCTCATGGCTGGCTGGCGGCTCTGGCTGCTCATGGCTGGCTGGCGGCTCTGGCTGCTCATGGCTGGCTGGCGGCTCTGGCTGCTCATGGCTGGCTGGCGGCTCTGGCTGCTCATGGCTGACGGAAGGCTCTGGCTGCTCATGGCTGACGGAAGGCTCTGGCTGCTCATGGCTGACGGAAGGCTCTGGCTGCTCATGGCTGACGGAAGGCTCTGGCTGCTCCTGTCTGGCGGAAGGCTCTGGCTGCTCCTGTCTGGCGGACGGCTCTAGCGACTCCTGTCTGGCGGACGGCTCTAGCGGCTCGGGACAGACGGGCGGCTTTGAAGGCTCGGGACAGACGGGCGGCTTTGAAAGCTCGGGACAGACGGGCGGCTTTGAAGGCTCGGGACAGACGGGCAGCTCTGACGGTGCTTGGCAGACGGGCAGCTCTGACGGTGCTTGGCAGACGGGCAGCTCTGACGGTGCTTGGCAGACGGGCAGCTCTGACGGTGTTGGGCAGACGTCAGACTCTGGCCGGCTGAGGCGCACTGTATGCCTGGTGCGTGGTGCCGGAACTGGAGGTACCGGGCTAAGGACACGCACCTTCAGGCTAGTGCGGGGAACAGCAACAGGACGCACAGGACTCTGGAGACGCACAGGAGGCTTGGTGCGTGGTGTAGGCACTGGTGGTAATGGGCTGGAGACACGCACCACAGGGCTAGTGCGTGGAGGAGGAACAGGGCTCTGGAGACGCACAGGAAGCCTGGTGCGTGGTGTAGGCACTGGTGGTACTGGGCTGAAGACACGCACCATAGGGCTAGTGCGTGGAGGAGGAACAGGGCTCTGGATACGCACAGGAAGCCTGGCGTGTGGTGTAGGCACTGGTGGTACTGGGCTGAGGCGAGGAGGTGGCGCCGGAAATACCGGACCGTGCAGGCGTACTGGCTCCCTTGAGCACTGAGCCTGCCCAACTTTACCTGGTTGTATGCTCCCTGTCGCCCGCCCAGTGCGGGGAGGTGGAATAACCCGCACCGGGCTATGTAGGCGAACCGGGGACACCATGCGTAAGGCTGGTGCCATGTATGCCGGCCCGAGGAGACGCACTGGAGACCAGACGCGTTGAGCCGGCTTCATGGCACCTGGCTCAATACTCAATCTAGCCCGGCCGATACGAGGAGCTGGTATGTACCGCACCGGGCTATGCACACGTACAGGAGACACCATGCGCTCTACTGCGTAACACGGTGTCTGCCCGTACTCTCGCTCTCCACGGTAAGTACAGGGAGTAGGCGCAGGTCTCCTACCTGACTTCGCCACACTCCCTTTTAGCCACCCCCAATAAATTTTTGGGCTTGATTAACAGGCTTCCAGCCTCGCCTCCGTGCTGCCTCCTCATACCACCGCCTCTCGGCTTTAGCTGCCTCCAGCTCTTGACGAGGGCGGCGATATTCTCCAGGTTGAGCCCAAGGTCCCTTACCATCCAATTCGTCCTCCCATGTCCAGAAATCCTGTGTAGGTTGCTCCTGTTGCTGTTTAACACGCTGCTTGGGCCTTTTGTGGTGGGTGATTCTGTAACGGTCGTCTTGTGGTGAATGAGCGGACCAAGGCGCAGCGGGTGATGAATACATAATGAATTTAATTGAGAAAAGAATAACGATGACGAAGCACACTTTGGAAATTACAAAATAACAAAACGAACTAAACAGACCTGAACATGAGAACTACATGAAACGAAGAACGCACGAACAGGAAAAACGAATGAACGAACGAGACAGTACCGTGTGGTGCAACAAAACACAGACACAGCGACAATCACCCACAAACCAACAGTGAGAACAGCCTACCTTAATATGGTTCTCAATCAGAGGAAACGTCAAACACCTGCCTCTAATTGAGAACCATATCAGGCAACACATTTAACCCAACATAGAAACACATAACATAGAATGCCCACCCCAACTCACGCCCTGACCAACTAAACACATAAAAAACAAGAGAAAACAGGTCAGGAACGTGACAGTCATAATATATGCGCAAACTGTTTCGATTGGGAAGTATACGGTGAGATTAATGGGGGTAATTACCGAAACACAATGAATAAGGGTACATTTTAAGGATTTAGGAAAACGAACACAGGGTCTTTATACTAGCCGTCAAATGTAGGGATAGAAAGTTTTCATCATACATTTAATATATGAACCCATAAAGTGAGGAAATATATTTTTCAGGGCTCATGTGGAGGCATCCCATCCATGGCATTTTGATTTGAATACATTAAAAGCTATCCTTTCTGATTCTTCAGAGTTGCCACACTGATATGTCCATTTCTCATAAATCCATTTAGAAGTCCAGTAGGTCTGCATCTTATCAGAGCCACAGAGAAACTCACAGCTCACAGTTCATATCACAGTCATCTAGTGTCATTTGAAAGTAAAAAACATATACTGAACAAAAATATAAATGCAACATGCAACAATTTCAAATATTTTACATGGAGTTCATATAAGGAAATCAGTCAATTTAAATAAATGTATTAGGCCCTAATCTATGGATTTCACATGACTGTGAATACAGATAAGCATCTGTTGGTCACAGATACTGTAGCTTAAAAAAGGTATGGGTGTGGATCAGAAAACCAGTCAGTATCTGATGTGACCACCAATTGCCTCATTCAACGCGACACATCTCATCCCAATTGTCCCATCGCTGCAACTCCCATATGGACTCGGGGGAGGTGAAGGTCGAGAGCCATGCGTCCTCCGAAACATGACACTGCCAAGCCGCACTGCTTTTTGACACACTGCTCGCTTAACCCAGAAGCCAGCCGCACCAATGTGTCTGAGGAAACACTGTACAGCTGGCGACCAAAGTCATATAAGGTCTGTGTTTCGTGTAGGCTTACCCTGGCATGATGTTTTGATAGCTGTGGAAATCTCTCTCGGTCAATGTAACTTTTATACATATATTCGCCTGTAACTATCCCCCAAAAACGAAATGCTAATTAGCCGTAAATGTGGCTATCATACAGATACAGATCATTCTGTCAGAACTATACATCTTGTAGCAAACTTTGACGTCATCCAAGATGGTGTAGCAGTCGGTTGTTTGTTGTGTTTGTCTTTGTCTTATCCCGTGTAATAGACGTTTTTTCTTTTCTCGTATACATTTTAATCTCACTTTCTATCTACGAACTAAATATACTTTCCTGCAACCCGCCTCACCCAATGTGGTACGGATCTGCTATTTTTATTCCTTATAACTGGAACCTCCGTCAGGAGCTAGCCAGCTAACTAGCTACTAGTCTTTGTTAGCCACGGCTAGCGGTCTTCACCTTTTAACTAAAACACTGCCAGCTTTAGCTCGGACAATACATGCCAGTCTGCACAGCGTGATATCAACCCAGAGCATATCGGAATGCTTCTCTCTACCACATCACCGGATTTCTGCCGCTCTGGATCATTACACTGGATCATCGCAGCTAGCTATCTGCTATTGAGTGGCTACTGTTAGCTAACGCCTCTGTCTCGAAGCAAGCACCAGTTAGCGTTGAGCTAGCCACGAGCTAAGCCCATATACCAGCTAATTCTAGGGCTACAATACCTCTTTTGCCAATTGGCCTGGACCCTTCGTTATCGACACGGAGCCCCACGGATCCATCACGACTGGTCTGCGACGTGGTCACCCGATGTGGTCTCAACGAGCTTTTCCGTTGCGATGTCGCCGAAGACCCATCTTCTCGCCCCGGCCCGCTAGCTTTCTAAGCTCCATGTCTCCCACTCGCCTAGCGTAGTACTGATGACTGAACGGCTCCCTAACTGATCTATTGCTGTTCTTTGGACCCTATGATCACTCGGCTACACAGCTGATGCCTCCTGGACTGTTTCAATAACACGGTACCTCATTTTGTTTATCTGTCGGCCCCAGCCTCGAACTCAGGTCCTGTATGTACCTAACTGACTCGCTCTGCCCATTCATCGCCATTTACCCATTGTTGTTTTAGCTCTCCCGATCAACACCTGTGACTGCTTTATGCCTCTCTCTAATGTCAATATGCCTCTCTCTAATGTCAATATGCCTTGTCTACTGCTGTCTCGGCTAGTTTTTATTGTTTTATTTCACTGTAGATCCCTCAGTCCCTCTCACCTTAACTTAGATAGCTCTTTTGCCCCACCCCCCACACATGCAGAGACCTCACCTGGCTTAACTGGTCCCACCAGAGACAAAACCTCTCTCATCGTCACTCAATGCCTAGGTTTACCTTCACTGTACTCACATCCTACCATACCCTTGTCTGTACATTATGCCCTGAATCTATTCTACCACGGCCAGTAATCTGCTCCTTTTATTTTCTGTTCCCAATGCACTAGACGACCAGTTCTTCTAGCCTTAAGCCGTACCCTTATCCTACTCCTCCTCTGTCCTCTGGTGATCTAGAGATTAACCCAGGCCCTGTAGACCCCAGTACCACACCTATTCTCCAGGCACTCTCATTTGTTGACTTCTGTAACCGTAAAAGCCTTGGTTTCATGCATGTTAACATCAGAAGCCTCCTACGTATGTTTTATTCACTGCTTTAGCACACTCTGCCAACCTGATGTCCTAGCCGTGTCTGATTCCTGACTTAGGAAGGCCACCAAAGATTCTGACATTTCCATCCCTAACATTTTCTGCCAAGATATAACTGCCAAAGGGGGCGGGGTTGCAATCTACTGCAGAGATAGTCTGCAGAGTTCTGTCATGCTATCCAGGTCTGTGCCCAAACAGTTAAAGCTTCTACTTTTAAAAATCCACCTTTCCAGAAGTAAGTATCTCACTGTTGCCACTTGCTATGGACCCCCTCAGCCCCCAGTTGTGCCCTGGACTCCATATGCGAATTGATTGCCCCCCATTTATCTTCAGAGTTCGTACTGTTAGGTGACCTAAACTGTGACATGCTTAACATCCCGGCCGTCCTACAATCTAAGCTAGATGCCCTCAATCTCACACAAATTATCAAGGAACCTACCAGGTACAACCCTAAATCCCTACACACGGGCACCCTCATAGATATCATCCTGACCAACCTGCCCTCTAAATACACCGCTGCTGTCTTCAACCAAGATCTCAGTGATCACAGCCTCATTGGCTGCGTCCGTAATGGGTCCGCAGTGAAACAACCACCCCTCATCACTGTCAAACACTCCCGAAAACACTTCAGCGAGCAGGCCTTTCTAATCGGCCTGGCCCGGATATCCTGGAAGGATATTGACCTCATCCTGTCAGTAGAGGATGCCAGGTTATTCTTTAAAAATGCTTTCCTCACCATCTTAAATAAGCATGCCCCATTCAAAAAATTTAGAACTAAGAACAGATACAGCCCTTGGTTCACTCCAGACCTGATTGCCCTTGACCAGCACAAAAACATCCTGTGGTGTACAGCATTAGCATCGAATAGCCCCAGAGATATGCAACTTTTCAGGGAAGTTAGGAACCAATATAAACAGTCAGTTAGGAAAGCAAGGGCTAGCTTTATCAAACAGAAATTTGCACCCTGTAGCACAAATTCCAACAAGTTTTGGGACACTGTAAAGTCCATGAAAAATGTGAGCACCTTGCCCAAGCCCCCCACCGCTTTCCTTCACCAAAATCCAGATAGCTGATGTTCTGAAAGAGCTGCACAATCTTGACCCCTACAAATCAGCTGGGCTAGACAATCTGGACCCTCTGTTTCTAAAATTATCCACCACAATTGTTGCAACCCCTACTAGCCTGTTCAACCTCTCTTTTGTATCATCTGAGATCCCTAAAGATTGGAAAGCTGCCACGGTCATCCCCCTCTTCAAAGGGGGAGACACTCTTCACCCAAACTGTTATAGACCTATATCCATCCTGCCCTGCCTTTCTAAAGTCTTTGAAAGCCAAGTTAACAAACAGATCACCGACCATTTCGAATCCCATCGTACCTTCTCCGCTATGCAATCTGGTTTCCGAGCTGGTCATGGGTGCATCTCAGCCACGCTCAAGGTCTTAAATGATATCATAACTGCCATCGATAAAAGACATTACTGTGCAGCCGTCTTCATCGACCTGGCCAAGGCTTTCGACTCTGTCAATCACTGCATTCCTATCGGCAGACTCAACAGCCTTGGTTTCTCAAATGACTGCATCGCCTGGTTCACCAACTACTTCTCAGATAGAGTTCAGTGTGTCAAATCGGAGGGCCTGTTGTACGGACCTCTGGCAGTCCCTATGGGGGTGCCACAGGGTTCAATTCTCGGGCCGACTCTTTTCTCTGTATATATCAATGATGTCGCTCTTGCTGCTGGTGAATCTCTGATCCACCTCTACGCAGACAACACCATTCTGTATACTTCTGGCCCTTCTTTGGACACTGTTCAATGTTTTAGGATGAGTATTTTGGTAATTGACGTCGGTCTCTGTAATTATTCCGGCTGCTTCCAACGCTATTTCAGATTGCAGCTGCAATGTACAACTGTGATTTATACCTGAAAAATGCACATTTTTCTAAAAAAACATATCCTATACCATAAATATGTTATCAGACTGTCATCTTATGAAGTTGTTTCTTGGTTAGTGGCTATATATATCTTTATTTAGTCGAATTAGTGATAGCTACTGATGCAGGAAAAAAATGGTGGAGTAAAAAAAGTTGTGTCTTTTGCTAACGTGGTTAGCTAATAGATTTACATATTGTGTCTTCCCTGTAAAACATTTTAAAAATCAGAAATGATGGCTGGATTCACAAGATCTGTATCTTTCATCTGGTGTCTTGGACTTGTGATTTAATGATATTTAGATGCTTGTATTTACTTGTGACGCTATGCTAGGCTATGCTAGTCAGCTTTTTTACTGTGGGGGGTGCTCCCGGATCCGGGATGGGTACCAAGTAAAAGTTAACAAACCTCCAGACGAGCTTCAATGCCATACAACACTCCTTCCATGGCCTCCAACTGCTCTTTAATGCTAGTAAAACTAAATGCATGCTTTTCAACCGATCGCTGCCCGCACCCGCCCGCCCGACTAGCATCACTACTCTGGATGGTTCTGACTTAGAATATGTGGACAACTACAAATACCTAGGTGTCTGGTTAGACTATAAACTCTCCTTCCAGACTCACATTAAACATCTCCAATCCAAAATTAAATCTAGAATCGACTTCCTATTTTGCATACCAAGCCTCCTTCACTCATGCTGCTTAACATACCCTCGTAAAACTGACCATCCTACCGATCCTTGACTTCGGCGATGTCATTTACAAAATAGCCTCCAACACTCTACTCAGCAAATTGGATGCAGTCTATCACAGTGCCATCCGTTTTGTCACCAATGCCCCATATACTACCCACCACTGCGACCTGTATGCTCTCGTTTGCTGGCCCTCGCTTCATATTCGTCGCCAAACCCACTGGCTCCAGGTCATCTATAAGTCTTTGCTAGGTAAAGCCCCGCCTTATCTCAGCTCACTGGTCATCCCCAAAGCCAACTCCTCCTTTGGCCGCCTTTTCTTCCAGTTCTCCACTGCCAATGACTGGAACGAATTGCAAAAATCTCTGAAGCTGGAGACTTATATCTCCCTCACTAACTTTAAGCATCAGCTGTCAGAGCAGCTTACCGATCACTGCACCTGTACACAGCCCATCTGTAAATAGCCCACCCAACTACCTCATCCCCATATTGTTATTTATTTTTGCTCTTTTCCACCCCAGTATCTCTACTTGCACATCATCATCTGCACATCTCTCCAGTGTTAATGCTAAATTGTAATTATTTTGCCACTATGTCCTATTTATTGCCTTACCTCACTCATCTTACTACATTTGCCCACACTGTATATAGATTTGTCTTTTTTCTATTGTGTTATTGACTGTACGTTTGTTTATCCCATGTGTAACTCTGTGTTGTTGTTTTTGTCGCACTGCTTTGCTTTATCATGTTCTGAACTGGCCAACCTGGTTAAATAAAGGTGAAATATTTTTTGTTTTATTTTTTTAATCCCTCAAGGCACATTTCTCAATGCAAACTCATTGACAAGTAGCATGTAACCTATCAAGTAGATATTATAGCCTTTTTAGTTTCTCAGGTAATTAATTGATATTGTGTTTCTCTTGTGTATACTTGTTTAGATTTTTCAAATTACCTTATTTTTTATTATCGCTTTTTCGACCTCTGTAATCGAGAGGCATTGCTGGAGCTGTGTGATAAGGTAAGCCCTGTTTGCTAGCTGCTAACGAGCAGTTTTGGTTAGGCCAAAGATCTGTGGTTAACTAGGTGCTTATGAAAATTAGCTAGATACCCACCGACTGTAGTTACATGTACAGCGCACGTTACCTTCCTTAAAAAGGCTAACAATGACTGTTGTAACCTTTTTATTGAGTCTTTAGTGAACTAGCCAGCTGCTTTTACAAGTGGTGACATGCTAGCTAACGTTAGTCCACCTGGGAAGGGATATTTAGCTAGCTAGTTCACGTTAACTCACTGTTCATGTCGTCAGACTTGCTCGCTAACGTTAGGCCGGCACCATGGCAAGGATAGTTGGTTAGCTAGCATGTCACCACTTAGAAAAGTCTGACTACATGAACAGTGAGCTAATGTTAACTATCTATCACTGTTGGTCCTCATCAGTGAGCTTATGGCTGAGGGTTTTAACTTTCCTCTTGAGAATTAGAATCAGAAGTACAGTCGTATAGCTCATCACAATATTTCACCTCTTCGGGCAAATAGTACCCTAGACTGTGCTGATCATCTAGTTGAGTATTCCAGATAATTCCTCCATCCCAGCAGAAATGTCCCATCCACAGTAGGATTTTAGATGTGCAGATAGACCAAAGCCCAGTATATTTTACCATTACTACAGTCAAGTCTGTGGGTTATTTAATTATAGATGTTACCATTTCAGTAATCAACCTAAATAGCTAGTAAAAGTAACTTTTTTTCTTCTTTCAGATGGGCGAACCGGAAACCCAGTGACAACACTCGGGTCTGCAGCTGCCTTTTTCCGTTGGGAAAGAAAAATGGCTCTGTATTTACCAGAAAAGGTAGCTCATCCACCATGACAGAAGAGGAAGATCCAGACTCATCCACCATGGCAGAAGAGGAAGATCCAGACACATCCACCATGGCAGAAGAGGAAGATCCAGACACATCCACCATGGCAAAAGAGGAAGATCCAGACTCATCCACCATGGCAAAAGAGGAAGATCCAGACTCATCCACCATGGCAGAAGATGAAGATCCAGACACATCCACCATGGCAGAAGAGGAAGATCCAAACACAGCCACCATGGCAGACAATGAAGTTCAAGGCCTCTCAGCCACTGAAGTATGTAGGAGGCTGCTGTCTGTACAATTGCAGAATATTATCACTGAGGTGCATTTTGAGGAAAGATTAGCGCAGTTGAAGGTTCTACAGGAGAATCAGCTGTATACCTGCAACAGGTATTCAGCATCACAGCTGTCTGATAAAGTACTTAGGATGGAAACAGGACTTCCAGTCAAAGACATGTTCAACATTGTTGTTGAATACTTGGAACGTTACAAGGACTGCGTTGTTTACTTTGCCAAGTGAAGGGTCGAGATGCTGTCATTTGAGGATCAAGTGTTTATGGTGCTTATGAAGTTGCATCAGAACTACAAACCAACTTGCATCTGGCTCAACAATTCTGTTGTAGTGCAAGCACTGTCAGCAATGTTACCATCCCTTTCATTCACGTGATCCACAAGCTTTTTTTCATTAGCATCATGAAGATTGTTTCAAGTCAGGTGAAGAACCAAACGTGTTTGCCTGCGTCTTTTCAGGGGTCGAGCAGAAACTGCTGACTGTACTGATATAGAAGTTGCTACTCCAAGTCCGATGGATCTGCAGAAGCAAACCTATTCTGTGTACCGTTCAATGCACTCCTTCAAGCTACTCCTGGGAGTTTCACCTAATGCAGTGATAACATACTGCAGTGATCTGTATCTAGGATCTGTGTCGGACAAAGCCATTGCCAAGAAGTCGGGGTTTGAGAAGATCTTCACGTCTGGAGACATGATTTTGGCAGACAAAGGCTTCTTGATCCAGAGATCGATGCCTGCAGGAGTCACTGTGAACATTCCTCCATTCCTGAACCATGGAAGGTTCACAGAGAGTGAAATAGCGAGAAACAGGATCCATGTTGCGAAGGATCCATGTTCCTGAGATTCATCCCACCTTATCTGTGTTGTCATAATAATGTACTGGTGCAGACTTGCTGTGTACTTGCTGTGTAAACCTCCAAAAACCCACTCATCAGGTAAGTAGCTGTTGATTGGGAAACAAGAACAAACAATGAGGCATGAGGAGTGGGCGTTGATGGACCACCTGTCACATTGTCCAAGGTGGGGTTGTGTTATGACAAACAATGCATTTTTTGTCCAGATTTTCATATTGTTTGTAACTTCTTCTGTAAAGAGAAATTCTGCCACCGTCTCTTATGAATGAAAATAACTTCTGGATATCAGAACAGCGATTACTCGCCTCAACCTGGACAAAGATTTTTTATTTAATGAGTCGGACGCAAAGGATTTACAGCTGCTCCTGGACCCGGCCCAAATTCCGTCAATCCACACTGATACAGGGGCCGCAGATCCGGTTGCCTTGTGAGAATTCGTCGGCGAGTGGGTAACCCGCCTCTAACATTCATCCTTCTGGCCAACGTGCAATAATTGGAGAATAAACTGGATTATCTCGATTCGAGACTATCCTACAAATGTGACATTAAAAACTAATATTTTATGTTTCACCGAGTCGTGGCTGAAGAACAACATGGATAATATATAGTTGGCTGGGTTTTCCGTGCATCGGCAAGACAGAACAGCTACCTCCGGTAAGACGAGGGGTGGTGGTCTGTGTTTATTTGTCAATAACAGCTGGTGCACAATCTGTAATATTAAGGAAGTTGTAACGATGTTCGTCTGAGGAAGAAGGAGAGGACCAAGGTGCAGCGTGGTACGTGTTCATGATTTTTAATAACACTGAACACTAGAACAAAAAATAACAAAGGCGGAACAAACGAAACAGTCCTGTCTGGTACAGAGACAGAAAACAACTACCCACAAAACACAGGTGGGAAAAGGCTACCTAAGTATGGTTCTCAATCAGAGACAACGATAGACAGCTGCCTCTGATTGAGAACCACACCCGGCCAAACACACAGAAATAGAAAACATAGAACACAAAACATAGAATGCCCACCCCAACTCACGCCCTGACCAAACCAAAATAGAGACATAAAAAAGGAACTAAGGTCAGGGCGTGACAGAAGTCTCGAGGTTTTGCTCATCTGAGGTAGAGTATCTCACGATAAGCTGTAGACCACATTATTTACAAAGAGAGTTTTCATGTATATTTTTTGTAGCTGTCTATTTAACACCACAAACCGATGCTGGCACTAACACTGCACTCAACGAGCTGTATAAGGGCTAGTGCTGTCACTTTTAAGGAGCGGGACACTAATCCGGAGCTTATAAGAAATCCCGCTTTGCCCTCTGACAAACCATCAAACAGGAAAAGCATCAATACAGGACTAAGATTGAATCCTACTACACTGGCTCTGATGCTTGTTAGATGTGGCAGGGCTTGCAAACAATTGCGCTTTACAAAGGGAAGCCCAGCCACGAGCTTCCCAGTAACGTCAGCCTACCAGATGAGCTAAATTACTTCTATGCACGCTTCGAGGCAAGCAACACTGAAGTAGGGCTGTCTCCGACTAAAGTACATCTTGGTCGGCCAAGAGTCTGTTCTTTTGACCAATCGATTGGTCAATATTTTTTATTTTTCCATACTGTATATTGACACATCCTATGTACTATATTCAGTGAGCTTGTCTGATGCTTTAAGCACGCGGTTTGAATAAATAATTAAGACACACATTTCTAGAGGGAGTCCGACCAGCAATTTCTTTCATTGTGCCGGGCTCAGACTTGCTGTTTAAAAAAAAAAAGATAGCTGACTAGCACCCATTGTCACTCTCTCCTCCCTGCTGCAGCGACCACCACAGAACATCAAAGTTGTAACAAGTGCACTGAGAGTCAGGAAGCAAGTTCAGGGAGTGAGTGTTTTAATAAATAAACACAACTAAATACAAAACAAGAAACACAAACAACGCACAGGCATGACACTGGAACAGAAATAATAACGCCTGGGGAAGGAACCAAAGGGAGTGACATATATAGGGAAGGTAATCAGGTGATGGAGTCCAGGTGAGTCTGATGATGCGCAGCTGCGCATAACGATGGTGACAGTTGTGTGCCATAACGAGCAGCCTGGTGACCTAGAGGCCAGAGAGGGAGCACAAATGACAAAAGTGTTTATTGTGCTGTCCATGTTGCTGAAGCTGCAACATAATTATAGCTATTTCTGACTGAAAAGTTCTGTTACCGAAGAATATTCCCTCAACCCTTGCTCTCTTTACATGACACATGTATACAAGGGCTGTTTTCTCATCTCCTCATTCTACTGCTGCCTCCGCAGCATTGTTCTCAACACCAATATGCTGGTTAACTTTGCTATTATGCACATAGCAACATGGTCTAAGAAAAGGCACCAAGTTAACAGCAGACTGATGTGTTTCAGAACCGTGAACAGCGACCGCTATCTGAGGGAGAAAGCACATTTGTTATAAAATATTATTATTTTAATTAGTGTTGCACTATTGTTCTTATGTAAAATAACCATATCCAATTTCAGTAGCACATGTTTTACACTGATGGACTGTGCCATCCCCAAGGCCTTCACAATGGATCAGTCCACTCAGCGTGAATCAGACAGGTGTCTTGTAAACCATGATAGATAGATATACAGTGCCAGTCAAAAAGACACACCTACTCATTTTAGGGTTTTTCTTTATTTTTACTATTTTCTACATTGTAGAATAATAGTGAAGACATCAAAACTATGAAATAACACATATGGAATCATGTAGTAACTTTCCAAAAATGTTATATTTGAGATTCTTCAAAGTGGACACTTTGCCGTGATGACAGCTTTGCACACTCTTCACATTCTCTCAACCAGCTTCATGAGGAATGCTTTTCCAACAGTCTTGAAAGAATTCCCACATATGCTGAGCACTTGTTGGCTGCTTTTCCTTCACTCTGCGGTCCAACTCATCCCAAACCATCTCAATTGGGTTAAGGTCGGGTGATTGTGGAGGCCAGGTCATCTGATGCAGCACTCCATCACTCTTCTTCTTGATCAAATAGCCCTTACACAGCCTGGAGGTGTGTTGGGTCATTGTCCTGTTGAAAAACAAATGATTATCCCACTAAGTGCAAACCAGATGGGATGGCTGTGGTAGCCATGCTGGTTAAGTGTGCCTTGAATTTTAAATGCATCACCGACAGTGTCACCAACAAAGCACCACCACACCAACACACCTCCTCCTCCATGCGTCATGGTGGGAACCACACATGTGGAGATAATCCGTTCACCTACTCTGCGTCTCACAAAGACACGGCGGTGGACTCATCAGACCAAAGGACAGATTTCCACCGGTCTAATGTCCATTGCTCGTGTTTCTTGGCCCAAGCAAGTCTCTTCTTCTTATTGGTGTCCTTTAGTAGGGGTTTCTTTGCAGCAATTCGACCATGAAGGCCTGATTTACGCAGTCTCCTCTGAACAGTTGCTGTTGAGATGTGTCTGTTACTTGAACTCTGTGAAGCATTTAATTGGGCTGCAATTTCTGAGGCTGGTATCTCTAATGAACTTTTCCTCTGCAGCAGAGGTAACTCTGGGTCTTCCTTTCCTGTGGCGGTCCTCATGAGAGACAGTTTCATCATAGCGCTTGATGGTTTTTCTGACTGCACTTGAAGAAACCTTCAAAGTTCTTGACATTTTCTGCATTGACTGACCTTCATGTCTTAAAGTAATGATGAACTGTCGTTTCTTTTTCTTTATTTGAGCTGTTCTTGCCATAATATGGACTTGGTCTTTTACCAAATAGGGCTATCTTCTGTATACCACCCCTACCTTCTCACAACACAACTGATTGGATCAAACGCATTAAGAAGAAAATACATTCCACAAATTAACTTTTTTTAATAAAAAATTATTTTACCCTTTTTTCTCCAAAATGTAGTGGTATCCAATTGGTAGTTACAGTCTTGTCTCATCGCTGCAACTTCTGTACGGATTCGGGACACGCGAAGGTCGAGAGCCATGCGTCCTCCAAAACACAACCCAACCAAGACGCACTGCTTCTTGACACTATGCCCGCTTAACCCGGAAGCCAGCCACACCAATGTGTCGGAGGAAACACCGTACACCTGGCGACCATGTCAACATGCATGCGCCCGACCCGCCACAGGAGTCGCTAGAGCACCATAGGACAAAGTAATCCCTGCCGGCCAAACCCTCCCCTAACCCACTTCAATTCACATACCGACCCAACAGATCCACAGATGACGCAATATCTACTGCACTCCACTCTGCCCTTTCCCACCTGGACAAAAGAAACACCTACATGAGAATGCTGTTCATGGACTACAGCTCAATGTTCAACACCATAGTACCCACAAAGCTCATCACTAAGCTAAGTCCTGTAGTGGGAGCGGGTTGAGAGCTTCAAGTTCCTTGGTGTCCACATCACCAACAAACTATCATGGTCCTAACACACCAAGACAGTTGTAAAGAGGGCACGACAATGCCTATTCCCCCTCAGGAGACTGAAAAGATTTGGAATGGGTCCTCAGATCCTCAAAAGGTCCTACAGCTGCACCATTGAGAGCATCCTGACTGATTGCATCACCGCCTGGTATGGCACCAGCTCGACATCCGACCGCAGGGCGCTGCAGAGGGTAGTTTCCTGCCATCCAGGACCTCTATACCAGGCAGTGCCAGAGGAAGGCTCTAAAAATTGTCAGGCTCTAAAAATTGTTAGACTCTAGCCACCCAAGTCAGTGTTCTCTCTGCTACCACATGGGAAGCGGTACCGGAGCGCCAAGTCTAGGTCCAAAAGGCTCCTTAACAGCTTCTACCCCTAAGCCATAAGACTGCTGAACAGTTAATCAAATGGCTACCCTGACTATTTGCATTGACACCCTTTTTTTACGCTGCTGCTACTCACTGTTTTATCTATGCATAGTCACTTCACCCCTACCTAAATGTACATATTACCTCAATTACCTCAACTAACCTGTGCCCCCACACATTGACTCGGTACCGGTACCCCCTGTATATAGCCTCATTATTGTTATTTTATTGTGTTACTTTTTTTAACTTTAATTTATTTAGCAAACATTTTCTTACTCTACATGGCATGGTTGGTTAAGGGCTTGTAAGTAAGCATTTCACGGTAAGGTTGTATTCAGCGCATGTGACAAATACATTTTTATTTGATACAGGATTGTAAAAGACCCACCACTGACCAAATGTCTCTTTGTTTTCCAGTCTAACAGGAGTGCATCCCTCAGACCATCTGGTGCATGGACATCCTGTGGCAGTGTGATCAGAGCGTGAGTGTCCAGTTGTGGAGACTACAGCACATCGAGCCTGTGGACGAACAGGTCAGTAACTCATCAAATATGATACAATATTGTGTAAAACATTGAATTTGTAGATGCATCGAAATTTTGACTTTATGTCCCCCTTTTCCCCATGTATTAGTCATCAGGTGTGACATGCGAAACATCAGGCTCACCCCACGAGAAGCAGTGCATGATCAACGCCACCCACAGGAAGAAGATCTGCTGGAAGTGGTGTCTCTCCCATCCTGCATTTACCAGAAAAGGAAGCTCCACACAACAAAAGGGGTAAGAAATAACTTAAACATCAAATATGTAAATTTCCACTGTACCCATGATAAAATGCAAGAGAGAATTACACGGCTATCAAAACATCACAGCAGGGTAAGCCTAAAACACAGACCTTATATAAAGTAGTTCTAAAGTTCCAAACGCAAAAATGAATAGGGAAAAAACAATTGGAACCATTACCGGGTTTTAGCGCTAGGTTTTATAGGTATTATGAAGCGCCCACTGTGCCGGTCTATAACACTGTGGACTGGAGCGCCAATTAAGATTGAGGGACAAGATCCCTTTGTGTAATTTTGTGTCAATAATGGTCTGCTTATTCTAATTCCCTGTGGGCATCTTATCACTACAAACTTGCCACTCCAAAAACAGGTTCGTTTGATTTGGAGTTTCCGCATCCCAGTGGGCACACCTAGGTCTGCTGTGGTGACCGTATTACCACCACACCGGCAGTCATGAGTCATGACCACAGTAAACTTCCACCTGACCTTTGAGTCACGGTAATCCCCTCTTGTGCACTCTGGACAGGTGTTGGTAGTACTAAACACTCTAACAATCATCAGGTCGCTAATGACCTAGTATTGTCCCTCTAACCACTCTGACATCAATGCAAATGAAATTGAAAACCACATCAAACACTTATCATCAAAACAGCATGTTCTTTTACAACTTACCTCACTGTGATTGACCAATTTGAAGAAAGAAGTTCAACAACAGGTTCAAACTGAGTGGAAAACATGGCTTCTGTGGCTGTTGTTTCAAAGCCTAACACAACAAAATGGACAGCGCTTTCTAAGGTGATGATTCATTCAAAAAAAACATATGCATAGGCCTTTATATGAGCCCAATCCCCCCCAAAAACGTAATTCAAATAATGATTGAGCTGTTATACAATACTTAGTCTACTGCATATTACAAATGGCTGAAAAACATAAAAAAACAGATTTAAGATGTCTTTGGTACATTATTGGTCCTTTGGTACACTATACTCCAAAATTCAACAAATTCTAGTAATTGTCTTTGACTGTGGACTGTATTATTATGCATACTGGATAGACTTGATTACTTTGTCCATGAGTCTTGGAGAGAATGTGTAGGCCTCGGCGATACTGTTGGTTCATTGATTGTTCAGGGCGGCTTACAGAGTTAGCCTACAATTATAGTACATTTGTATTTGCTACAGAATATCTCACCACCTTGCGTTTCTGTCTCCTCACCTCTCTCCTTCATTCCTTTCTCAAGTGCGCAGAGAGATGGTCGGTCAACAATTTAATATGTTTAGTTATTTAATATGTTACTATCGATGTTCCCGAATATATTTAATTTGGTATCCCAAATTAAGCTCTGGGTAGCTGCAGGAACACGGAAGGAGAACCAATGGCGGAATATGATCTGTGGTGCAGCAATAGGCTGCATGCTCCTCAAACAATGGTTGATGTGTGGAGTGAAATAACCGGAGTAGCCTACCTGGCATGAGTGAGAAAAAACGAACTGGCGGGAAAGTGGCCTCCATCAGCTATTCGAGTGCATACAGATGACATGTATTTTTTCCCCTGCCCCTGTTCCTGCCCATTTGATAAATGGACCATTATAAATCTAAACCAATTTTACATATTAGTAAAGACAAGATTAATTTGAGAATAGTCTGATGAGTGAAAATATGATGATTTGATGAGAGAAGAGAGTGTACAGCCTGAGGCAAGCTTTTTTAGACTTTCTCAAATCATCAATAGCCTGTGGCATCATGCAGCCCATATATGTTTTGATTTCTAAGAAATTCTAAGATTTGTAACTTAGAATTCAGAAGTAAAGTTAACAAATAACTAAATCTAGCGTATAAGACCTGTTTCAAATGATCCCCTTTATGCTCAACATAGCCACTTCATATGAGCGCGCACTTGCACTGCAATGGGAAAAATATCCTTTCTATTTTATTCACCTAAGGTCAATGATATTCTTCTTACTATAAAATAATATGAAACAATGGTACAGATCTTGTCTGCTAAATTAACAAACCTACAGCATGGCGCATAGCCAGATAACATACAGTAGGCCACCTCATATTCTGTTCTTCTTAAGTACATTTTCTTCATTTCATAATGTTTCTTTTGACCCGCCTAAAATAAAAAGTGGATTATTGTGATGATGTATACTAAATAGCTTTTTTAGACTTTAAAAAAAACGGTTTGTATGTGTGGAGGCCTGGAGATGTGTTTATGTTAATTAATGGTAAATTAAGTGAGACTGGCAGGCTTTTGCATGACAATACACCTGTGGACAAAATGTCATGACGGCCACAGCCGTAGGCACACATCATTAATACATAACTTTAAATACATTTTGGAATGTGGTTTGCACAGCTGTTCGCTCAGCATACATACATTTTAATGAGGCACTTGAAGACCAGTACATGCATTAACATTGTTTGGATTTAGCCATAAGCCTAGACAAATGTCCAGGCTATAGGTAAAGTTACAATGTTTTACCATTAAAATCCCAATGGGTGGTGTTCCAGGTAGGCCTAGTCTTTTTTTTGCAGTGGTGCAGTGCTGCTCAGATTATGATTGGTACAAGGATGAACAACCAGTAGCAGTGCATGAGTAAAATCACTGGGGAAGCCATGCCAGGGAAGAAAATTGCCATATTACAAACTGTCTTGTAATAATTGCGTTTGCTCTTTAACCTGTTAGTTCATATGCCTTGCCACCATGATATATAGGCCTAAGGCTGAGACAATAAGAAGACATTGGCAGAATAAATTCAACCACACCTGTTTCATCACAAAACCGGAGAACAACATCTGTCAAGCCCACAAAGCATAGTGCCTGTAACAAACAGTTACATGACCTACAGCATGGTCAATCAAGTTAATGTTTTTTTTTATTTTTTTTCAGAGTCCCAGTGGTGATCCCAGTGGTGGCACTGGGATCCTCATCTCTCCCAAGTGGACATTCTCTCTTTCTCCCCTGACCCATCTGTCTATCGCCTCCTTTGAATTCCATGCTGTCACAGTTACCAGCCCTTTCAAGCTTAACATCCTTATCATTTATCGCCCTCCAGGTTCCCTTGGAGAGTTCATCAATGAGCTTGACGCCCTGATAAGTTCCTTTCCTGAGGATGGCTCACCTCTCACAGTTCTGGGTGACTTTAACCTCCCCACGTCTACCTTTGACTCATTCCTCTCTGCCTCCTTCTTTCCACTCCTCTCCTCTTTTGACCTCACCCTCTCACCTTCCCCCCCTACTCACAAGGCAGGCAATACGCTTGACCTCATCTTTACTAGATGCTGTTCTTCCACTAATCTCATTGCAACTCCCCTCCAAGTCTCCGACCACTACCTTGTATCCTTTTCCCTCTCGCTCTCATCCAACACTTCCCACACTGCCCCTACTCGGATGGTATCGCGCCGTCCCAACCTTCGCTCTCTCTCCCCCGCTACTCTCTCCTCTTCCATCCTATCATCTCTTCCCTCTGCTCAAACCTTCTCCAACCTATCTCCTGATTCTGCCTCCTCAACCCTCCTCTCCTCCCTTTCTGCATCCTTTGACTCTCTATGTCCCCTATCCTCCAGGCCGGCTCGGTCCTCCCCCCCTACTCACAAGGCAGGCAATACGCTTGACCTCATCTTTACTAGATGCTGTTCTTCCACTAATCTCATTGCAACTCCCCTCCAAGTCTCCGACCACTACCTTGTATCCTTTTCCCTCTCGCTCTCATCCAACACTTCCCACACTGCCCCTACTCGGATGGTATGGCGCCGTCCCAACCTTCGCTCTCTCTCCCCCGCTACTCTCTCCTCTTCCATCCTATCATCTCTTCCCTCTGCTCAAACCTTCTCCAACCTATCTCCTGATTCTGCCTCCTCAACCCTCCTCTCCTCCCTTTCTGCATCCTTTGACTCTCTATGTCCCCTATCCTCCAGGCCGGCTCGGTCCTCCCCTCCTGCTCCGTGGCTCGACGACTCACTGCGAGCTCACAGATCAGGGCTCCGGGCAGCCGAGCGGAAATGGAGGAAAACTCGCCTCCCTGCGGACCTGGCATCCTTTCACTCCCTCCTCTCTACATTCTCCTCTTCTGTCTCTGCTGCTAAAGCCACTTTCTACCACTCTAAATTCCAAGCATCTGCCTCTAACCCTAGGAAGCTCTTTGCCACCTTCTCCTCCCTCCTGAATCCTCCTCCCCCTCCTCCCCCCTCCTCCCTCTCTGCGGATGACTTCGTCAACCATTTTGAAAAGAAGGTCGACGACATCCGATCCTCGTTTGCTAAGTCAAACGACACCGCTGGTTCTGCTCACACTGCCCTACCCTGTGCTTTGACCTCTTTCTCCCCTCTCTCTCCAGATGAAATCTCGCGTCTTGTGACGGCCGGCCGCCCAACAACCTGCCCGCTTGACCCTATCCCCTCCTCTCTTCTCCAGACCATTTCCGGAGACCTTCTCCCTTACCTCAACTCGCTCATCAACTCATCCTTGACCGCTGGCTACGTCCCTTCCGTCTTCAAGAGAGCGAGAGTTGCACCCCTTCTGAAAAAACCTACACTCGATCCCTCCGATGTCAACAACTACAGACCAGTATCCCTTCTTTCTTTTCTCTCCAAAACTCTTGAACGTGCCGTCCTTGGCCAGCTCTCCTGCTATCTCTCTCAGAATGACCTTCTTGATCCAAATCAGTCAGGTTTCAAGACTAGTCATTCAACTGAGACTGCTCTTCTCTGTGTCACGGAGGCGCTCCGCACTGCTAAAGCTAACTCTCTCTCCTCTGCTCTCATCCTTCTAGACCTATCGGCTGCCTTTGATACTGTGAACCATCAGATCCTCCTCTCCACCCTCTCCGAGCTGGGCATCTCCGGCGCGGCCCACGCTTGGATTGCGTCCTACCTGACAGGTCGCTCCTACCAGGTGGCGTGGCGAGAATCTGTCTCCGCACCACGCGCTCTCACCACTGGTGTCCCCCAGGGCTCAGTTCTAGGCCCTCTCCTATTCTCGCTATACACCAAGTCACTTGGCTCTGTCATATCCTCACATGGTCTCTCCTATCATTGCTATGCAGACGACACACAATTAATCTTCTCCTTTCCCCCCTCTGATAACCAGGTGGCGAATCGCATCTCTGCATGTCTGGCAGACATATCAGTGTGGATGACGGATCACCACCTCAAGCTGAACCTCGGCAAGACGGAGCTGCTCTTCCTCCTGGGGAAGGACTGCCCGTTCCATGATCTCGCCATCACGGTTGACAACTCCATTGTGTCCTCCTCCCAGAGTGCTAAGAACCTTGGCGTGATCCTGGACAACACCCTGTCGTTCTCAACTCACATCAAGGCGGTGACCCGTTCCTGTAGGTTCATGCTCTACAACATTCGCAGAGTACGACCCTGCCTCACACAGGAAGCGGCGCAGGTCCTAATCCAGGCACTTGTCATCTCCCGTCTGGATTACTGCAACTCGCTGTTGGCTGGGCTCCCTGCCTGTGCTATTAAACCCCTACAACTCATCCAGAACGCCGCAGCCCGTCTGGTGTTCAACCTTCCCAAGTTCTCTCACGTCACCCCGCTCCTCCGCTCTCTCCACTGGCTTCCAGTTGAAGCTCGCATCCGCTACAAGACCATGGTGCTTGCCTACGGAGCTGTGAGGGGAACGGCACCTCCGTACCTTCAGGCTCTGATCAGGCCCTACACCCAAACAAGGGCACTGCGTTCATCCACCTCTGGCCTGCTCGCCTCCCTACCTCTGAGGAAGTACAGTTCCCGCTCAGCCCAGTCAAAACTGTTCGCTGCTCTGGCACCCCAATGGTGGAACAAACTCCCTCACGACGCCAGGTCAGCGGAGTCAATCACCACCTTCCGGAGACACCTGAAACCCCACCTCTTTAAGGAATATCTAGGATAGGATAAAGTAATCCTTCTAACCCCCCCCCTCCCCCTTAAAAGAGTTAGATGCACTATTGTAAAGTGGTTGTTCCACTGGATATCATAAGGTGAATGCACCAATTTGTAAGTCGCTCTGGATAAGAGCGTCTGCTAAATGACTTAAATGTAAATGTAAATGTACTAAACAATGATTGATGTTAGGCTACCGTTTTTTTTATTTCAACTTTATTTAACTAGGCAAGGTATTGGGTGCCCAATCACGGCCGGTTGTGATACAACCTGGATTTGAACCAGGGTGTCTGCAGTGACACCTCTAGCACTAAAATGCAGTGCCTTAGACCGCTGCGCAACTCGAGGGCCCATACACACCTTCGCATTATTGCAGTCCTACTAGGAAGACTATATTTGCGTTCTTGAGGACTGACATGAGCATAATGCTGCACATTTGCCAAAAAAAAAGGCTTGTTTTGTTTGAAAATCGAAAGAGGGTGATTTGTGGGAACTAGAATATTTCAGTGATAGTTCTACTGTGTGCAGCCTTGCCGGATCCCATGGGATGATGCGGCGCACTATGCTGATAAACCTATTCTTAGCCATTTTATAGCCCTAGTCGGAATGGGTATTACAAGAGACGTTGGTATCACACAGGGTTCGTTTTTCCAAACAGCACACTGTAATTCTTAATTTTTTCAAATTGAATTGACTTATGACGGAACCCAGGAAGTTTTTGTAGGCGTGAAGATATTTCAACGTCATGTCTAGACGATAATAGGCTAGCTACACTGAAATCGTGCTTGGCGGCCAAATGTATAGGTCTCCACATAATATTTAAATCGATTAAGTGTGATCATAATAATTATTTTTGCGATCCATCCATGTTGGACGTCCTCCTAATAACAATGCCCCACATCCTGCTGATTTGAGCTATTGAACCTATTTGCACTTGTGTATATGGATCGGTAAGTGACCGAGGTAAAGACAGTTTTCAGTTGGATATTCAATGGATATTCACGCTTTCAAACCTAAATAGCTTTCAAACCACTTGAGCCACAGACTCCAAATAAGTGTCATGATGTTGGAAAAATTGCACACAACATTGCAGAGGTCTTATTTTCATAATTCGCTTTCCAAAGTGAATAAGCATGTGGAAATGTGAGCAGCATTTTATATTCCTAGTTGAATTAGTTAGGAAGTGTAAACAAAGTACAAACTTTTTTTACATTCAAATTTTAATAGTTCCTTGGTCATGTGACCTACTAGACTCAAACAAGGTTCAGAATGTCCACTGACTACCCTTCTATATTGCACACCCTTTAGTTAGTCCATTTTCATCTCACAAGATTTTACATGAATTTTTCAACTTTCAAATTTCAATAGCTCCTTGGTCATGTGACCTACAGACCTCAAACAAAGTTCAGAATGTCCTCTCAGTGCGCTTACACATTGCACACCCTTAGTTTGTCCATTTTCATCTCACTCGATTATACATTAATTTTTCAAACTTTCAAACTTCAATAGCTCTTTGGTCATGTGACCTACTGACCTCAAACAAGGTTCAGTATGTCCACTCAGTAGGCCTACACATTGCACACCATTTAGTTTGTCCATTTTCATTTCACTCTTTTTTACATGAATTTTCTAAATGTAAACTTCAATAGCACCTTGGTCATGTGACCTACTGGACTCAAACAAACTTTAGAATGTCCATGGACAAGCCGTATATGTTGCACACTCTTGTTTGTGTACTCTAAAATCACGCGGTGTAACATACGTTTTTCATAGTTTTACATTTCAATAGCTCCTTGGTCATGTCAATTACACACCTAAGAAGCGTGCAGTTGATATACAGCCCTATTGCATAACCTCTAGTCATGTATCATACATACTCTATGTGGGAATGTCTGTCCTACATGTAGTGTTGATACATGGAATATTCCTCATAAATTGCTATTGCAAGTAGAAGTATTATGTTCAACAACTGACATTTTCAGATATTATTTTGACAAACACACTTTGTGTGTTAGAGTAATTTTTCAGCTATGATTTTACCACTCAGAATCCATAATGGATATGACAATGGGGCCAGCACAGGATGTAATACAGTCTTACAACATCTACTTTTTGATCTTCTTGACTTCTTATCTGGTAAACTGCTACTGTGTGTCAAGAAAAGAGCCCCGATTAGGGGTTAGTGTACTCCAGTAAAAAAAAGGTCTGGTTTAGATGAAAAACTATTGCCCTGTGTCCCCGTTCATAGGGGCATGAGAGACTAGTCACTGGTAGAATTGAGTTGGCACTTTATTGGCCCAAACACCCACAGACCCACAAGGTTGAGGTTACTTATGGACAGTAATTAGTATTTTTTATTTATTTTTGCATTGATGCATTGTGTCTTCTAACTGTCCAAGAATAGGATCCAAAGTGTTTGGAAATATTTGTTCCCATAAATACAAAGGAGGATGTCTCTTCATACCTCTGGCACTTTAGTCACACTGCCAGACTGTATAAAAACTTTATGTGTAATGGCTTCTAGGAGTAGTGGGTAGAGGAGTCAGGCGCAGAGAGCAGGGTAGTTCAAAACGTGGATCTTTATTCCAAGAACAGAGTAACGGTCCCGCCAAACACAAGGGTGCATAAAATACCCAGTCCAACAAATAGGACGAAACTGTCCAGGAAAACGGAATCCACAATAATCCACACACTATGAACAGAAAAACAAGCCCGCACAAAAGCCGGCGGGCCTACCGGGTTTAAATAGCCCAAAACAAAACCCAAACAAGAAACAGATTAAACTAATCAGACAAAACTAACTGAAGCAGAAAAGGGGATCGGTGGCAGCTAGTAGGCCGGCGACGACGACCGCCCGAACAGGAAGAGGCACCATCTTCGGCGGGATTCGTGACATTATGATGGGGCCGGCAATGGCCTTCCCATTGACTAAGCACCACAGAGCCAATCAGGAGTGAATACATACAGGTCAAGGGTGCCAATTGAAAGTCAAGGGGGGTGTCTGTGCCTTTTGGATTACTCTCTCTTTACAGAGAACCCCTGTGGTTCAAGTCAAGAGCTACCCTTCCCCTTTCAGTCTGCTCTGCGCATGTCTGACAGAGCCAGCAGCCAAGATTTTTTCACAGTATGTCATAAAAAACTATTACACTTATGAATGTATGTAAAATGCTAATATGTATTAGATCCAGTACAATGGAATAACTAAGACCTGAATTTGAATGCAGCGTGTTCCGATTCCTCCTTCTCTTTCTGTCCAGCAGGGTCAACCAAAAACACTTGGCCTGATGGTTCATGCAGATACTGGGGAAGCAATATAGACATGTATTGATCCCTTAAATTATTTTACTATTAAATCACCCATATCACAACCCTCATACTTCTTCACAAAAATGTTCCTAAATCAATTTTGGAAAAAGGATTTAACTCACAATGAACTTACAGTGGTTCTGGTTCACATTTAAGAAACTCATGACAGCATTGTAGTTACTGAAGTTCACCTGAAATAAATCATTTCACATGCTTGTCACTAAGCCCCAAAAAATGTGTCAATAGTTAATCCTTTAAAATTACACTAACAGATTGTATTAGTACCTTGGGCAGACTTTGCTTGCGCACTAAACTTCTTTCTTCATTTAGAATGACTTGGGCTGAGTAATGATTTAAGATGTAAATCTTTGTCCCATGACCGCAGCTTTTTGTGGTTGCTTGAAAGTACCATTCGATTGTCTGTATAAGGAGAGAAAGTGAAACCACAAATGCTTTGAATGTGAAGAACATTATACAAATAATTAAACATAAACTGAAATACATAGACATTTCAGAGAATATTGGTTAGTTAGAAGGATTGTTTATTGAGATTTAAAACAAACGTAATTACATTTATATTCTGTCTACGTGCAATTTAATGGGTCATTGTCACATGCAGTATATATGCCTTGTTAGGGAGATTAAGTATCATACATAAGGTGTTATGTAGTCAAAATTGTGTGTTATTGCTGACAATACTGTGTTTACGTGATGACACATCTTCACTATTTACTTTAAAGTGACAGAATAAGGGCCATAAATATTCAAGTGTACGTCATCAGAAACATTCAACTCCAATTCCAGGTAACTACATAATGATATTACATGTCCTTAGACTTGGTTAGGTGCACATCTAATGTACATCTATTTTCATCCTTCATACTGCATGATTTTTCCCCCCACGATATGTTTAGAATTGTGATTGAAAAAATGCTTATTGTCATGTTACGACTAGTATTTATTACCTCACCCACAAGCCATTTGTGGGGCTGCAGCGTTTTACACTCTGAATGATGGAGAAGGAAAGAGGACTTTTTGTCTGTAGACCTCACAACAGCAACCACATTGTCCACATATTTTTTTTCTTTCATTGCACTTTCTTCATAACTGTCATCTCTCATCACGTCCTCCACTTTCACCTTCTCTGACTTCATAATACTCTCATCTAAATGCTTTTGTGATTCATCCACAAGATTACTTTTATGTTGTGATTTGAAAAGCACACACGTGTCTAAAGACATTAAGTGCCTCGAAGAAAGAGGTGCTGTTGAGCAACAAGGAAAAAGCAAAAAGTTGCATACTCTTTGAGCCCTTTGTCATTTGTTTTCTTCCCAAATCCCTGTACGACAGGCTTAAGGATGTGGGCAGAGCACAGATGGAGCACTGTGAAGTCTTCGCAATCTTCTTTTTCCTCCAAGGAAACTATGCTGTGGGCTCTGTTTAGATAAGAAGTGATGCTCTCTTTGTTAAATGAGAGAAATACACTTCCAATCAGCACCCAGCTGAAATCAGCCTCCACCTGTCTCACCTTGCAGCTTGTCATTTGTGAGACCTTGCGCACTGTCTCCATTAACCAAAAGATTAATGTTGGGATGGAGTGCTGAACACTAATCATCTCGGATACGGGGGGGGGGGTATCCTTGCCCATTCCGGGCAGAACCAGAGCATAGTACAGAACTCTTTTACTGTCATTGCTAATCTTAGACACAACCCCACCAATGGTATCAATATGAAGAGTCACTGGACTGCGCTTTCTCAGATGTTCAACTAGGATCTTCAAACACTCTTCTGTGTACAAGTGAATGCCAAACGGCTCGACTTGGAGGTGCAGCATTTATCCATATGTAGTAGCTGAAGTTGTGGCACACTCCTTCAAAACTTTTGTGCAAGCATGAGCTCTAGCATCATGTCATCATGCAGCTTTGTGCTCTTTCTAATTTCAGCCCCAATCACTTTGAGAATATCTTTTGAAAGGCTTCTTATAATGTTGCCTGACAAAATCTCTTCTGTACGTGTGTTTTCTAACTGTCTGTAGTGGTAGTTGCTGACACCTTTTTGTGCTGCCTTTGCTACTGCACCTCTGCGATTATATCTTACAGGCCTACATCTTCTCTCACTTCGTTGGTGTGTCATCTCACCAAATCTGAATACCATGATGTTGACATATTTGCTATATTTGGTAGGTATTTTTTGTCGTCTAAACATGTATTTCGCTTTACACGACTGAAAGGTGCAGGTGGCCGAGGCACAGAAAGAAGTAAGGTGAGGCTTTTATCCGGCTGTGACTAGCTTTGATATGCTGGTATTTGAATGCCAAGGTTGTAACGGGTGTTCTCCTCCTCTTCGCTTGAAGAGGAGGAGTAGGGATTGGACCAAAGAGCAGCGTTGTTATATGACATAATGAATTTATTAAAGTAAAGACGAAAAAACACGAAAACACTTTAACAAACTACAAAACAACAAACGACGCAGACCGACCTGAACATAAGCACTTACATATACACGAAGAACGCACGAACAGGTACAGACTACAAACAAACCGAAACAGTCCCGTGTGGCGCTACAAACACAGACACAGGAGACAATCACCCACAAACAAACAGTGAGAACATCCTACCTTAATATGGTTCTCAATCAGAGGAAATGAATTACACCTGCCTCTAATTGAGAACCATATCAGGTAACCCATTAACCAACATAGATACACATAACATAGAATGCCCACCCCAACTCACGCCCTGACCGACTAAACACATACAAAAACAACAGAAAACAGGTCAGGAACGTGACAAAGGTGCAGCATGGATTGACCTTATTAAATTCAGAATAAAGCACATCTGTCCATGGCTGTTGTAGATTTGAGGTACCTGGTAAGGGCTTTATTTTCTTCCACCTGTCCATCTTAATAGAAGTGGAAAATGACTTTGCCCCTGGTCTGGTCATTCTTTTAGCATCACTCACTTTCTGTCCCTCTGTCTCTGGAGTATTGATCTAGTTGGTGTTGACTGAATTTCTGGTCATCATCAATATTTCCCTTTCCATTGTCATCTTTATTTGCCAGTTTCATGACATCCTCTGTTTCTAATGTGTTGTTCACTCGATCATTTTGTTGTTGTATGTTTTCTGTAATGACATTAAAAGTTAATTAATCACTATGTCAATACCTTTACGTGACTCAGAAATACAAAAAGCTATCAGAATGTAAGTTGATCACTGCACAGGAAAAAAAATGTAGTTTCAACATGTAGTTGTGGTGTGAATGTTATACATTTTGGTGTTACACAAAAGACGTAGGGATTTATTGTTCCAGTTAGAAATAGTAGGCCATGCATCAAATAACTATTTTCATCAGAAAAAGGAACCCTCAAATGCACTATTGCATTTTGTAAGTTGTCTGCAGGTTACTTGTTGTGAATGCACTCAAATATCAAGTCATGTAAACTGCGTGCTAATACTCACAGTAGAAGGATTTGTCTTAATGTACAGTACATGAAAGTGATGCTATGAAAAGGATTCTTTCACGTTATCAAGCTCACTCTGACTGACAAATCATTGCCTATTACTGTGATTAAAAAGAGCATTTGAAACATTGTTTTTCATGAGGCCTACCTGTACGCCTTCCTTCAAGCACCTCTGTTAGAACACGGTATACATAACACTGGACTGAACCCCTAATTGTCAAACTAATATGAATGTACAACAATATAGAAGATACATGACTAGAGGAGAGGTTATGCAATATGGGTGTATATCCACTGCACGCTTCATAGGTGTGTAATTGGCATGACCAAGGAGCTATTGAAATGTAAAACTATGAAAAATGTACGTTACACCGCGTGATTTTACAGTACACAAACTAAAGGGTGTGCAATATAGATGGGTAGTCAGTGGACATTCTGAACCTTGTTTGAAGTCAGTAGGTCACATGACCAAGGAGCTATTGAAGTCTGAAAGTTTGAAAAATTCATGTAAAAACGTGTGAGATTAAAATGGACAAACTAAAGATTGTGCAATGTGTAGGCCCACTGACTGTACATTCTGAACCTTGTTTGAAGTCAGTAGGTCATATGACCAAAGAGCTATTGAAATTCAAAATGTAAATACAGAATTTAAAAAAGTGCCAGATGTATATTGATGAAAAAAAGGTGTGCGCAATATATGTCTATGCCATCGGGTTAGCTACAACCAGTTTTTAAAGTTTTAGGAGTAATGGTTAAAGAACTATTGAAATTTGAAAAATGTGATTTGTCACTATGTTGATGGTCTCTAACTGCTGTTGGTGGACGTAAGGAAAACTACAGGCGAACATCCGACCTGAAACTAATTTTACCTTGGTGAGAAACCGAACTTGCCATTTCCAAAAAGTTTAGCGAGGAGCTACCATCCTGTAGGTTTTCACTCCAACCCTAATCTAGCGCATCTGATTCGATAATTAGCTGGTTGATTAACTGAATCAGGTTAGTTACAACTGTGGTTGGAGCGAAAAGCTACAGGAAGGTTGGTACCTCTCCAGGAACAGGGCTGGAGAGCCCTGACCTAGGACATCAACAGCCAGCCTGGGTTTAATATAAACTGTACAGCACAAGTCTCAAAGAAGTCTAAGAAACGGGACATTATTGTGGCTACGGCAGAAACGTTTTTGGGATTTAAGGATTTTAAATCTGAAGATTTGCAAGGGGTACTGGCCCCGGAAGACCCGCCCTCCCAGGTTCCCCTTGAGTCTGTGTAGGGATTAGATCTGTTTTAGTTTTTAAAGGAAAACTTGTTTGGTAGTTATTACTTTTTGGTAGTTATTTTTTTATATTTTATTTTGAGGGGGTTTTTGTTCCATTTTGGGGAATCATGTTTCTTTCCCCCACTGTAGGAGGCGGAACTTAACAGCCGAAATGTTACAGGTACTACTGAATGATGAAGTTCCCTCCTCCCAGGTTCCTGAGCCTGTGTAGAGATCTGAATAATACAGTTTTTGTTGGAAATTCAGGGTAGTAGCGTGAATTTGGTTAGTGTTTTTTTGTTTTTGGTAATTAGTATGATGTGTTCATCCAAAACGTTTTGTTTTGGTGATATTGTTTACAACCCCGTACCGTAGGTGGCGGTAATACACCGTGTGAGTGGTCTGCCAATAAAGAGAAAAATTATAATAAGAAGAAGAAGAAGGAAAATAACGTTGGCGCACATCGAAATTTTCAAAGCATGACGCATTTTGGCCTCCTTACCGCAGATTGCCTGGTTGTGCGACGAGATTAGTTACGGAAACTAGCATTGCTAGTTAGCTATCCCCGTTTAGAGACTTCTACCTTATTTTCACCCATATTGTGACCGGATAGACCATAGTCTTATTTACGGTGAGTTTTAACATTGTCCTGCCGTCCCTTTTTCAACCATGTCAGCTAACGTGTTAGCACAACATCACAATTAGCATCACAACTAGTCGTGTTAGCAGTGTTGTGGTTCTGACTCACCAGCGACATTTGCGGATGTTTACAATGAACGTTAGCAGGCTAAACTGGTCATATCTGGTTTTATCTTGTGCGACTGGTACGGTGTTAGTGTGATCTATAATTTCATTTCATGCAATGTTTGACCATTGGAGTTGTGTTTAATTTAGCTACAGTAGTTAGCTAACTGACTAACGTCGACTGTTAAGGTTACTAATAATATCAGTATGTGTTGCTAGTAGTGCGCTAACTAGGTAGATTAGATAGCTAACGTTACCTAACGATGTCTGCCAGGCAGGCCACAGCGTGATAACATATTCTTCTGTCGCCTAACTGGCTTTCAGTCAGTCGTTAGTTAGCAAACCAGCCGACTGGTAGACGCTATGTTAGATATATCTAACGTTAGTTACCTAAATTGTTATAAAGCTTTCGAAATTGACTTTTGATCTTGCCTCTGGAAAATATAGAAGCGTGACTGGCAGGTGGTATGAATTGAACATGTGTGTACGGTGGTTAGTTAACTACTCTGGAAACCTCACACCAGAACGAATTAACTAAGTTACACCGCTTCTCTCAGTTCCAAATAGCAACTAGCTAAAGTTGATATTTTGTTGTTGTTGGCAAACGTGTCATAAATGCCATAGAAGACAGGTTAAACACCCGATGCTGAGCCCAATCAGCTGTCTCGTAGCCTGAAGCCTCTTTCGGAATGTGAACGTCATTAACACCCTGAAGTAAACAAGTTACTGCGTTCCCGCCAGAGTTATCAACTGCTTGCATGGCTACGAGAATACCTAAAAGATATGGACTGTGACCCATATTTTTTTCCCAACGCCCAAAAATCATACATAGAAAGCTAACTATATCGATCTAGGTATTGGTAACTTAGAACATGTGTGATTACTGTAATTGCTCTCTAACTATCAAATCTGTTTGTCAATTCTGTGTGTCTGGGGATGTCAACTTAAGTTGTTCTATCTGTCATGCTGAGCAGACATATGCAGTCCTACTAGCTGGGGAAGATGTTCAACAAGTCGTTTGGTGCTCCCTTTGGGGGAGGGGCTGGAGGATTTGGGACTTCATCCACATTTGGGCAACAAAGTAAGTAACAACAGTGGGTGCATGGTGTACAGTTAGCTTTAATGTATGCCCTGGCAACTTGAGTACCCTTATGGTTTCACGCTTGTCTCATCAATGTCTTCGCCTTGGGATTCACTCTCAAATCAAACTTGTTGTGGATTATAAGAGGGGTGGTGTTGACCCTGTGTTTGCAGACACTAGCTTTGGGGCGGCAACAGGTGGCTTCGGAGCCTCAGCGTTTGGGGCGACCAACAACACTGGAGGACTCTTTGGGGCAACGCAGAATAAACCAGGTTTGCCACATCTCCCTGAGCCTGACTTTTAACACGTTAATCCCTCAGTACCCACCTAGACCTGGCGAATATCGTTTCTGCTTAACATCCTGTAGTACAGGGGCCATAGCTGCTTTCCTTTAGACTTTGTTTCATTACAATCTCAGCTTAGGCCCAATAGCAGTGTGGTTTCTGCCACTACATTCTGGGTTTAGGAGCAGGCCATTGTTCTCCATTGCAGTGGTTTAGGGGTTAACATGGGTGACATCTGAGTGTTTAGGGTGACCATGTTCTTCATTTGAATGAAAAGCCACAGAAGAAAGGTGTCTGTGGTATAAGGTATTTTATAAATTGGGTGGTTGGAGCCCTGAATGCTGATTGGTTGAAAGCTGTGGTATACATTTACATTTACATTTAAGTCATTTAGCAGACGCTCTTATCCAGAGCGACTTACAAATTGGTGCATTCACCTTATGATATCCAGTGGAACAACCACTTTACAATAGTGCATCTAACTCTTTTAAGGGGGGGGGGGGGTTAGAAGGATTACTTTATCCTATCCTAGGTATTCCTTAAAGAGGTGGGGTTTCAGGTGTCTCCGGAAGGTGGTGATTGACTCCGCTGACCTGGCGTCGTGAGGGAGTTTGTTCCACCATTGGGGTGCCAGAGCAGCGAACAGTTTTGACTGGGCTGAGCGGGAACTGTACTTCCTCAGAGGTAGGGAGGCGAGCAGGCCAGAGGTGGATGAACGCAGTGCCCTTGTTTGGGTGTAGGGCCTGATCAGAGCCTGAAGGTACGGAGGTGCCGTTCCCCTCACAGCTCCGTAGGCAAGCACCATGGTCTTGTAACGGATGCGAGCTTCAACTGGAAGCCAGTGGAGAGAGCGGAGGAGCGGGGTGACGTGAGAGAACTTGGGAAAGTTGAACACCAGACGGGCTGCGGCGTTCTGGATGAGTTGTAGGGGTTTAATGGCACAGGCAGGGAGCCCAGCCAACAGCGAGTTGCAGTAATCCAGACGGGAGATGACAAGTGCCTGGATTAGGACCTGCGCCGCTTCCTGCGTGAGGCAGGGTCGTACTCTGCGAATGTTGTAGAGCATGAACCTACAGGAACGGGTCACCGCCTTGATGTTAGTTGAGAATGACAGGGTGTTGTCCAGGATCACGCCAAGGTTCTTAGCACTCTGGGAGGAGGACACAATGGAGTTGTCAACCGTGATGGCGAGATCATGGAACGGGCAGTCCTTCCCCGGGAGGAAGAGCAGCTCCGTCTTGCCGAGGTTCAGCTTGAGGTGGTGATCCGTCATCCACACTGATATGTCTGCCAGACATGCAGAGATGCGATTCACCACCTGGTTATCAGAGGGGGGAAAGGAGAAGATTAATTGTGTGTCGTCTGCATAGCAATGATAGGAGAGACCATGTGAGGATATGACAGAGCCAAGTGACTTGGTGTATAGCGAGAATAGGAGAGGGCCTAGAACAGAGCCCTGGGGGACACCAGTGGTGAGAGCACGTGGTGCGGAGACAGATTCTCGCCACGCCACCTGGTAGGAGCGACCTGTCAGGTAGGACGCAATCCAAGCGTGGGCCGCGCCGGAGATGCCCAGCTCGGAGAGGGTGGAGAGGAGGATCTGATGGTTCACAGTATCAAAGGCAGCCGATAGGTCTAGAAGGATGAGAGCAGAGGAGAGAGAGTTAGCTTTAGCAGTGCGGAGCGCCTCCGTGACACAGAGAAGAGCAGTCTCAGTTGAATGACTAGTCTTGAAACCTGACTGATTTGGATCAAGAAGGTCATTCTGAGAGAGATAGCAGGAGAGCTGGCCAAGGACGGCACGTTCAAGAGTTTTGGAGAGAAAAGAAAGAAGGGATACTGGTCTGTAGTTGTTGACATCGGAGGGATCGAGTGTAGGTTTTTTCAGAAGGGGTGCAACTCTCGCTCTCTTGAAGACGGAAGGGACGTAGCCAGCGGTCAAGGATGAGTTGATGAGCGAGGTGAGGTAAGGGAGAAGGTCTCCGGAAATGGTCTGGAGAAGAGAGGAGGGGATAGGGTCAAGCGGGCAGGTTGTTGGGCGGCCGGCCGTCACAAGACGCGAGATTTCATCTGGAGAGAGAGGGGAGAAAGAGGTCAAAGCACAGGGTAGGGCAGTGTGAGCAGAACCAGCGGTGTCGTTTGACTTAGCAAACGAGGATCGGATGTCGTCGACCTTCTTTTCAAAATGGTTGACGAAGTCATCAGCAGAGAGGGAGGAGAGGGGGGGAGGAAGATTCAGGAGGGAGGAGAAGGTGGCAAAGAGCTTCCTAGGGTTAGAGGCAGATGCTTGGAATTTAGAGTGGTAGAAATGGGCTTTAGCAGCAGAGACAGAAGAGGAGAATGTAGAGAGGAGGGAGTGAAAGGATGCCAGGTCCGCAGGGAGGCGAGTTTTCCTCCATTTCCGCTCGGCTGCCCGGAGCCCTGTTCTTTGGTATACCACGGGTATGACAAAACATTTTTAATTGCGTTTATAATAGCAATAAGGCACCTTAGGGGGTTTGTGGTATATGGCCAATAAACCACTGCCAAGGGCGTTGTGCCTAAGAACAGCCCTGAGACGTCGTAATTTGACCGTATACCGCACCCCCTCGTGCCTTATTGCTTAATTGTATAACTTGCATAACCACAGCAAAGTTACAGATTCCGTTGTTACATTTCCCACTGGTGTATTAACAAAAGATTCAGGAGGTTTTATATGTTTTGATGTGATGGCACTGATAAAGTACGATGTTGGGCATGTTTAAAACTAGCTTTTGTACTGTGACGTCTACCTGAACCGTGAACCTGCATGATCACACTGCCACTCGCAGTAGACCGAGAGCTGACTATGTGCTCTATACATTTTTCCATTATTCAATATACGATGGTGAGTGTTATCTGTGCCCGCCGTGATGCTGCTACTGACATGTGGTGGTTGATTGTATATGTGTGTGCGTGTGTGTGTGTCTGTCTAACCCCACCCTGTAATGCTCTACTCTCTCAAAAGTGGTGACAGCCAATCCTCAGCAAATCCACACTGGTGCAGGTAGAGGAGGTAAGCATTGGTTGCCGCGCGCGCACACACAACCCGCTCTTAAACAGGCGGCTGTGCACACATGAAAAGGCTGGACACTCACAGTCGGTGTTATACTCTTGAAAGGGGGCGTCCGTGCATACAAAGTATATGCAATATGTAGTGTTTGGAGCAAAGCCACAGTCTGTATTCTTCTCTTAAAGGGAGTGTGATCATGTAGACAGGTGGCACTGTGTATGGCCCTATTGTCATACAGTTGAAGTCGGAAGTTTACATACACCTTAGCCAAATACATTTAAACTCTGTTTTTCACAAGTCCTGACATTTAATCCTAGTAAAAATTCCCTGTCTTAGGTCAGTTAAGATCATCACTTTATTTTAAGAATGTGAAATGTCAGAATAATAGTTGAGAGTGATTTATTTCAGCTTTTATTTCTTTCATCACATTCCCAGTGGGTCAGAAGTTTACATACACTCAATTAGTATTTGGTAGCATTGCCTTTAAATTGTTTAACTTGGGTCAAATGTTTCGGGTAGCCTTCCACAAGCTTCCCACAATAAGTTGGGTGAATTTTGGCCCATTCCTCCTGACAGAGCTGGTGTAACTGAGTCAGGTTTCTAGGCCTCCTTGCTCACACACGCTTTTTCAGTTCTGCCCACACATCTTCTATAGGATTGAGGTCAGGGCTTTGTGATGGCATCTCCAATACCTTGACTTTGTTGTCATTAAGCCATTTTGCCACAACTTCGGAAGTATGCTTGGGGTTATTGTCCATTTGGAAGACCCATTTGAGACCAAGCTTTAACTTCCTGACTGATGTCTTGAGATGTTGCTTCAATATATCCACATAATTTCCCTGCCTTATGGTGCCATCTATTTTGTGAATTGCACCAGTCCCTCCTGCAGCAAAGCACACCCACAACATGATGCTGCCACCCCCGTGCTTCACGGTTGGGATGGTGTTCTTTGGCTTGCAAGCCTCCCTCTTTTTCCTCCAAACCAAACGATTGTCATTATGGCCAAACAGTTCTATTTTTGTTTCATCAGACCAGAGGACATTTCTCCAAAAAGTAAGATCTTTGTCCCCATGTGCAATTGCAAACCGTAGTCTGGCTTTTTTATGGCGGTTTTGGAGCAGTGGCTTCTTCCTTGCTGAGCGGCCTTTCAGGTTATGTCGATATAGGACTCGTTTTACTGTGGATACAGATACTTTTCTACCTGTATCCTCCAGAATCACTTTTCGCACCAAAGTACGTTAATCTCTAAGAGACAGAATGCGTCTCCTTCCTAAGCGATATGACGGCTGCGTGGTCCCATGGTGTTTATACTTGCGTACTATTGTTTGTACAGATGAAAGTTGTACCTTTAGGCGTTTGGAAATTACTCCCAAGGATGAACCAGACTTGTGGAGGTCTACATGCTTTTTTTTTTGAGGTCTTGGCTGATTTCTTTTGATTTTCCCATGATGTCAAGCAAACTAGGCACTGAGTTTGAAGGTAGGCCTTGAAATGCATCCACAGGTACACCTTCAATTGACTGAAAGGATGTCAATTAGCCTATCAGAAGTTTCTAAAGCCATGACATCCTTTTCTGGAATTTTCCGAGCTGTTTAAAGGCACAGTCAACTTAGTGTATGTAAACTTCTGACCCACTGGAATTTTGATACAGTGAAATAATCTGTCTGTAAACAATTGTTGAAAAAATTGCTTGTCATGCACACAGTAGATGTCCTAACCGTCTTGCCAAAACTATAGTTTGTTAACAAGAAATTTGTGGAGTGGTTGAAAAACTAGTTTTAATGACTCCAACCTAAGTGTATGTAAACTTCCGACTTCAACTGTATGTGAGAGTGAGTGGACTGTTTGTGCTGAGTGAGAGGAAGAAAATGGAGCTGTGGAGAGAGGGATGAAGGGCTGCATGTTTTGTGACGACATCTCCTTGTGATGAAATGAAATGGTCGGAGCTCCTGTAAAGTAGTTGCGCCGAACCCAAAGGTCTGTACTGGTTTTGATCACCAATGCACAACTACAGTTCTAGAGGATCCTTGGTGAACATGAAACCAAACCATTGGCCCAGGTTCCTACAAGAATTTGAGTTGTGCACTCCTACAATAAGCCAAAGGGACCTGTGTGTGAGCTAGTTTGGTTTGTATGTCCCTCCCCAGGTGGCCTTTTTGGTTCCAGTACCTTCAGCCAGCCCGTGACGTCATCCACCAGTAGCGGCTTTGGCTTTGGCGTGTCCAGCGGCACCTCCACCAGCCTGTTCGGCAGCACCAACACGGGCGGCGGCGGAGGACTCTTCTCCCAGCAGAGCAATGCCTTCGGCGCTGCCAAACCAGCCTCATTTGGCAGTCAGTCTCTTTTTTTTTATTGTCTGGTCTTTTAAACCGGTTTACCAAATAATTAGAATCAGTAGTACCAATAGGCATTCCCATTCAAGTAAATGATGTGGCCGGTGGGACAATGGTCATATTAGGTGTTCTATATGTGTTGTGAGTTCTGTGCCTTTCTCATAGTTCCATGCGTGCAACAATGGCAAATAGAACTTGTTTTGGATTTTGATTATTTTGTGCTGACACTCCGATGGCCATTCCAGAGCCTTCTATTTAGCCGACCAAATAGTAGTAAATAGAGAGCTCTGGTCTATTCTAGTAATTGTGATTATCTGCTGGTGTATAATGAGATCATGATGTGTAATACCTTTGTTTATTTTCTTTTAATATATGAATGTATTTTTATAGCTAGGCTCCTCATGATGTATTGCTTGTTTGTGTTATGCTTTTTAAGTGCTTTGAGATCGTAATGATGTGTATTTAATTTTTTTAGCGTTCGGTACGAGCACGGCCAGCAGTGGGGGGCTGTTTGGTGCGACCAACTCCAACCCTTTCGGAGGGGCGTCTACCTCCCTGTTCGGAGCATCAGGGTTTACCCAGCAGGCTGCCCAGCCAGGCACCACTGTCAAGTTCAACGTGAGTTTGGCCTGAGTTTGGTGGGTGGGGGGGGCACTGACAAGGTGCGCAGGCGCAGAATGTGTCCCCCATTCAGTGATGCTTGCTTTATCCAAATTCACATGTGACAGCTGTGGGCAGCCAGCCGCATCCCCTAACCAGCCATTAGCCTACTCTGCTGCTTCTCTCTGTCCGTTCTGTCTGCATCTCCATCAGTTTTAAAATGTTATTTCGCCGTGATGCTGGGGTGTGCAGACAGTGATGGGGTTTGTGTTAATAGAGGAAACACAGTCAACCTTGTGCCTTTACGTAACTGAAATCCTCAAGTTTATAGCCCAAACCCCATTCTACCGCGACTGGGCGCACGTGTTATATAATTTTATAAACCATGTTACGGGCCAGTTTAAACTACTCGTGGGCTGCAAGTTTTTGGTTTGATAACAAACGGCCTTGTTTAGTCATGGCTAGCTAGCTAACACCCTTGACTATGCACACGTTTGGATGGCACAGGAAAAAAAGGGATGGATAGCCTTCTCAAAGAGATGCTTTAAAGGTAGGATGCATATGCCTAATCAATGTAATTTTAAGTTAAATCTGAATCATATTTTCCTCTGGTGTTCTTAAAATTCTGGTTTCTGCTTAACTTATGGGAGGTGTGAGAGGGAGTAAGCTTGTGTGGGAGGGAGCTTGTGTAGGCTGTAAAGTTGTCTGAAGAGTTGGCTAAATATGGTTCCCCTTACTGCCACAATGACAATGCAGATCATTTATGCATTTACACTGAGTATAGGAAACATTAAGAACACCTGCTCTTTCCATGAGACTGACCAGTTGAAAGCTATGATCCCTTATTGATGTCTCTTGTTAATTCCATTTCAATCAGTGTAGATGAAGGGAGGAGATTGGTTGAGGAAGGATTTTTAAGCTTGAGTCATGGATTGTGTATGTGTGCCAGTCAGAGGGTGAATTGTCAAGACAAAAGATTTAACTGCCTTTGAACGGTTTGCCTGGCATCTACTACTACTACTACTATGGTAGTAGGTGCCAGGCGCACCGGTTTCTGCCAAAAACTGCAATGCTGCTGGGTTTTTCCACGCTCAACCTTTCCCCGTGTGTATCAAGAATGGTCCACCACCCAAAGGACATCCAGCCAACTTGACAGAACTGTGGGAAGCATTGGAGTTAACATGGGCCGGAATCCCTGTGGAATGCTTTCAACACCTTGTAGAGTCTGTCCCAATGAATTGAGGGCAAAAGAGGGTGCAACTCAATATTAGGAAGGTGTTTCTAATGTTTTGTACTCTGTGTATATTCATTATAACATTCCTCCTGCACACAGGTAGGCCTTTGGATATATGCAAATCGGGTATTTTCTGCAGTAGCCTTTTCTATTATGCAGTGAAAGGTGCAGTGTTTCCGCCTCTCAAAAATATGATGGTGTAAAGTTTTCAGTGTTTTTATATATAGTTCTTAAAATAAAGATAATCTTTGAGAACTTTGGGGGCTATTTTCTGCATTACCAAATGAGGAGAAACAAACTTCACACACCAATCAGAGTTATACTTAAACTACATCTTTAAACATAAGATAGCACTTGACTTTCAATGATGCGCCATTTCTAATGAACCATTGAAAGTGACAAAACAAAAGTACAGAGATCTTTTATAGCCAAGATACACTCCTCTCAACCTACATGACGAATCACAGATATTAGGAACACTTCACAAAGGGACTTTATAATTGAAAATGGAGTATCCCTTAGCCAGATAACATTCGCTATAAATTATCGTTCAGTTTGGTCCCTAAGTCGATGTTCTAATCCCGTTCCTGGTAATTCATAGCACAAAAACACCATCTCATCCAATGGCATAAATCAATTGTCAACTCTAGATACTCCAATCTCAAGTAAACCCCCTCTTGACCCCACTCCTGGACATGCTCACTGAGGGGAGTGAGCCTCTAGGTCATACACTATCCCAGGATAAGTGCAACATCAGAGAGGACATATGATGGTTCCAGACACTGCCATACACCTCCCCCAATACCAAAGGAGGGAGTGACTTGCGCACAGACATTGTGGGGCAAGTATTGGTTCACCCTTAATCACGCCATCCCTTCACATGGTTTAACAGATACATTTACATATGAAAACAATGTTCCATCCTGTCCTCTTCCCTTTCTGATATTCTGCATAGCACCAGAGACATGTAAAAGACAAGCCTGACCTCTCCCCTCTCTGGGCCCCAAGTGACTAAGCCCCAGCTGAGGGAAGAAATGCATCTGCCAACACTAGATTATATTAGAAATGCATTCTAACAAAAAGTATATCACATAAGAATATTATGCAGATATGACATCTTAATTACTTATGTTACCCAACTAATTCTGATTCATCCACCACAATTTACAATCACCAAAATGAAAACGGACAGTCGGGGTGAATCAAAAATTCACCCAGGTGAGTCACTCACCTAGCATAAGAACACTGCATAAGCCATGGCAACATGTGTAGCATTGCAGGAAGTTAGCTTTAAAACAGGAACAGTCTGCGGCCAAGAGGGCCTCTAAAATTTGCGGCCGGAGACTGCTCCATTGACCACAGCCACTACCACTCGGTATCGTGATACTTGGCCTGGTATCACATCGTTAGTAAAATGTTGGTATTATGACAATCTCATTCTGAAAATAGGCTAAATGTTTTGCAGTTTACAGATTTTTCCAGTGTTTCTGTGCAAAAATAATTATTCTCTCCTTTTTGGGCCCTCACTAGTTTGCATCCCTGTGACCTAGGCTAGCCAACTACACCTGGGCCAAACTACTGTACTAGTACTCTTTGCCATGTGTCGTGTACGAAATGTTATTTCATCTGGAATGTACTGTACTTAATGCTGTATGTCTATGCAACTCTTTACTGTAATCCTAATTCCGAGGTCAGTTTTCTCTGCTATGTGTACAAGTAATCAGTTCAACCTGCTCTAATACAGTAGAGTTTGTACCCCATTGAATCTCCTCTGCTGTCGTCCAGCCTCCAACAGGAAGTGACACCATGGTGAAAGGGGGTGTGACGGCAAGCATCAACACCAAGCACCAGTGCATCACGGCCATGAAGGAGTATGAGAACAAATCACTGGAGGTGAGTCATTGTTAGGCATTTACTTTCACCTGTCCTCTATCTTTCAGATCAGGGAAAATGGAAGGGAAAGAGATGAGAGGGATCCACTTCAGAGTATTGAGATACATCCAGGCCTCTCACCCCCTCTCTCCTTTGTGGTGTGTTGCCTCTGTGTAGGAGCTGAGGTTTGAGGACTACCAGGCAGGGAGGAAGGGACCCACTAACCCTATGGCTGCACCAACAGGGGGTATCTTTGGGGCTGCAGCCGCAGCCACCCCCAGTACAGGGGCTACAGGGCTGTTTGGCTCCTCAGCCACTAACACAGGCTTCTCCTTTGGCCAGGCCAAAACCACCTTCGGAACTAGTAAGTCACACCGAGCCCTATAGAAAATATAAATACCATAAATTCTATCGGAATGTTGTAACTCCCTCTCACCTCCTTCCCTCTGTCCTCAGGTGCGGGTGGGTTTGGTGCAGCCACAGGCAGTCTGTTTGGGCAGCAGCAGCCCCAGCAGGCCCAGCAGGCAGTCAGCCTGTTCAAGCCCTTCGGCCAGGCCACAACCACCCCCAACACAGGCTTCTCCTTCGGCAACACCAGCACCATGGGCCAGCCCCAACAAACCAGCACCATGGTGAGAGCCTACACACACATGTTAACACATGCCTAACATAGTACCATTCCAGTAGAGTAACTCTTTCTCCATCCCAGGTGGGTCTGTTTGGGGCCACGGCAGCATCCCAGGCAGGGGGGTTGTTTGGAAATACCGCTCAGACCGCACCAGCTACGGGCTTTGGGACAGGCACCGGACTCTTTGGACAAACCAACACCGCTTTCGGCAACGTCGGCACACAGGTATTAATTGACTCAACTGATAATGCCTTTACAAAGTTGTTCGGTACAGTATGATGGATGTATATTAATATGGTGTCTGTCTGTGCTCCTATCCCTAGCAGGGCTTGTTTGGTAATAAAACGGCAGGGTTTGGTGTCACCACTACCAGCGCCCCGTCGTTTGGCACGGGCACCGGCCTCTTCGGCAACAAACCTGCCCTCACTCTCGGAACAGCTACCAACACATCCAACTTTGGTGAGTTGATAATCTGCCCTTATTTGTATGCACCTGTGTGACGAAGGCTAGTACATGCTAATAAACCGTCTGTAGGGCAGGGTGGTATACCGTGTTTTACGATGTACAGGTATGATGCATTGATAGGTTTGGGTTTTTAAATTCTATAACGGTATTTAAATGTTTGGTTTGTTAAATGTGATCTGCAACTCTGGCAAGTGTAATGTCCACTTCTATAGTTTACTCCGTTTGCTACTTGTCGTCTTTCTCCTTCCTGCTACTGCATGCCGTTTCCCACACCATGTTCTATGGACAGATGAGTCAAAAGTATCACTTTTTTGACGACATGAGTCCCATTATGCCTGGTGGAACCAAACACTGCATTCCACAGTAAAATAGAAACCGCAACACATTTTGAAGTTTTGGAATGGCCTAGTCAAAGTCCAGACCTAAACCCCACTGTGACGTTGTTAGGACTTTAAACGAGCAGTTCATGCTTGAAAACCCACAAATGTTGCTGAGTTAAAGCAGTTGCGCATGGAAGGGTTGGCCAAAATTCCTCCACAGCGATCTGAGAGACTGAATAACAACTACAGGAAAGCATTTGATTGGAGTCATTGCAGTTAAAGGTGGCACAACAACCAGTTGAGTGTCAGGTGGCAATTACTTTTTCACACAGGGGTGTTGGGTGTTTCATAACTTTGATTATGAAATAAGTTGAATGTTATTTGTTCAGTCAAGTTTATTTAAAAAAAATCTGATATTAGGTTTTGGTTGAAGATCAGATAACATTCAGTATTCAAAATATGCATAAGTAGAGAATTAGAAAGGGGGCAAATACCTTTTCACAGCACTGTAGATACAGAAAGATGTTGGTGACAAAGATTCTGCTTTCTACAAGTGTTCTATAATTTCACTTCCTTTATAGGGATGGTGATTTGAAATGTTTTAAAACTTGTTAGGGCTAGGGTCCTTTTTTCTCAATTTCCGCCTGACTGACATGCCCAAAGTAAACTGTCTGTTGCTCAGGCCCTGAAGCCAGGATATGCATATAATTGGTACCATTGGAAAGAAAATACTTAGATGTTTGTATAAATGTTAAAATAATGTAGGAGACTATAACACAATAGAAATGGTAGGAGAAAATCCAAAGAAAACCAACCTAATTTTTTTTTCTTTTGAGAGCCCATGCTCTTACATTGGAAATATGGGCATGGGCATAATGAATTCTAGCCCACAGGATGCAATTCCTATGGCGTCCACAGGGTGTCAGCAGTCTATGTTCAAGGTTTCAGGCTTGTAACTTCCAAAACAAGTAAGAAATAGTTTTAGTAGAAGGACACGCTCTTGTAAATTCGTGTTTGGGCACATGATGAAGACAAGACCCACCTGCTAATATCGGTTTCCTATTGAACGTACTTCTTTCCGGAAGAAATATTATAGTTTGATTACATTTTAGGGTATCTGAGGAGTCAATAGAAATGTATTTGGACTTGTTTTAACAAAGTTTAGCGGTAGATTTTCAGATTCCTTTATCTGCATGTTGAACGAGTGGATTACTCAAATCGATGGCGCCAACTAAATTGACTTTTTGGGATATATATATAAAGAAGGATTTTATCTAACAAAACGACGCTACATGTTATAGCTGGGACCCTTTTGGATGACAAATCAGAGGAAGATTTTCAAAAAGTAAGTGAATATTTAATCGCTATTTGTGAATTTATGAAACCTGTGCCGGTGGAAAAATATTGATGTGGGGCGTCGTCCTCAAACAATCGCATGGCATGCTTTCATTGTAATGGCTACTGTAAATCGGACAGTGGAGTTGGATTAACAAGAATTTAAGCTTTCAACCGATATAAGACACTTGTATGTACCTAAATGTTTAATATCCATAATTTTTATGATTATTTATTTGATTTGCGCGCCCTCCAGTTTCACTGGAAGTTGTCCCGCTAGCAGGACGTCTAGCCCTAAGAAGTTTTTAAGAATGAAAAGTGAATTGCTTTGCCACATTTTTTGCAATATTACTTTAGTTCCTTGTTACAAACAATGCATATTTTGGAATATTTTTAATCTGTACATGCTTCCTTCTTTTCCCTCTGTGAAATCCCTGCTGGTTTCCTTCTTCTCCGGCAACCGAGTTAGGAAGAACGCATAGATCTTTGTTGTGACTGGGTGAAATAATGAATTGTAATTAATAACTTCACCATGCTCAAAGGGATATTCAATCTCTGCCTTTTTTATTTGTATCCATCTACCAATAGGTATCCTTTGCGAGGCATTGGAAAACCTCCCTGAACTTTGGTTGAATCTGTGTTTGACATTCACTAATCGACTGAGGGACCTTACAATTATCTATATGTGTGGGGTACAAAGATGAGGTAGTCCTAAAGAAAACTTATTTAGGCTTGCCATAACAAAGGGGTGAGTACTTATTGACTCAAGACATTTCAGCTTTTCATTAAAAAAAATAATAATAATTTGAATGAAAAAAATGAAACACAATTCCACTTTGACGTTATGGGCTTTTGTGTGTAGGCCAGTGCCAAACAAAATCTAAATGTAATCAATTTTAAATTCTGGCAGTAACAAAATGTGTGTGTACTTTCTGAAGGCACTATCTATATGCCAACAATGCCTAATTTATCATAACCATTACAGATAACAAATCCTAATGGCTAAATTTCCCCATTTCTTTTAATATAGTGTAAAAAAAAACAAGTGCATTTTAAAATGTATTTAACCATAATATCAACTGGTTATATCGTGGAACACAATCTTCAAAAAGGCAGTAACTGCTTGTGGAAGCCTATGGCATTAGGGTTGGGTGATGTAACCTTTGACCTGTTGTGATCTTCCCATAACTTTTATACCCCCAAAAAGTATTTAAAAGTAATAATATATATTTAATAACCCCGCTACGATAGTTTAGTTATAGCGCAAAATCAAATTCAACTGAAGCAATCATGACAACCATGAGGTAATGGCAAATCTTTTATTTTTATATTCCTTTCGGTGGAGGAGCAGGACAGGTTTGTGTACGTGTCTGTTTCTATCTGTGTGGCAGGCACATGATGGAGCAGTGACTATCTGAGGAACGGGCTGTCTTTATTTTTTTAATTTTTTTAACTAGGCAAGTCAGTTAAGAACAAATTCTTATTTACAAACCCGGACAACACTGGGTCAATTGTGCACTGCACTAAGGGATTCCCAATCACGGCCAGATGTGATGCAGCCTGGATTCGAACCAGGTACTGCAGTGTCTTAGACCACTGCGCCACTCGGGAGTCTTACCGTAGTGAGCTCGATTATAGGCCTACATCATGGGCTGGGTAGATGAAGTCTTAAGTAAAAAAATTTTTTTAAATTATAAAAAAAAAAAAAAAGACAGTCTTAAGACTTTTTTACATTAAAAATGTTGACATTTAGCAGACGCTCTTATTCAGAGCGACTTACAGTAGTGTGTGCATACATTCTTCAGCATTGAATAATTGCTTTATTTGCCTCATAAATAAATGTATTGTTTATGCCATATCTCTAAGCTGTGATTGAGAATAGCTTATACTTTCATTGTTATTTTTGAAGTTCACAACTTTAGGACAACACCTTTCGTAGGCCAGACTATTTGAGAAATAAGCTACTGTTCATAACTTTAACTAGCCTTAAAGCTTTTATGATAGGCCTAGTAGGAGGGTAGGTTATTGGCCATTTGGTTTTCAACCTCTAATGGAGTTTTTTAATTTTATGGTTCACATAAATAATTTCTTTCTTAGTAAGGTTGTCATTATTTTTCTGTCGGCTATTGATATTGTTTGTTCTCATTATTAGTCCCCTTGCTACCTTACGTTTTTAGGCTATTCAAGTAATTTGTTGACGGAACTAGAGGTCGACCGATTATGATTTTTCAACGCCGATGCCAATTATTGGAGGACAAAAAAAGCAGATACCGTTTAATCGGCCGATAAAAAAATAAAAAAAAAATAATAATAATAATAATAATAATTAAAAAAAAATATATATATATATATTTTTTTTTTGTTGTAATAATGACAATTACAACAATACTGAATGAACACTTATTTTAACTTAATATAATACATCAATAAAATCAATTTAGCCTCAAATAAATAATGAAACATGTTCAATTTGGTTTAAATAATGCAAAAACAAAGTGTTGGAGAAGAAAGTAAAAGTGCAATATGTGCCATGTAAGAAAGCTAAAGTTTAAGTTCCTTGCTCAGAACATGAGAACATATGAAAGCTGGTGGTTCCTTTTAACATGAGTCTTCAATATTCACAGGTAAGAAGTTTTAGGTTGTAGTTATTATAGGAATTATATAGACTATTTCTTCTATACGATTTGTATTTCATATACCTTTGACTATTGGATGTTCTTATAGGCACTTTAGTATTGCCAGTGTAACAGTATAGCTTCCGTCCCTCTCCTCGCTCCTACCTGGGCTCGAACCAGGAACACATCGAAAACAGCCACCCTCGAAGCAGCGTTACCCATGCAGAGCAAGGGAAACAACTACTCCAAGTCTCAGAGCGAGTGACGTTTGAAACGCTATTAGCGCGCACCCCGCTAACTAACTAGCCATTTCACATTGGTTACACCAGCCTAATCTCGGGAGTTGATAGGCTTGAAGTCATAAACAGCGCAATGCTTGAAGCACAGCGACGAGCTGCTGGCAAAACACACGAAAGTGCTGTTTGAATGAATGCTTACGAGCCTGCTGGTGCCTACCATCACTGTCAGACTGCTCTATCAAATCATAGACTTAATTATAACATAATAACACACAGAAATACGAGCCATAGGTCATTAATATGGTCGAATCCGGAAACTATCATCTCGAAGACAAAACGTTTATTCTTTCAGTGAAATACGGAACCATTCCGTATTTTATCTAACGGGTGGCATCCATAAGTCTAAATATTCCTGTCACATTGCACAACCTTCAATGTTATGTCATAATTACGTAAAATTCTGGCAAATTAGTTCGCAACGAGCCAGGCGGCCCAAACTGTTGCATATACCCTGACTGCCTGCAATGAACGCAAGAGAAGTGACAATTTCACCTGGTTAATATTGCCTGCTAACCTGGATTTCTTTTAGCTAAATATGCAGGTTAAAAAATATATACTTCTGTATTGATTTTAAGGCATTGATGTTTATGGTTAGGTACAGTCGTGCAACGATTGTGCTTTTTTCGCAATGCGCTTTTGTTAAATCATCCCCCGTTTGGCGAAGTTGGCTGTCTTTGTTAGGAAGAAATTGTCTTCACACAGTTTGCAACGAGCCAGGCGGCCCAAACTGCTGCATATACCCTTACTCTGTTGCAAGAGAAGTGACACCATTTCCCTAGTTAAAATAAATGAATGTGAGCAGGCAATATTAACTAAATATGCAGGTTTAAAAATGTATACTTGTGTATTGATTTTAAGAAAGGCATTGATGTTTATGGTTAGGTACACGTTGGCGCAACGACAGTCCTGTTTCGCGACTGCATCGATTATATGTAACGCAGGACACGCTATATAAACTAGTAATATCATCAACCATGTGTAGTTAACTAGTGAATATGATTGATTGTTTTTTATAAGATAAGTTTAATGCTAGCTAGCAACTTACCATGGCTTCTTACTGCATTCGCACAACTCCTCGTGGAGTGCAATGTAAGGCAGGTGGTTAGAGCGTTGGACTAGTTAACCGTAAGGTTGCAAGATTGAATCCCCGAGCTGACAAGGTAAAAATATGTTGTTATGCCCCTGAACAAGGCAGTTAACCCACCGTTCCTAGGCTGTCATTGAAAATAAAAATGTGTTCTTAACTGACTTGCCTAGTTAAATAAAGGTGTAAAAAAAAAAAACGTATGAAAACTTGAAATCGGCCATTCCGATTAATCGGTCGACCTCTAGATGGAACTCTGTTATATTCCTTGTTTAATCGGGAGAAAGGGGGATACCTAGTCAGTTGTACAACTGGATGTGTCTAGGCCATGCATCCAACATAGTGAAAGAGATACAATATTTTCTGACTGGATATTTTACACTGCTTTGGTGGAATTATTATCTAGTCTCTGGCCTGCATTCCGCTCTTGTGAACTTCACTTTTTTATTTTACATATTTTCAGCGTGGAACCTATGTTTAGGGGTTATAGCCTAGGCTAACTAATTCTAAATGGCACTAGAAGTTCGCAAAGTAGCCTAAGCGGAGAAAAGATGGGATGCAATTATTCCAAAATTAGCTCGTTGGAACACACATACAGTATTTCCCTACTTCAATCAACTATTCCATTTTGAATTTGTAATAAAACTAGCATCATTTGGCAAAGAATGTAGCTTGTGTATCTTGTCAGTTATGTTTTTATAGGCATTTATTTCTGTAGCACTAACGGAAGCTTGTGGGGAGCGATTGGAATGCAATTGAGTAAGCCTTAGAGGGGAAAGGAAATTTGAGGAGAAGGACTGTTACTTAGCTTTTCATTTTTTTTTACCCTGTAAATGCATGTGTACAAATGGAAATTAACGTCTTTGAGACATAAAAAAAAAAAATCACTTGCCCATTTGGGCACAAAGCACATTCCACCAAGTAATTTTACAGTACATTTACATTTAAGTCATTTAGCAGACGCTCTTATCCAGAGCGACTTACAAATTGGAAAGTTCATACATATTCATCCTGGTCCCCCCGTGGGGAATGAACCCACAACCCTGGCGTTGCGGGTTCATTCCCCACGGGGGGACCAGGATGAGTATATATATTTTTTTCTATGGTTAAAGATAGTACTCGAACAGCCATCAACAGCCATTCCCATCCCTATTAGTTTCTATCTTGTCTGCAAACTATTGCTTGTTTGTCTTTTCTTAGCAAGTTCTGGCCAAAATAAATTGTTACCCACTAATTGCTAGTTAGCTGGCTAGCTAACTTGCAAAATGTCAGAGCAAATGTAGCTAGCTAATACAGCCTGGTACTGGTGTAGGCATAGATGAGCATTGTTTTTGCAATGGTATCTTTTAAATCTGAGAGAAATAGGCAAAGCATGAATGTTAGCTAGCTAGCTATCTCGCTACATGTGGTAAGAATGTGTAATATAACATCTAATTAGGCTCCCCTGGAAACACTGACCAACACTTTGGTTCCTACCCTGTCAATAATTCCTCCCTGGCTTATTCATTCGTTGTCATGTCAAACAACAATGTGTTCAAGTTGCTGCCCACTATATTCCAACTAGAAATCAATCATTCTATTTTCCAACAGTTTTTTCCCCTAGATGTTTTGCACAGCACGCTGCTCTGCGTGGCACGGCGTGGAAATAACAAAAATGCAGAAATTCATGAACATGTTTGAAGTTGGATTGAACTTTATAAAACAGCCGGACTGGAGAGAGCCATTGAAATCACCTTCTAATTACTACTCATAAAGAATATTTAGAACTTTCATTGTTAAAAAATATGAGTCCGTTATACGGTAAAAACATGAAAAATATTGTGATATGATATTTTGGCCATATCGCCCAGCCCTACTTATAGATGATATTATTGGCTATGTCAGTGACCATGTTGTTCTTCTCTCTGTGTTGTGTGAAGGTTTTGGACCCACTGCTGCTGGCGGAAGCCTTTTTGGGAACAAGACTGCAGCAGGAGGACTAGGGACCGGGCTGGGAGCCAGCTTTGGAGCAGGTATGAATGGAACAGATGACACTTCCAGAGCACCATAGGCCTGGCATACATTTGGTAGTGAAATATAATGTTAACTTCTCATGTATCGTATGGAAGATAATAAATAAACCACAAATGCATCAAATATCCATCATGTAAAAAATAGCAAAAACAAAGACCTGCCTTTTTGGATGTGTTTTATCTGAGTCTTCATTATGTCAGTCATTAGTCTGTGTGTTTCTCTGAGCGTGTGTGTTCTGTCTTTGTCAACAGTAGGCACTGGCCAGATGTCTCTGTTTGGGAATAACAAGACGCTGGGTTCAATGGGAGGTTTTGGAGTGCAGGGATTCAGCACAGGAAACAGCACTCTGGGCTTCGGAGCGCCACAACAGCCCGTTGGTAAATACCACTTCCGTCTATCACCACCTATCTATCCAGTCTGAAGCTGAATGTGAAAGCACATCCCTCGCCCTTTCCTCTAGTACAGTGGTATTCAAACTTTTTCAGCCGGGACCCTATTCCCCCCCCAATAATTTATTGCCACCCCACCACACCCCAAATCTAATGACACAACCTTAAAATCAGTTAATTTAGATTTTTACATCAACAAATAAGCTTAAATTCAGTGCATTTTTTTATCTCTTATCAAAATGAAAAGAAACCAATGAATATATTTACTTAATACAATTGTATATTTTCAAATGTTTTTTTCTCAAACGTTTGTATATTGTCGCATACAATAATCTGTACTCTTAATCTCCTCACTGCAGTTTCCCCGCCAGCCCGACTTTGAAAACCACTGCTCTAGTACCAATTGTATTACTCTTTTAGTGTACTGAAGAAACTGTCTGGATAACATTACACGATGTGGTGTGAACTTCCTAATTCTTATGTCTGTTTCACTTGTCTCTACTCAGCGGTGACGGACCCTAACGCGGTGGCGGCCCAGCAGGCAGTGCTGCAGCAGCAGATCAATGCTCTGGCCTACTCCCCCTTCGGAGACTCCCCCCTCTTCAGAAACCCCCTCTCTGATCCCAAGAAGAAGGAGGAGCGTCTGAAGCCCACCAATCCAGTGGCCCAGAAGGCGTTGACCACGCCAACTCACTACAAACTGACACCGCGACCTGCGACACGTGTGCGGCCCAAAGCTCTGACATCATCGGGCTCTTCCAAGTCCCAGCTGTTTGATGGGTTGGATGACGACGAGCCTTCTCTCACCAACGGAGCCTTCATGCCCAGGTAGGTGTCTCTGTGGAAATTTGCTTCTAACTAGTTCACATGTTTCTGTTTCCACTGATTTACTGAATTCAGCTGTTTTCTGTTATGTTTTTCTAAGCGGATACTAGAACTTGGTTTTCAATAGCTTTTCACCTCTTGTATGTAACGAGCTGCATCTATATGCTTCTGTCTGTCTGCTGACTGATGTTGGTGTATGGTACCTGATGTGTATGTTAGTACATCTGTGTATGTTGTCTGATCTGTGTTTCTCTGTGGTGTTATAAACTAGGAAGAGCATCAAGAAGCTGGTGCTGAAGAACCTGAATGGCAGCAGCCTGTACAGCAGCCCGCTCAACAGAGACTCCGACGACCTGTCCTCTCCACCAGAGTACCCCCTCAACGGACTCGGGTCAGACACACACACACACACACAGAGTTAACATTTCAAATATGTATCTGTGGAGTGTTGGTTGCTGACCATGTCTCTCCCCTACAGTGCCAGTGTGGACGAGGATGATGATGTGAGGGAGGTGGTGGAGGGAGGAGCCGAGGACGACCTGGAGATCAAGTTCTACGCCAAGCCCAGCCTGCAGGACACCATCTCAGAGCTCAATGCCCATAGGATGGGGGCTGGGGGCAGGAACGGGCTGCAGGTGAGCTGATAGTAAAAAGGAGTAGACAGACAGTGAATATGGTTGTCTCAAATGACACCTGATTCCCCATAAAGGGCACTTCTTTTTTGGGGCACGCTCCTCAGATAGTGCACTACTTTAGACATTTTTGACATGACTGTTCTGAACCTGCCTCCTCTGATTTCAGGTGAGCAGCGAGGACATATCGCTGGGAGATGACTCCATACAGGAGGAGCGAGTGGAGGAGGGCCCCCCCCACCCTGCAGGTATCGTTCTGGGCCGTGTGGGCTACTACACCATCCCTGCCATGGACGAGCTGGCCAAAATGGTGGATGAAAACGGGGTGTGTGTGGTGGAAAACTTCACCGTGGGCAGAAAAGGTAAGACTCTGGATTGGTCGGGTGGATACTGCTCTTTAAGAAATATTGGTCGGTAGCTCACTGCTCTGCTCTCTGATTGGCTCTCAGGTTACGGCTCCGTGTTCTTCCATGGTGAGGTGAACGTGACGGGGCTGAACCTGGATGAGATTGTCCACTTCAGACGTAAAGAGGTCATCGTCTACCTCGACGACAAGAACAAGCCCCCCGAGGGGGAGGGGCTCAACAGGTCAGTGACAGGATGGGACAGGGGCTCTTCCTCCCCTTCACAGTGGGGACATTGTCGTTATCAGTTTCCTTGTAATGCCATCACAGACGTCAAACTGATTTGACATATACTCTGATAGTGATCACAGCTGAGGCATAACTCAAGTTAATGTTCTCCTTATTTCCTCTCCCTTTCTCTCATCCTTTACCGCAACTCTTTACTAACCCCATATTCTTATCTCTTTCTCCCTCTCCCCTCTTTCTCACTCACTCATCCCCTCTCCCAGGCGAGCAGAGGTGACTCTGGATGGGGTGTGGCCTAATGATAAGACCACCTGTACTCAAATAAAGAGCCCTGAGCGTCTGTCTGAGATGAACTACGAGGGCCGCCTGGAGAACGCCTCACGCAAACAGGGCGCCCGCTTCCTCGAGTACCGCTCCGAGACGGGGTCCTGGGTGTTTGAGGTAAGCATGCCATGACACACACAGCGTCTGTGAATCAATTTCTCCCTTCCATGTCTGACTCTTCTCTCCCTGTGTCTGCAGGTGGCTCATTTCTCTAAGTACGGCCTGCAGGACTCTGACGAGGATAAGGAAGTCCCTCTCAAAGTGGACCCTAAGAAGCTGAAGACGGCAACAAGACTTCCACCAGGGCTGCAGCAGCTGCCTCCCTCCCAGCAGCAGGTGGCGCCACAGGCTCAGGTAGACTGAGCAGCACAGTGCGCCCACCCACACTGACAGTCATACTCACTGCTCTCTACATCACTTGGATGGCCTTAATCAATATACAACCTAAATATACCCGATGATCTGAACAGAAGCAGTGTTTCCTTTCCACTACCATTACTACCACATGCAGTGTGTTGGGTCTTCTGCCTATATCTCTGTTTCACCACTCCTGTTATGGCTTGTATTCAATAGGTTTCTATGAAAAAGGTTTTACGTTTGATAGCCCTGGATGATGTTGGTCTCTGCACCCCAATAAGGCTCTTAAACATCAATCTGACATCACATGATGAGATGGGAAACATCCACATGTTCCATGTTCTATATATCAGTGGTGTGGGGAGGTCTGAGTTCTCCTCTCCGCCCAGGTTCACCGGTACCTGAGGTGCCACAACTCACCAATCACAGACAGGAGGTGGGCAGGGTGGATTGCACAAGTCTGTCAGTCCTGGTTAGTGGTTAAGTTCTGCCCCTCACAACCGATTCAAAATGCACACCTTCATCTGTGCTCTAAATCTTAAATATCCTGAGCTTAACATCAGCCTGGATCACTAGCAAAGGCATGAAGTAATTAATGGATTGAAAATAAGATGTTTTAAGGGCTAAGTGTTGAATGAGGTTTTTGGATAAAAATAAATCAAACTAACTTAAGGAAATGTTTAACTCTGAAGTATTTTTTTTATTTTTCTTAAATTAAATCTGCATTGTAAAATATTTTTTTTACCAACTGTCAGTCTCATCTGCTAGGTATTTAAAGTCAACATTTACAAACGGTTTAATACTGATTACGGTATCTTCAGAAAACATCACATTACCATGGTTGTACCTCATTAAAATCCAGTATTAATGCAGAGATGTTAAACCTGAAAAATCTCTTCACAGATTCATAGTTGCTTATGTTTTATCTTTTTTGCCAAACAAGCTTTAAAAAATGTACCAAAGATGTGTGATGTGTGATAACTTGCGGTTCTTGGGCAACTCTGCCAGTCCTGCAGAATATATTCAGGATTAGGTCTTCTGTCTGGTTGAGGGTTTAAGAAACTACAACTACTACTCTTGGGGTATTATTGACTCAAGCTACGACTTATCTTACGTAAAACCTGCTCCTATATACATCTGTGATATCTGATAATGCTATGAAATAAACTGATTAAAGATGACACATTCTGCTGGTCTGTCAGACTTGTGTATGTAGAGAAGAAAATAATGCTTATTGAGAGTGATGTCCACCATATGTGGTCTTCGTCCACACACCTGTACCATCTGCTCTGACCAGTGGAGCTCACTGACCTGGAACCAACTGCTCTGAATACAGATACTGACATTTTACATTTACTTATGTAATCTGATTACACTAAACTGATTTTGTCTGTGTGTCTGTCTCTTTTTTGTGTTTGGCGGCACTTTCCCTTCTGTGTCGTTTATCGACCCGCTGTGTGTACAGTCCACAGCAGTGCTGGAGCTGCTGAATCGCGTATTGGAGGTGGACAGTGATATGGCTGACATTACCCAGGATGCCCCAGGGGAGAGCATGTTGGGGGAGGAGGAAGGGGAGAGTGGCATAGGGGAGAAGGGAAGTCGGCTGGGGAATGTGACCCCTACGGAACACGACTCTGTCTCAGCGTCCAGTCAGATCGCCTCCTCGCTGGGGATCAACCCTCACACACTACAGGTAATATACTACTGTACACCCTCATGCGCCACTTGTTTAATGGTGTGGGTGGTGTGTTTTCCCTCACTCGCTTCATGACGGTAGCGTGTGCTTCCCTTTTCTCAGATTATGAAGGCATCGCTGTTTGCTGAGGACGATGATGGTGACATGTTCCAGGAGCAGGGAGGGATGACAAGTTCTCTAGACGTGGCCTCTCCTCACATCCACCTGCCTGGCACGCAGGGCAGGCCCTCCAGTAAGTGTCAGACACACAGCCCAAACACTGAATTATACCCACAGTCGCCATCTTCTACTTACAGACCCTAACAGGCCTAAAATGCTAATATAGCAGTCCTTCTGAAGGAAGCTTTACTATTGGATGAATTAAAGGTGGTTTACTTGGATTGTGTTCATTGAGCTCTTCTTCCCCCCACCCTTGCGTTCTCTCTCCAGTCGGTGGTCTCCTGCAGACTCGTTTCAGCAGTGCCGGTCTCTTCTTTCAGCTCCCTGACGTGCCCTTTGGTGGGGGCCTTCCCGGCAGGCTGTCCAAGTCTCGGGTGTCGCCGGCGGTGCCTGAGCCTTCGCGGGTCTCCCCCTGGCCCTCTTTTCTTTTGACAGCCCCACCGCCCGAGGCCACTGTACGGACAGTAGGGGCTCGGCGCCTGGGGGGACCTGTGGACCCAGAGAACTCAGTCACACTGGGGAAGGTATTGATAGCTATACTTCTAATGTGTTACATTTCCTGGAACTTTCCCCAAATTCCCAGGTTTTTCCAGAACTCCTGGTTGGAAGATTAACAGATTTAAGAGGGACTAAGTAGGAAATCTGGAATCCTCCAACCAGGATTTCTGGAAAACCTGGGAATTTGGGGAAAGCTACTGGAATTTTTGCTAGACACTTCATGATACAATTATAATCGTTAAGAGTTGAAATATCAGGTACAGTAGACTGATTTACACAAGGATACATTCAGATGTACACGGGGCAAAGCAATGAAACTTTACATCAAGAACATTGAGATTTGCTGGATAATTTGAATGATTCCACTGTTTATTATGTGTGAATAGGGCTGTAAAGTATGGGTTGTTGTAATCCATTCCCATCCATCCAGGGCCGTCTTCTCATGGATGCGGCTTTGTTCACGGGCCGGTCATTTCGTGTGGGCTGGGGTCCTGGCTGGACTCTGGTCCACTGTGGAGACGGGCTAAGTGGGGCCGGGGACAAGGAGCAGGACCACGGAGACACAGGAGCTACAGGCTTTGGATTCCTGCCCAAACCTGCCAAGAGTAGACGGTAAGCAATACACACACACACACACACCAGACCACTGTCATCAGACCACTTGACCAGCAGCATACCTCCCTGCACCCCACTGCTGGCTTGCCTCTGAAGCTAAGCAGGGTTGGTCCTGGTCGGTCCCTGACTGTGAGACCAGATGCTGCTGGAAGAGGTGTTGGAGGGCCAATAGGAGGCACTCTTTCCTCTGGTCTTAAAAAAATATCCCAATGCCACAGGGCAGTGATGGGGGTCATTGCCCTGTGTAGGGTGCCGTCTTTCAGATGGGATGTTAAACGAGTGTCCTGACTCTGTGGACACTAAAGATCCCATGGCACTTATCGTAAGACTATTGTTAACCTGTGTGTCCTAGCTAGATTCCCAATCTGGCCCTCGTACCATCATGGTCACCTATCACCCCCAGCTTCCAATTAGGCTCTTCTTTCCCCTGTAACCATTCCCCAGGTTGTTGCTGTAAATGAGAATTTGGTCTGTCAACTTACTAGTAAAATACGGGTTAAATAAAATAAATAAAAAATCTACACAGGAGTGTGGGAATGGGATCCAGACCTGTATGAAAGGACTGTTTGAGGTTTGTTTAGAGATCGAAACTAAAGCCTAAACATTCCTCGTTCCTCTCCAAATCCATCTTTCTCCCCATCCTTCTGTCTTTCACTGTACAGACTGTCCGACAGTCCATTCAAGGTGGTGATCGAGCAGGTGGTTGGTCTGGAGCTGCGCGACAGTGAGGAGAGCCAAGCGGTGTACCAGCGGCCCCTGGAGATCAGCCTGAAGCACAGCAGCATCAGTACAGAGGGGGCCTGCCCCTTCATCCAGCCCCAGAGCGGTGTGGCCGCCCTGCACGAGTACGCAGAGTGGATTACTGACCTCAACCAGGAGGCTGGTGCTGGAGATGGTAAGAGATGCAACACACACACAATGGTAGATGGTGCACATTCATTATTGGTCCAATTCCAAAACTTCCCTATTATTCTGACATCACCCCTGTATATTTCTGTTTTAATCCTCTCCCATGGTGATCTCGATGTGTTCAGATATATAAAAAATATATGCTTGCTAATGCTATCCTCTTTATGTCCATCTCCCTGTAGCAGTCCTGGGTCACTGGGCTCAGGTGTGGACTCTGTGTGAGGCCCTGTGGGGCCGACGGTGTTCAGCAGTGCCTGGTACCAGTGGCTACCTGCAGCAGATGGAGAGGAGAAGGAGCTTCTCAGCTTGGCTGTCCCACAGTGCCACCCAGAGGATCGAGCAGGAAGTGGGCCTGAACCAGGGGGGAGGAAACGTGGATGCCATCTTTAGCTACCTGACTGGACACCGGATCAGTGATGCCTGCAGGCTGGCTCAGAAGAGTGGTGAGGAGAGGGGGGATTGGAGGGGTGACAGAGGTAGGGGGGATTGGAAATTGAGGTGATGTGAGGAAGGAAGGGAGATCAGGAAGACGAGGGAATGGATGGATGGAGGAGGGGAGGGGTAGGAAGCTAAACCCTGCTGCATACAAGTGGTGTCTTACGAAACCGTTGGGACAGGTTGTAGGATCGCATTAAGTTGTCTTAAACCTGTGTGTAGGGGACCACCGTCTCTCCCTGCTGCTGTCCCAGGCGGTGGGCTCTCAGTACGGCCGGGAGCTGCTGGCACTGCAGCTTGGAGACTGGAACAGGATGCAGACAGACTCTTTCCTGCCTGAGGAGAGGCTACGGATCTTTGCCCTTCTCGCTGGGAAACCTGTAAGTAACTGTGTGTCCAGCTGTTGTTGTGTTCAGACCGCCATTAACTGGATTGTCATGTGTGTGTAATCCACATAATTTGTTGGAAAATACATGAATGAGAAATGTTTTCTGAGCTGTATGTACTGGTCTCTCTAGGTGTGGCAGTCTACAGACTGTGAGGTGAATGTGTGTTCAGAACTGGACTGGAAGCGTTGTATGGCGGTCCACCTGTGGTACATGCTGCCTCCCACCGCCTCCATTGCTGAAGCCCTGGCCAAGTACGAGGCTGCCTTCCAGGGCTCTGCTGAGGGTCAGAAGTATGCCTGCGCCCCCCTTCCCCCCTACCTCGACCAATCAGACCAGCCGGACATGGAGGAGGAAGAGTCTAAACGGCCGCTTTACGATATCTGCTTCCACCTGCTCAAACTCTACAGCGACAGGTACTACACTACCCACAACACACTGCGCCTACATACTTCCCACAATGCACTGTATATGTTTCTCAAAATATATTTTTTTGCTTTACTAAGGGGTGGAGTGGGGCTGTAGGTTTCTCTGACTAGAACTAATCCTACATTATCATTATCAAGCAGATTTAACAGAATAACAGTAAACTACCTCTAGAGTCGGGTTTAAGTGATGGCTCCCTCTCCCTCCCAGGCACTACAGCCTGCAGCAGTTGTTGGACCCCCTGGCGGTGACGTGGGAGTGTCTTGACTACCGTCTGAGCTGGCACCTGTGGTCGGTCCTGCAGGCGCTGCATTACACACACCTCAGCCCCGCCCGACAGGGCCTCATACACACCAGCTATGCTGCCCAGCTGGAGAGTGCTGGCCTCTGGGACATGGCCATCTACGTACTGCTGCACATACCTGACAACACGTACGTACACTACATTACCAAAAGTATGTGGACACCTGCCGGTCGAACAGTTAATTCCAAAATCATGGGCATTAAAATGGAGTTGGTCCCCTCTTTGCTGCTATAACAGCCTCCACTCTTCTGGGAAGGCTTTCCACTAGATGTTGGAACATTGATGCGGGGACTTGCTTCCATTCAGCCACGAACATTAGTGAGGTCGGGCACTGATGTTAGGCGATTATGCCTGGCTCGCAGTCTGCATTCCAATTCATCCCAAAGTGTTCAATGAGGTTGAGGTCAGAGCTATGTGCAGGCCAGTCAAGTTCTTCCACACCGATCTCATTTCTGTATGGACCTTTTTGTGCATTTGGGCATTGTCATGCTGAAACAGGAAAGGGCCTTCCCCAAACAAAGTTGGAAGCACAGAATTGTCTAGAATGTCATTGTATGCTGTAGCATTAAGCTTTCCCTTCACTGGAACTAAGAGACCTAGCTCAAACCATGAAAAACAGCCCCAGACCATTATTCCTCCTCCCCTAAACTTTACAGTTGACGCTATGCATTGGGGCAGGTAGCGTTCTCCTGGCATCCGCCAGACCCAGATTCGTCCGTCGGACTTCCAAATGTTGAGTGTGATTTATCACTCCAGAGAGCACGTTTTCCACTGCTCCGGAGTCCAATGGTGGCGAGCTTTACACCACTCCAGCCGACCCTTGGCATTACGCATGGTAATCTTAGGCTTGTGTGCGGCTGATCGTCCATTTTATTTTTATTTAACCAGGTAAGCTAGTTGAGAACAAGTTCCCATGGAAACCCATTTCATGAAGCTCCCGACTAACAGTTCTTGTGATGACGTTGCTTCCAGAGGCAGTTTGGGAACTCTGTAGTGAGCGTTGCAACCAAGGACGGACGATTTTTATGCGCTTCAGCGGTCCCGTTTTGAGGTTGTATGGCCTACCACTTCGCAGCTGTGCCGTTGTTGCCCCCAGATGTTTCCACTTCACAATAACAGCTTAGTTGACGAGTGCAGAAATTTGACAAACTGACTTGTTGGAAAGGTGGCAATCCTATGATGGTGCCACGTTGAACATCAGAGTTCTTCAGTAAGGCCTTTCTACTACTGGCTGAAATAGCTGAATCCACTAATTTGAAGGGGTGTCTGCATACATTTGTGTGTGTGTGTATATATATACACTGCTCAAAAAAATAAAGGGAACACTTAAACAACACAATGTAACTCCAAGTCAATCACACTTCTGTGAAATCAAACTGTCCACTTAGGAAGTAACACTGATTGACAATACATTTTACATGCTGTTGTGCAAATGGAATAGACAAAAGGTGGAAATTGCTGACAGGTGTATAAAATGGAGCACACAGCCATGCAATCTCCATAGAGACATTGGTAGTAGAAAGGCCTTACTGAAGAACTCTGATGTTCAACGTGGCACCATCATAGGATTGCCACCTTTCCAACAAGTCAGTTTGTCAAATTTCTGCACTCGTCAACTAAGCTGTTATTGTGAAGTGGAAACAATATCTAGGTATATATAATGTATTACACTCATACAGACACACGTGGTTTGCTTATTAGGAAAAGGGGTATACCTAGATAGTTGTGCAACTGAAATGTGTCTTTGCATTTAACCCAACCCCTCTGAATCAGAGGTGCTGGGGGCTGCCTTAATCGACATCCACATCTTCGGTGCCCAGGGAACAGTGGGTTAACTGCCTTGCTCGGGGGTAGAATGACACATTTTTACCTTGTCAGCTCAGGGGTTTGGTCAAGCAACCTTTCGGTTGTTGGCCCAATAATCCTACCCGCCAGGCTACCTGGCACATAGTCATGAGGAAGGTTAAGTTGATGAGTGAGAGTAGTATTTGAGGGTCAGTGCTCTCAGCAGATAACCTGGATGGGCTGACAAGGATTCATCATAATCTCACAAGTGCTACTGTGACAAGCTGGGTTCAAAGTTCAAACCCGACTCGTCTGCGCAATGTGTTAGCCCTCTGTGAGCTAAAGGAAGTAATCACGTCTCAGGAAAGCTTACACATTACGTGAGCAAGCACTGTTGGAAAACTTGAAACATGTTAGCTAGTTAACTTCATAAGACTTTACATGTCTTTCTCCTCTGTCCAGGCTGCGTGAGCGGGCGGTGAGGGAGATGCTGCAGCTGCACTGCCCCCTGCTGGAGACGGAGGAGTCTGCCAAGAAAGAGCACTTTCTCACAGAGAGACTACTGATCCCAGAACAGTGGCTCCACCAGGCCAAAGCTACCAGAGCCAGAAGAGACACAGACAGACACGGAGAGGCCCTTCACCTGTACAGAGCAGGACACTGGAACCTCTGCCACAGTCTGGTCATACAGCACCTTGCCTCAGGTGTGCATGTAAACACTCACACGCGCGCACACACACCCAGACAACCTCTAACCCTGTTCCCCTGTCTCTGTGCAATTTCCCCTGTAGATTGCATCATTAATGATAACCATGAGTACCTCTTGGTGTTCCTGGAGGGGCTTGCAGTTCCTGAGCGCAGTTCTGTGATCCAGGACTGGGACACGGCTGGCAGAGTCTACCTGGACTACATCGGAGTCATACAGACCCTACACGCCATACAACAGGTACGTGTGTCTGTCTAGACTAGACTACAACAGACATGCATAACATACTGTGAGTTTGGGGGATTTTGTCTGCGCCCTAAAGATTTCTAACCCCCAAATTGGAATTTGTCAGTTATATTGTCATAAATCAGTTGAGCTAGCTGTAGCCATGTGCCGTCATGATTCCCAAAAGACACAGGAAAAAGTCGTCACCACAATATCCCAGCTCAATTAACCTAAAATTCACCTTGAAATTTGCTAAATAATCAGCACATGTCCAGACATTTGAAAGCTAGTCCCACAGCGCATCAGCTAGCTCCACTTGTCTGTCGTCTTCATTATGTTGACTCCATTACTGTTAATTATGTTAGCCAATTATTTATGCTGCTAATCTCCTGATTATTTGTCTCTGTCATATACAGATGGACATTAGTGTCTATGAGCTGAAGCACTTGCTATATTTAGGTGTCTTTGGGCATGTTAATGGGAGAGTGTTTCTACTGTGTACTCAGATTAACATTGCTGTTTATCAGTTGGAATGGTATATTACTGAGTCATTCTCTCTCTCTCTGTGTGTGTGTTCAGATGGACAGTACTGGTTACGAGCTGGAGTGTCTACACACTGAGGTGACGTCACTCTGCAGCAGGATAGAGCTCCTCCCTTGCTCCACCGCCAAGGACCGCCTCGCCCAATCAGGTGAGGAGATCGAGCTCTGTCTGCTTTAGTGTTGTGTGTGTGTTCCTATATCTAACCCTGTTCTCTCTCCTGTCTCCAGAGATGGCCAAGTGTGTGGCTAACATCCTGCGTGTGGTGTTGAGTCTGCAGCAGGGTGGTGAGATCCCCTTGTCCCAGCTTGCGTCCAACATCGGCCGTCTGCCCATGCCCGAGGACTATGCTCTCGAGGAGCTCCGCAGTCTCACCCAATCATATCTGAGACAGCTCATTGTCAGCTAATGATCTGCCCCTGCCCAATAGCAACTGAGGTAGTTTGTTGGAAGCCAATGAGAACAGTGGGGGTAGGAGGGGACTATCTGGGACAGTTTAGAACTACTGGGGTTTGGTTGAGAATGCAGCGATGGACTTGAAGTGTGCTCCTTTGGGACTTTGGTTTCTCCTGAAGAAAATGGCACAAGATTATTGGATGAAGCATTCCTCTGTCTGTGTCTGTCTGTGTCTTTCTGTGTGTGTGTGTGTGTGTGTGTGTGTGTGTGTGTGGAAATGAATGACTTGCAAGTTTTTTTGTTTTTGTATAGTTCTGTTGTACTTAGTTTGTAAGATGTGTTTAAATATTGAACTGCTCAACCCTCCTAATACTCACCTTTCCCAACTTTTGACCCTGTTTAAAGGGACAATCTCATTGGCATGTGTGTGTACCGCCAGTATAAATGCTTTCTGCAAACTGTTTGTTTGACTTGTTTTACATCAACGTGGAAACTTAAAGGTCATTATAGTAAGATTGGTTAGGGAGCTGTCAGGGATGAACTGTCAATATGTGAATACATAGGGAAGATCTATCCAGCTGAAAATGGAGAAGACTCATGTAATATTGTACAAATTGCAGGCTTGAAATGAACAATTCTTGTTTTTGGATACCAAAAGACATAGAGAAAATGTAAATTGAGAATGGATAAACTTATATTTTTGTAGCTTTTTTGTTGTATATTGTCTGAAACCTAGAGTATGTAGTGTATTGGAATGGAATCTAACTAGCACTTCATCACAAATATATGTTTCAGATTTCTATTTTATGGGGGACTACCAGAGCTGGTTTTTGTAATCAGTGATCCAACAATAGTTTGTTTTTAATGAGCCAATCCAATTTCTCTGGTCTGCAAGGAGTTTGAATTATATTTTAAATATCATTTACAAGTCCTTGGTGTTACCTTCAGTCACACACCCTCCATTATCATCCTTTTGTTCCCCTTACTCTCTAGTTTTCTGTATTTAGATTTTTCAAGAGAAATGTACTTATTGATTGTTGTGCTGCTGTCGCAGTATATTTTGGGTGGAAGACCGCTCCCCTCGCACACAGTGCCATTTACGAGGAGGGTCTCCGGACTTCTGTTGCTGCCGTTGCTTTGTGCACGATTGTGATGGTGATAACATTTTTATTAGTCTGAATAAAATGCATTCTATTTTGTCCTGAATTGTATTCAACAATTATGTGCAATACTATACCTTTACTCATGCACTCTGTCAGATCTTGAATCCCTCACTAGGTTTATTTTTAGTCTACCGCCATTCTTCTCTAGGCTGTTCGTCTTCTGTATCGGACAGAATTTGCATTTACTCTCTGTTTTTAAAAGGCCTAATGCATTTTTAAAGGGCTCCTTTCTCCAGATGAAGTGCCTTGCTTACATTGTGTTACAATGAACAGGGTTGCTGAGTGGGACCGTGTGTGTCGATGGATGGACGGATGCGTTAAGTACCTGCCACCTGACGTGTCCACGGTACAAGCAGCTTTAGGTACCATTACATTGAAATCGGACAAGTGGCCTACCTTCTCTGTTCAATTATTCACATCAGATGCATCTTTAAAAACCTAATGGTGTGTTTTCCTCCTATGTTACAGAAGTTATGGAGTCAGTGCCAGTTGGACTCTTCTTTGGTGCCCCGTGTTATAGCTTTAAAGTTTGTTTCAAATGGATTTACAGTATTGCATGTAACCTACCATTCATTCTGTACATTATTACAGTGCCTTCAGAAAGTATTTGTACCCAATGAATTAGTCCACAATTTATTGTTAAAGCCTGAGTTCAAAATGGATGAAATTGTTTCTCACCCATTACACACAATACCCCATAATGACAGTGAGAACTAGATATGGCCTTGTGTTTTAGGTTATTGTCCTGCTGAAAGGTGTGTCTGGTGAAAAGCAGATGGAACAAGGTTTTCCTCTAGGATTTTGCCTGTGCTTAGCTCCATTACTTTTCATCATGGAAAAACTCCCCAGTCCTTAACAACTACAAGCAAACACATAACATGATGCAGCCACCACTATTCTTGAAAAAAAATGGAACTCGGTAATGTATTGTTTTTGCACCAAACATAACACTTTTGTATTCAGGACAAAAAGTAAATTGCTTTGCTGCATTTTTTGCAGTATTACTGTAGTGCCTTGTTGCAAACAGGATGAATGTTTTGGAATATTTTTATTCTCTACATCAGGGGTCTCAAACTAATTCCATGGAGGGCCTAGTGTCTGTTGGTTTTTGTTTTTTCCTTTCAATTAAGGTCTAAACAACCAGGTGAGGAGAGTTCCTTACTAATTAGTGACCTTAATTCATCAATCAAGTACAAGGGAAGAGTGAAAACCCGCAGACATTCAGTCCTCCGTGGAATGACATGCTCTACAGGCTTCTTTCCTTTCACTCTGTCAATTATGTTAGTATTGCGTAGTAACTACAATGGTGTTCATCCATCTGCAGTTTTCTCCTATCACACCCATTAAACTCTTAACTGTTTAAGTCACCATTGGTTTCATGGTGAAATCCCTGAGTGGTTTCCCTTCTCTTTGGCAACTGAGTTAGGATGGACGCCTGTAATTTTGTATTGACTGGGTGTATTGATACACCATCCAAAGTGTAAAAACTTAACCATGCTCAAAGGAATATTCAATGTCTGCTATTATTTTTACATCTACCAATAGATGACTCCCAAAGAAGGGCACTGGAACGTATGTGACTTAAGCACATTTTAACTCCTGTAATTATTTAGGTTCGTATAATAAAGGCGTTGAATACTCATTAACTCTATTAATTTGTTTTAAAAAAATCGAAAAACATCATTCCACTTTGACATTATCGGGTATTCTGTGTAGGCCGGAAACAAAATGTTTCTCTCAATTTAATTCATTTTAAATTCAGGCTTTAAACAAAATGTGGATAAAGTTCTGGGGTGTGAATACTTTATAAAGGCAGTGTATATAAAATCGCGCGGCGCGCCATGCCTCCTTTTGCACTATGTGTGGCGCGCACCACAGCGCGGTAGGAAGCCTAGGTTCCTGGATACAGCCGCAGTTCTTCCAAAACCAGCCCTGTGCGCAGCTGTCTCTTCGCAGCGTGTTTCAGGCCTACGCTGAACTCCGCAAATACGGTAAATTCTCTCTGCTGTAGGGGACTATTTTGCTCTTCTGCCCGCTGTGTCAAACAGAAAGCGGCATATTGTGCCTGTTCAGCACCATGCATCTATGGAGCGTCTTTTCTACGTGGCTATTCTTCCTCTGTTTTAGTTTTCTTCCAGGTACGTGCTCTTTTTTTGCTTAAACATTTTACAACATATATTGCATTAGAGACGAGGTTCTGATTGCTTATCGATGGAAGAATTTGAGGGCAATTTTTCTCACTTTGGCAGTCCGTAGCTTAACAGTAGGCCATTTCGTTTTATTCCCCGAGTGTTCTAAAATGCCAACTACAATAAAGTGACCTAACTGACCTAACATTGAAAATGTGGCAGATTATACATTCACATTGGATGCTGAATGAATGAGCAACCCTTCAACGATGTATTAAGGGGCAAAGGTGGACTGTGGATATTACATGCATGCATCCATGGACTGTCACAATGTACTCTGGGTTGGTGATTTCAGGATGATAACTTAGGTGTTGATATGATGTGATGTACTTGATGGTCTACCATGTCATAGTGCCTGAAGCTATTATTAATGTTATTGCTGGTGTCACTCTTCACAAAGCTGTGGAGATGATGGTGTGTTTGTGCATTAATACCTGATTGATGTGCCCATGCTTCTACATCTGCATTGGTTGCTCTTTGGGGGTTTAGGCTGGGTTTCTTTATAAACACTGGGACAACTGCTGATATAAAAGGGCTTTATAAATTTGATTGATTGTACTCATGGCAAGCTGTTCCTCTCATAATTCCTCTCTCTCTTGCTCTTCATGTCATCCCTTGATAATCCCCACCATCTGGGTCTCAAACCCACAGCTCGTGTGTTCTGACGTGACCACTGAGCTGAAAGAGCAAATACACACACACACACACACACACACACACAAATAGATCAGAGCAGATGAGAGAATGACAGATTACACCGTTACACCTACAAACTCTGTTGTCTGGACACGTGATATCTGCCAGCAGTCAACGGGTTAATGCTGTCATCCCTGTGACCTCTAATCCAGACTCATGCCTGGTCCTGCAGATACTGACAGGAGACAAAAGATAGATGAATAAAGGGGAAACAGGAGCCGTGGTTACACCTTGCATTAACATGTGGTTGTGGTCATCCGATCAAGATGATTCGATAACTATGGTAATAAAATGTCTCTTATATTCCCATAGTGTCCGTATTGTGACCAGATTCCTTGGTCCTTCCCTCTATGCAAATTAATCCACCTGCCTTGGACCTTCCTTAAGATACAAGCTGTATACAGAAAACAGCACACTTTTATAGTCAATAGATTTACACATTATTACAGCCTATATTTGTTATCCAACGAGTTAAGACTGGGCATAATATGCTACTGTCTCAATATCCTCGACCTGTCCACAGCTGTACAAATAAATATTATTTAATATATCCTTATATTTTAAAAACAGTAAAACGGCTTTGTATGCCTAGGTACATTAGTTGTTTAGGGAGGTCTTAAGAAGGATTAGCATACCAAAAGTTTGTATTTTGAAGAACCTCTATGGTAACCTACAGCAAGACGCTTGGTCAAATTATGAAAATGGATTAAAGGAGCACGCATGTAAAGAAAATACTATGGCTTTATAAATTAATAAAGTGTAAATCCAAAGAGTCCTTCATATTGTACATCAAATTGGAGAGTGGCCTCGCTCATGCTTAGAGAACGCTATGCACATCAGTTTGGACATATTCTGCACTTTATTGCTGGCAATTTGTCTGGAAAATGCTCAAAGATTCACAGAATAGAATATAACATAATAAAATCTAAAAGGATTTCATTATATTCCATGATTCCGATTCTTATTTAGTATAGGCCTAACAGTTTTACCAAGAAAGAAAAAAGTACATGCAGGGAGAACGACTGTGGTTTGGTTTCCTACAAATAATTGATTAGTGATAATTCAGTAACGGAGTCTCTTTCACTCATCGATGGTTGATAGACTGATATACTAGCATTACAGAATTTAAACTGAACTACAAATGTATTGGGGATGCATGGAGTCATCATAGTCCGTCCCATGTATCCCCAATACATTTGTAGTTCGGACTATGATGGAGTCACAGCAGGAGAGCGCAGTGCATGACAAGTGTATGGCAAGGTATAATGTGTAGGCCAAATCTTTTGGGGGGATATGAATTTGGGTCCTAGTTCGGGTGGGTTATATACATTTAATAATGTTATTTCCGTGCCCTCAATCCTTCCCTTTACTAGTATGTATCTTCTGTCTTTGCAAGGGTTCGTTCGGAGTGAAAGGGGATATAATTTTTTGGTTTTGTTATCATTATTGCTACCCCTCTTCTTGCTGAACAGTAGGAAGAGGAAAACACCTGTTCTGATGCCAGTCGTTCTAGTTTTCTATGTTCCTCTTTAGATAAATGTGTTTCTTGGAGAAAGGTGATATCACCTCCAGTTTTAACAATATTTTTTTCCTTCTTATGGGGCTATTAAGGCCATTTAAATTTTTATTCCTCCAGCCATTTAAATGTATACTGTAAGTATTGAGAACTCTTCCTAACTGGTGTTATTCTCTTTGTTTCTTGTAGTACCCCAAATGCATTGGTCTCCTCCCATTTCCACATAATATTGTATTTATTGTAGTTGTATTTGATCCGTTGCACGTATTTTTTTCCAGCATTGTCTTTATAAATTGTTTTGTTCGAACTGTACATTAAGACATTACCAAGCCAAAGGCTATTTAAAATCATGAATAAAATGACCTCCAACGGTGCTACCACTTCCCTTGGGTAGCATTTTTTCGTCACATGGATTCTAGGGCCCATAAGAAATTGGAACCCTTCCCTTGTGGTGTGACACTTACTGATTAGGGTGGGCATTCTATGTGTTATATTTCTTTGTTTTTGGCCGAGTGTGGTTCCCAATCAGAGGCAGCTGTCTATCGTTGTCTCTGATTGGGAATCATACTTAGGCAGCCTTTTCCCACCTGTGTTTGTGGGTAGTTGTTTTCTGTTTTGTGTCTGTACCAGACAGAACTGTTTTGGTCTGTTTTGTTTCAGTGTTCAGTTTGAATAAATTATCATGAACATGTACCACGCTGCGCTTTGGTCCTCTTCTTCAGACGAGCGTTACACTTACAGCACAAAATCAGGTTAGCAGCAGTAAGCATTTCCTACCCTTTCACCTCAGTTGTAATATATCACTTTTGTACAATTATAGAAATAAATGACTGAATGCCTGAATTCCTTTCAAATTAGACATATAATACACGTACTAATATAGGCACTTCATATAAAAATCTAATTAGCAGCAGTCAGTTGAAATTAAGCATTTAAGCAAACAGATATAATTTGATGTTATAGCATGAGATTCAATGTAGTCCGTGTTTCTGGTCATACCTCGTACCAATAATAATAAGTAGTATCAGAAGTAATGCAATTAATAGTGTTAGTAACCATAATATGAATCATGATAATATCAATAATGAGGATAATATTAATTGTAGTAATAACATCAATGAAAGTAATAGTAATAATAAATTATCATAATAAATAATGGTAACCATATTGGTAGTACAAATGATCATATCACTGATAATAGATAAGAGGATTTGGTGTAGGACAGAGTGCATTCACAAACTATTTAGAGCCCTTGACCTTTTCCACATTTTGATACATTACAGCCTTATTCTAAAATGTATTAAATAAATGTTTTCCCTCAGCAATCTACACACAATACCCCATAATGACAAAGCAAAAAACGTTTTTAGAAATTGTTAAAAACTTGTTAAAAAAAAAACGGAAATATGACATTTACTCAGTACTTTGTTGAAACACCTTTGGCAGCGATGACAGACTCAAGTTTTTTGGGGTATGACGCAAGCTCGGCACACCTGTATTTGGGGAGTTTCTCACATTGCAGATCCTCTCAAGCTCTGTCAGGTTGGATGGGGAGCGTCGCTGCACAGCTATTTTCAGGTCTTTCCAGAGATGTTCAATTGGGTTCAAGTCTGGGCTCTGGCTGGGCCACTCAAGGACATTCATAGACTTGTTCCAAAGCCACTCCTGCGTTACCTTGGCTGTGTGCTTAGGGTCGTTGTCCTGTTGGAAGGTGAACCTCCAGCCCAGTCTGAGGTGCTGAGTGCTCAGGAGCAGGTTTTCATCAAGGATCTCTCTGTACTTTGCTCCATTCATCTTTTTCTCGATCCTGACTAGTCTCCAAGTCCCTGCCGCTGAAAAACATCCCCGCAGCATGATGCTGTTACCACCATGCTTCACCGTAGGGATGGTGCCAGGTTTCCTCCAGATGTGACACTTGGAATTTAGGGCAAAGAGTTCAATCTTGGTTTCAGCAGACCAGAGAATCTTGTCCTTTAGGTGCCTTTAGGAAAACTCCAAGCAATATGTCATGTGCATTTTACTGAGGAGTGGCTTCCGTCTGGCCACTCTACCGTAAAGGCCTGATTGGTGGTGCTGCAGAGATGGTTGTCCTTCTGGAAGGTTCTCCCATCTCCACAGAGGAACTCTGGAGCTCTGTCAGAGTGACCATCGGGTTCTAGTTACCTCTCTGACCAAGGCCCTTCCTCCCCTGATTGCTCAGTTTAGCCAGCTGGCCAGCTCTAGGAGGAGTCTTGGTGATTCCAAACTTCTTCCATTTAAGAATGATGGAGGCCACTGTGTTCTTGGGGACCTTCAATGCTTCAGAAATTGTTTGGTACCCTTTCCCAGATCTGTGCCTCTGACATGCACTGTCAACTGTGGGACCATATATAGACAGGTGTGTGCCTTTCCAAATCATGTCCAATCAACTGGATTCATCACAGGTGAACTCCAATCAAGTTGTAGAAACATCTCAAGGATGATCAATGGAAACAGGATGCACCTGAGCTTCATTTCAAGTCTTATAGCAAAAGGTCTGAATACTTATGTAAATAAGGTATTTATTTTAATATATATATATCAACTTTTCGCTTTGTTATTATGAGGTATTGTGTGTAGATTGAATAAATTTTTTCCTCATCAATTTTAGAATAAGGCTGTAACGTAACAAAGTGGAAAAAGTCAAGGGGTCTGATGACTTTCCGAATCCACTGTATGTACAAATGTATGTGGACACCCCTTCAAATTAGTGGATTCGGTTTCCCCGGTCAACTGTTAGTGCTGTTATTGTGAAGTGGAAACATCTAGGAGCAACAACAACTCAGCCACGAAGTGGTAGGCAACACAAGCTCACAGAATGGGACTGAAGCGTGTAGCTCATAAAGAAATTGCCTGTCCTCGGTTGCAAAACTCACTACCGAGTTCCAAACTGACACTGGAAGCAACGTCAGCCCAAGAACTGTTTGTTGGGTTTCCATTGCCGAGCAGTCGCTCACACGCCTAAGATCACCATGTGCAATTCCAAGGGAACACTGCTTGCCCCAATACACAGTGCCAACTGTAAAGTTTGGTGGAGGAGGATTAATGGTCTGAGGCTGTTTTTCATGGTTCGGGCTAGGCCCCTTAGTTCCAGTGAAGGGAAAGCTTAATACTACAGCATACAATGACATTCTAGACGATTCTGTGCTTCCAACTTTGTGGCAACAGTTTGGGGAAGGCCCTTTGCTGTTTCAGCATGACAATGCCGCTGTGTACAAAGCAAGGTCCATTCATAAATGGTTTGTCTAGATCAGTGTGGAAGAACTTGACTGGCCTGCACAGATCCCTGACCTCAACTCCATCGAACACCTTTGGGATGAATTGGAACGCCGACTGCGAGCCAGGCCTAATCACCAGTGCCCAACCTCACTAATGCTCTTGTGGCTGAATGTAAGCAAGTCCCCGCAGCTATGTTTCAACATCTAGTGGAAAGCCTTCCCAGAAGAGTGGAGGCTGTTATAGCAGCAAATGGGGGACCATCTCCATATTAATGCCCATGATTTTGGAATGAGATGTTCGATGAGCAGGTGTCCACATACTTTTGGTCATGTAGTGTATGTTACGTACTATGGTTAGGGGTAACGTTTAAAGTTATGGTTAGTGATAGTGATCTAAAAAATGATTTGTGGTTAGAAAGCTTGTTAATTATGTCCAGATAGTGATGACCCAGAGCCATAGTAAATGAGGTCCAGGCTTCCGAAACTACCATTAGTTGATCCCAAAGTTCTTGTGTGTGTGTGTGCATGTGTTTGTGTCTGTGTGAGTGTGTGTGTGTGTTTCCAGTTGCTAGAGGAGAGCGAGTTGAGTGAAGGGCATGAGCAGGATTAATCGTGTCATGGTAAAACTTGCACTCCTGTAGATCTGTAATAATTGGATGGTGAAACTTGCATCCAGCCAACCAGAAAAGCAAGGTGAAGCATTTCAGGCGTTCTTTAAAGTAAGCACAATACCTGTCCTGTAAAGAAACAGTATTTTTTTTAAATTTAGCCTAGGCATTTAGAATTGTGGAGTGGAGCTTTAATGTTACACAATGATATCACGTTCCACGAGGTACCTTCAAAATTACTCTGCAATCATAATTTAATCAAAAAACACTGTTTCCATTATTTGTCGCAATAATGAAAGTTTGACAAAAGAAAAATCTACCCCTGATGAACAGATAACATTTTTGTCGATCTTTAGAACATTTCTCCTATAGCTGCTATTTCTATTTTATTTAACTAGGCAAGTCAGTGAAGAACAAATTCTTAGTTACAATGACTGCCTACACCGGCCAAACCAATTGTGCGCCACCGTATGGTACTCCCAATCACGGCCGGTTGTGATACAGCTTGGATTTGAACCAGGGTGTCTGTAGTGGCACCTCAAGTCCTGAGATGCAGTGCCTTAGACCGCTGCGCCACTCGGGAGCTCAAATGTTGCAATGTGTTTTTGTTGCAACATTGCTTTTGTGAAATAGATCTGGGTCAATGGAAACCTTCCTACTGACAGTAACTCAATAAGCCATGTCAGCTAACAATTTGTAGATTGGTAGTTAGTCTAGCCAGCTATCTAAACTTGTAGTAATCATGGCTGTATACCGACAAGGCACGCAGGGCACGTGCCCAGGGGCCTTGACCTCCAGGGGGCCCTCATTGATTTCGTTAGTCATTGTTAACATGGCATAAGTTATGGCTGGTTTTTTTTATTGCAGGAAATTAGCTTTTCAACTGCAATTTTTTTTCGACAAACAACTGCAAAGAGATTTGCAGGAAATTAGCTGTAAAAATGCTAATTATTTGTCTCTGCACCATGGCAAAATAAGTAGAATTGTATGAAAAGTTTTGTAAAATTGCAAAATGTTCTCTCCGCCACATAGCACGAGAGGCTCTAACTATTTTTGACTTATAGGTGACACTGTCTTACATTCCTATGCATAAATACAATCTATTAATTTAAATAAAAAGCTGTGAATTAGCATACTGAAGGAGCTACTCACCGAGGTATGATGCCTTATGGCTACAAATACCACATTATATGGATTAGGGAAATGATGGAGTAGCTACTCAAGTCCTTAAAGCACTGCGAAGGAGCCATGATGTCCCTCCTGTACTTTTAGACTACACTCTTAGAAATAAAGGTGCTATCTAGAACCTAAAAGGGTTATTCGGCTGTCCACATAGGAGAACCCTTTGAAGAACCATTTTTGGTTCTTGTTAGAACCCTTTTGAGTTCCATGTAGAACCCTTTACGCAAAGAGTTCTAAATGGAACCCAAAAGAGTTCTACATGGAACCAAAAAGGATTCTACCTGGAACCAGGTATGGGGACAGCCAAATAACCCTTTTGGAACCCTTTTTTCTAAATGTGTAGATGTAGACTATTGGAAATGACACAGCATGGTGCCAATAAATACTTCATCTTTGTCACTGCTGTTGATGGATAAGTTGGATTGATGTTAAGGCAACTTGATCAAGGACAGTAAATCCCTTGTATAGTGTTTCAGCAACTGTACAGACAGAAGGTGAACGGGATTTCATTTTATGTGACAGAACAAGCTAGTATAGTGTAGAGATTCATTGTACCATCTAAACCGTTGTGAAATATATTTTCCATTACCAAAAATAATGTATTTTCAGCAGTTTGAAGCTGATGTACGAAACAGAAAGTAAAACTTAAGAATGGGAAGCATTGAAATAGCGCACATAGAACAGATCTACCACTTCTTAGACTTGCTTTCATTCACAATGACATATTTATAACACCACATTTCTATGTGAATTGGGTCAGGTCGCCCAAAAAGTTACATATTGCAGCTTTAACTGTGTAATGTGAGATGGGAAAACTGTGGAACCTAACTACAACTAGAACCCAGAGTTGTTGGTCTAGTCATGGGCTAGGTGTCAGGCATTGAGGTTATGGGATGAACGCTATGTGATAAAGGGGGTAGACTTACAGTGATGCCCTGGTTGACAGATGTGGTTGGTACTTTAGCCAAGTCCTCTCGTTGGTTGACATGCGATCCATGTTGTATGTAGAGGATATTAAGCCTTGTCAGGTAGCCTGGCGCTTAAGAGCGTTGGGTCAATAACTGAAAGGTAGTTGGTTCAAATCCCTGAGCCGGCAAGGTGGAAAAATCTGCTGTTCTGCCCTTGAGCATGGCAGTTAATCCCCACTACAACTACTCCTCGGGCACCGATGATGCTGATTCAGAGGGGTTGGGTTAAATGCTGAAGACATAATTTGGGTGAATCCATTCAGTTGTGCAACTGACTAGGCATCTGCTTTCCATCTATGACATGTACAGTGTACAATGCAGATGGATAATCACGCTAGCAATGCCCTCATGGCCACACCAGCCGTAATAACATTAACCATCCCAGCTAGCACATTTGGTTCCTAGGAAGTTGTGGCAACGTATGTTTTTGGTTTCTCATTGGTGCTGGGAACGAGGCCATACGTTTCCTGACCAGTAAAACTGAAGTGAAAATGTCTCTTGTTCTTGAAATATACATTTTTAGGTTGTAGGGAGGTTCTGAGAGCATTTTAGTATGGTTCCCTGAACATTCTCCTGGGAAGTTTTATTAACGTTCTGAGAATGGAAATTATAGGTTATTTGAAGGTAATAAAATAACATTCTGAGAACATCTTTCAATAAGACTTTTAAAAGCACTGCTAGTTTGGGTTAACTGTTTTGAACTCCAAGCACAGACAGGACAGAGGAAAATTAATTTGCTTCGGCATTAACCATCATCAAACACTTTCTTTTTATTGTGGCACGCCATCAGTGAGATTCAAACGTATGATCTTCTGTTCTCTATCCAGGATGGAGCTAGCATGCCATGTCTTTTTTACTCATACTAAGCTGTTCAAACAGACCCCATTTCAAAGGAAACAAGCACTCATTAAGATCAGGTGTGGCCAATTAATAGGGGCTGCCAACACACTCCCGCTCCTCCTCTGGCGCTCATTGTCGCCAGTTTACTCATTATTATGCACACCTGACACCATCGTTAAGCGCACCTGCGCTTCACGAGACTCATCTGGACTCCATCACCTTGCTGATTACCTCCCCTTTATCTGTCACTCCCTTTGGTTCTTTCCCCAGGTGTTATTGACTCTGTTTTATGTCTGTACACTAGTCGTGTTTCTTGTTTTGTTTATTTATCAAATTCAATCCCTGTACTTGCTTCCTGATTATTAGTGTACATGTTACAGAATAACATCTCCCCAAAGGGAAGCAACAGGGTTCTTTTTAATATAAAAAAATAATAAAAAATTCAACTGGTGACGTCGGGTCCAAGGGCGGCTGCCGACGCAACCGGGGATGCCCCAGCTGGCTCGTCAAGCTTCCATGCCTCAGCTGGCTTGATGCTGGCTTGATAGGTTCACAAACCTCGGTTGGCTTGTCAGGCTTCCATAGCCGACACTACTGGGGTTCCCACGCCTCAGTTGGCTCTGCAGGTTCCCACGCCTCAGCTGGCACTGCAGGTTCCTGGTCCTCGGGACTGTCCCTGTGGTCGGCGGAGCTGCACATCAGGGACAGGGTACTGTACCATCTACTCTCGCTCCTCCTCTCTGGCGCTCGTTGTTGCCAGTTTGCTCATTATTACGCACACCTGCGCTTCATGAGATCCACCTGGACTCCATCTCTTTCCTTATTACCTCCCCCTATATCTGTCACTCCCTTTGGTTCTTTCCCCAGGCGTTATTGATTGTTTGTTTCATGTCTGTATGCTACGTGTTTCTTGTTCTGTTTGTTTATTTATTAAATTTGCTCCCTGTACTTGCTTCCCGATTCTTAACGTACACGTTACACACTTCTTAATGTTCTCTGAATGTTACTAAAGATTTTATGAAAAGTTTTCTTACCGTTTGAGAACATGACTTTAAATAAAACCGTTAGGAAATGTTATGCTGAGGTATTAGTGTAGCTATTCCCTCCGCAAGGCAATCAAACAAGCTAAGCGTCAGAATAGAGACAAAGTAGAGTCGCAATTCAACGGCTCAGACACAAGAGATATGTGGCAGGGTCTACAGTCAATCACAGATTACAAAAAGAAAACCAGCCCCGTCGCGGACCAGGATGTCTTGCTCCCAGACAGACTAAACAACTTCTTTGCTTGCTTTGAGGACAATACGGCCCGCTACCAAAACCTGCGGACTCTCCTTCACTGCAGCCGACGTGAGTAAAACATTTAAACGTGTTAACCCTCGCAAGGCTGCAGGCCCAGACGGCATCCCCAGCCGCGTCCTCAGAGCATGCGCAGACCAGCTGGCTGGTGTGTTTACGGACATATTCGATCAATCCTTATCCCAGTCTGCTGTTCCCACATGCTTCAAGAGGGCCACCATTGTTCCTGTTCCCAAGAAAGCTAAGGTAACTGAGCTAAACGACTACCGCCCCGTAGCACTCACTTCCGTCATCATGAAGTGCTTTGATAGACTAGTCAAGGACCATATCACCTCCACCCTACCTGACACCCTAGACCCACTCCAATTTGCTTACCGCCCCAATAGGTCCACAGACTACGCAATCGCAACCACACTGCACACTGCACTAACCCATCTGGACAAGAGGTCCATGTGAGAATGTGAGAATGCTGTTCATCGACTACAGCTCAGCATTTAACACCATAGTACCCTCCAAACTCGTCATCAAGGTCCCCTGGGTCTCGACCCCGCCCTGCGCAACTGGGTACTGGACTTCCTGACGGGCCGCCCCAAGGTGGTGTGGGTAGGTAACAACATCTCCACCCCGCTGATCCTCAACACTGGGGCCCCACAAGGGTGCGTTCTGAGCCCTCTCCTGTACTCCCTGTTCACCCACGACTGCGTGGCCATGCATGCCTCCAACTCAATCATCAAGTTTGCAGATGACACTACAGTGGTAGGCTTGATTACCAACAACGACGAGATGGCCTACAGGGAGGAGGTGAGGGCCCTCGGAGTGTGGTGTCAGGAAAATAACCTTACACTCAACGTCAACAAAACAAAGGAGATGATTGTGGACTTCAGGAAACAGCAGAGGGAGCACCCCCCTATCCACATCGACGGGACAGTAGTGGAGAGGGTAGTAAGTTTTAAGTTCCTCGGCGTACATATCATGGACAAACTTAATTGGTCCACCCACACAGACAGCGTGGTGAAGAAGGCGCAGCAGAGCCTCTTCAACCTCAGGTGGCTGAAGAAATTTGGCTTGTCACCAAAAGCACTCACAATTACAGATGCACAATCGAGAGCATCCTGTCGGGCTGTATCACCGCCTGGTACGGCAACTGCTCCGCCCACAACCGTAAGGCTCTCCAGAGGGTAGTGAGGTCTGCACAACGCATCACCGGGGGCAAACTACCTGCCCTCCAGGACACCTACACCACCCGATGTCACAGGAAGGCCATAAAGATTATCAAGGACAACAACCACTCGAGCCACTGCCTGTTCACCCCGCTATCATCCAGAAGGCGAGGTCAGTACAGGTGCATCAAAGCAGGGCCCGAGAGACTGAAAAACAGCTTCTATCTCAAGGCCATCAGACTGTTAAACAGCCACCACTAACATTGAGTGGCTGCTGCCAACATACTGACTCAACCCCAGCCAATTTAATAATGGAAAAATGTATGTAAAAAATTTATCACTAGCCACTTTAAACAATGCCACTTAATGTAATGTTTACACACCCTACATTACTCATCTCATATGTATATACTGTACTCTATACCATCTACTGCATCTTGCCATCTGTATGTAATACATGTATCACTAGCCACTTTAAACAATGCCACTTTCATATGTTTACATACCCTACATTACTCATCTCATATGTATATACTGTACTCGATACCATCTACTGCATCTTGCCTATGCCGTTCTGTACCATCACTCATTCATATATTTTTATGTACATATTCTTCATCCCTTTACACTTGTGTGTATAAGGTAGTTGTTGTGAAATTGTTAGGTTAGATTACTCGTTGGTTATTACTGCATTGTCGGAACGAGAAGCACAAGCATTTCGCTACACTCGCATTTACATCTGCTAACCATGTGTATGTGACAAATAACATTTGATTTGATTTATTAAAATTCCCACAGAAGAATGTTACTAACATTCTCTTAACTACTCAATTAAATGTAAAGTAATGGATTACAAGGTACCACTTAGGTTAATCAAGCTGGGATGCTGTTGAGTCAATTTGCCCCATTCCTTTGAGGAACTGAGGCTTGAATTAGAATAATAATGAAGGTTGTGAGTGATGTGGATTTAATGTGGTTCCTTAAGTTCTGCTAGGCTTTACTTACTGTGCTTACAACTCTCTCTCTCTCTATCTCTGACAGTATCTCTGGGTGCTCATGGGAGATATGCTCAGAAGTTGTTGACTGATTTGTTCGCTAACTACACCAACGCTCTGAGACCGGTGGAGGACACAGACCACATCATCAACGTCACACTGCAGATCACCCTCTCACAGATCATTGACATGGTAACACACACAAAAACATATATACAAATGCATACATACACAAGGTCACCACGATGACCCCACATGCACTACTTATCCTCTGTATAGGCCTCCACTGATACTGTTTTGCCTGCAGGATGAGCGTAACCAGATCCTGACCACGTACCTGTGGATCCGGATGGTGTGGACGGACGCCTACCTCACTTGGAAGAAGGAGGACTACGATGGTCTCGATACCATCCGCATACCTAGTAGTTATGTGTGGAGGCCTGATATTGTCCTATATAACAAGTAGGTCTGGCTGGTATTGAGACACATCGGTTCTTCCTGCACGGGTTTGTTGTCCTCTTCCTCACACTCCTTTTCCTCACCCTCCTCTGCTATGGACACGAGCTGGACACCGTAGATGCTGTTACTCAGGGGGTGTCAAGGCAACAGGTGTGCTTCTGATGCTCATCACAGTGTATTGGAGCAGTAGTTTTTTCACTAGTGTCAGGGGTTCTTCCTGGTTAGGTCACGTAGACAGGACGGTTTCCTGGCACTAGTTATAATTTATGGCAATGTCAACCTGAAATGAAAAATAAATAGAACTAAAGACAAGGTTGGTCGCCTGTCTTTTCTAGTATGCGGTTTTTACGCTTGTTTATGGATACTAGTTGTTCTTGCCAAAACTAGCACCTGGATCTAGACGTACTGCTGTGCACAGGGATTTGCATTGGGAAATACAGTATAAGTGGAATAGTCCTTCTATTTATTATTTCACAGTATCTTATTCTCCCTTTATTTTGTTATGTTTTAATCTCTATTTGTTGTAATTACAACACACAACTGAATCAGTAATCCCTTTAGGATGGGCTTGACTTGAACATGTTCTATATCATTTTTTCCAGAGATTATATCTGGACAGGTGTGAGGGTTGTGTGTTACATGAAACTCACAATAATCCCCTTCCTGAGCTAACACTCTACCTGTTTAAATTTTGAATCCCTGTTGGAGGAAGGTTGGTAGCAGGGGGATGCCACAGAATGCAGATTAAGTTCCTAAAATATGGTTCCTGAGAAAATTCCAACTTTGAGGGTGGTGACTATTAAAGTTCTATGTTCATTCCAGTCCCTGTGATCAAGGTCAGAAATGTAGTGAGAGTGTTGAGTGTAGGAGTTGGCTATGAGAGGAGGGCTCCACTCCTGCCCTCCCCAATCTCTTTGCGCCTCGAACATCACCTGTCTGTCTGTCTGTGTCTGTCTGTCTGTCTGTCTGTCTGTCTGTCTGTCTGTCTGTCTGTCTGTCTGTCATTAAGGTATTAGACACTCCATGCCCATCTTCCTTCCCTACATTTCTGCCCTTTGTCTTTTCCCAGTCACACCTCTAAAGAGTCTTTAGTCACTTGACAGTAAGTATATATTTTCTTTTTTTCTTTAATATCAATTGTAGATAATAAATAATTTTCTATGGTTTTAATTGCCTTCTTTGTTCGCCAATGAATTCCTCACACACTCTTTCCCCTGCCTCTTCTCCCTCCCTCCGTCTCTCCTCCTCCCATCATCCCTTTGCTATTTCTCCCCCATATACACTCCCCCCTCTTTCCAAACTCCCTACTCCTCCTTCTCCCTTCCCTCCCTCTCACCTCTTACCCATACACTCTCCATTCCTCGCCCCCCCCCCCCCCTCAGTGCTGATGACCAGTTCTCCAGCTCTATGGAGACCAACGTGGTGATCCGTAACGACGGACAGATCATGTGGGACCAGCCGGCCATCAGTAAGAGCTCGTGCTCCGTGGACGTGTCCTTCTTCCCGTTTGATGCCCAGCAGTGTCGCCTAACCTTCGGCTCCTGGACACACAACGGCAACCAGATGGACCTGGTCAACGCCCTGGACAGCGCTGACCTGGCCGACTTTGTGGCCAACGTAGAGTGGGAGGTCAGATTGATTAGTTTATTTTGCCACTTTTCTATCCTTTATTTATACCAATGCTTTTGCTACTGTTTATACAGGCAAAGCCTGATCTTTATTCCCTTTTTGCACTTTATTGATTGAAAACACTTTTGCATTTGTAAGACTGTCTTATCTTGATGTTTTTTTTTACACTGAACAAAACTATAATTGCAACATGTAAAGTGTTGGTCCCAGGTTTCATGAGCTGAAATAAAACATTTTCCATACACACAAAAAGCTTTTTATCTCTGCACAAATTATGTTTAATTTTGTGCACAAATTTGTTTACATCCCTGTTAGTGAGCATTTCTTCTTTGCCAAGATAATCCATCCATCCAAATGGCATGATCATTACACATGTGCACCTTGTACTGGGGACAATAAAAGGCCGCTCTATAACATTTTGTCACACAACACAATGCCACAAATGTCTCAAGTTTTCAGGGATCATGCAATTGCCATGCTGACTGCAGGAATGTCCACCAGAGCTGTTGCCAGAGAATTTAATGTTAATTTCTCTACCATAAGCCGCCTCCAATATCATTTTAGACTATGTGGTAGTACGTCCAACCGGCCTCACAAACATTGACCACGTGTATGGTGTCATGTGGGCGAGCGGTTTGCTGATGTCAACATTGTGAACAGAGTGCCCCATAGTGGCAGGCATAAGCTATGGACAATGAACACAATTGCATTTTATTGATAGCAATTTGAATGTACAGAGATACCGTGACGAGATCCAAGAGTATGTACATGCCAGTCAAGTTCTTCCACACCGATCTCAGCTAACTATTTCTGTATGGACCTTGCTTTGTACAAGGTGGCATTGTCATGCTGAAACAGGAAAGGGCCTTCACCAAACTGTTGCCACAAAGCTGGAAGCAAAGAATGGTCTAGAATGTAATTTTATGCTATAGTGTCAAGATTTCCCTTCACTGGAACTAAGGAGCCTAGCCCATGAAAAACAGCACCAGACCAGTATTCCTCCTCCACTGAACTTTACAGTTGGCAATATGCATTCGGGAATGTAGTGTTCTACTGTCATCCGCCAAACCCAGATTCATCAGTCGGACTGCCAGATATTGAAGCGTGATTCATAACTCCAGTGTTTCCACTACTCCAAAGTCCAATGGTGGTGAACTTTACACCACTCCAGCAGACGCTTGTTATTGCGCATGGTGATCTTAGGCTTGTATGTGGCTGCTTGGCCATGGAAACTCATTTCATGAAGCTCCCGACAAACAGTTTCCAGAGGCAGTTTGGAACTTGGTAGTGAGTGCTGCAACCGAGGCCAGAAATGTTTTTATTATGAGCTACAGGCTTTAGCACTCGGCAGTCCCGTTCTGTGAGCTTGTGTTGCCTACCACTTCGCGGCTGAGCCGTTGTTTCTCCTAGACCTTTCCACTTCACAATAACAGCACTTACAGTTGACTGGGGCAGCTCTAGCAAGGCAGAAATTTGACAAACTGACTTGTTGGAAAGGTCTGCCACGTTGAAAGTAACTGAGCTATCAGTAAGGACATTCTACTGCCAATGTTTCTCTATGGAGATTGCATGGCTGTGTGCTCGATTTTATATACCTGTCAGCAATGGGTGTTGCTGAAGTAGCTGAATCCACATACTTTGGTGTATACAGTGTACGTGTGTTCGTAGACCCCTAGACTACCCCAGGGCACGCATTTCTATTATTTTCCATGCTATCCTAACAACAGGTTCTGGGTATGCCAGCCAAGAAGAACGTGATCCTGTATGGCTGCTGCTCAGACCCCTATCCAGACATCACCTACACCCTGCACCTGAAACGCAGAGCCTCCTTCTACATCTTCAACCTACTCATCCCCTGTATGATGATCTCCTTCCTGGCCCCTCTGGGCTTCTACCTGCCGGCTGACTCTGGGGAGAAAGTATCCCTGGGGGTCACTGTGCTGCTGGCCCTGACCGTGTTCCAGCTGCTGGTGGCAGAGAGCATGCCACCCTCGGAGAACGTACCACTCATAGGTGAGGGGCTTGGGGGTGTTATAAAGAGAGAGGGGGGGGGGAGATATGGAGGAGGGGGGGGAGAAACAGCTTGCCAGCAATCAGAGAGAAAGAGACACATTAGAATATATGCTTTTCTCTGGGCTTTTGAGGTCATTTTATCTCCTTCTCCAACACTAACAGAGACTGACCAGCTCGCCTCAGAGACTTTTATAGATCTTCTTCTCCCATAAACTCAGGCAGAAATGTTTAGTGAATATTGAATGGGTCTTGCTCAGCACAATGTCCTCATACAGCCTCTCTCTGCTGCTCCATTTAACTGCCTGGAATAGTAGAGATGTGATACACAGCAGGGAGACCTTTATGAATACTGAATAAGCATATTTTCTATGTACATTCACTATATTATTCCATATTTTATTGTGATAGTATTGGGATGAGCAAAAAGCACTTATTACATTTGAATCAACTTTGAAATGCATGCAGAGTTAAACAAGAGTGTAGGCATTTTTGCAGTTGTATTTCAATACAGGAATGATTTGAGTTGTAGCATTTGTGTGTGCTTGGCTTAGAGAGCTGCTGTACTAAATTGTGTTGGTGTATGTAGGATAATGTTGATGTAATGGTACAGAGGCCAGGCAAGTCGATATTGACTATCCAGATAATTTAATGTGCTGCAATCACAGCTTGATAACCTATACCCTGCCTTCTCTCTCTGGAGCAATTATGCGTGTCTGTCTATTTAACACTGTCTAGAATCCTGCAAGGCAGTGATGTTATGTTAGCCAATGTACACCATTACATTGAATGATTATGTTTGAATGTTGAGTTGTTATACATGGAATAGACTGTATTGCGGATCACTATTTCTCCACAGGGAAGTACTACATTGCTACCATGACGATGATCACCGCATCGACCGCCCTGACTATCTTCATCATGAATATCCATCACTGTGGTCCGGAGGCGCGTCCTGTCCCTGAGTGGGCCCGCCGCTTCATCCTGCACTACCTGGCACGGATCTGCTTCGTCTTCGAGGTGGGAGAGAACTGCTTCACTGGCACCCCCAAGAAACAGGCCCCGCCTGAGCCCCCACCCGACCACAATAGCAACCCCCAAACTAGAGGTACTAACTGGGATGTGAACGGGCAGGCCTGGGGAGACATGGAAGAGAGGGGTGAAGAGGAAGTGGGATGGGTGGGCGTAAAGACACCGGAAGAGAAAGAGGAGGGGAATAGACTGGATGTGAAAAAAGGGTCATACCAAATGTTTGAGCCCAGTAGGTGGAAAGACGACCTGTTTGTAAGTATAGATGCAGAAGAGGAGGAGGAGGGAGCAGCAGGAGGAGAGGCAGAAAGAGAGAAACGTTTCAGAGGGAAAATTGGGTGCATGGGAGGGGCAGAGGAAAAAAGAGGCAAAGGTGGAGGAGGAGAGAGAGGAGGTGCAAGAGGAGGAGGAGAGAGAGGCTGTGTGGAAGGAGGAGGAGAAAGAAGGAAAGGATCATTAGGAGGCGCAGAGGCTAGGGGTAGGAGGGAGGTGGTGGTGAGCGTCCAGTGTGTGTGTCAGCACCAGGCGCTCCGCAGGAACATCGAGTACATCGCCAGCTGCTATCATGACCAGCGTTCCACTCAGAGACGTACGGGTGAGTGGAGGAAGGTGGCCAAGGTCATGGACCGACTCTTCATGTGGCTCTTCTTTATCATGGTCTTCCTCATGAGCTTCCTCATTATGGGCAAGGCCGTCTGAGCACGTGCAGAGAGAAGAGGGAGAAGACTCCAGGTACAAGTGACCCTCAGGCACAGATCTAAGATCAGATCCTACCCTTCCCAAATGCTGACCTTAACCATTAAGGGGGATCCCAAACTGACCTTAGATCAGTGTCTAATGGCAACTTTATCCTACTCCGAGGGGCAGTAGGCCAACTAAACCATTCAGAGTTTACCACGGGAGATACTGTGTGTGGGTTTTTGTACGTATACTAGCTGTTTATATTCAGCACTGTGAGGTAGACTTAATTGATCTCATTTCATACAGAAGTCGTTTTCTGTGAGTCTAAAGTGTTTGTAGGGGAGACAGGAACAAACTTAATCTGTGAAATGGAGCCAAAGCAATTCTTCTGCCACCTGGCGACTATTATAAACACACACACACACAGTTTAACAAGTGCACATTTTTATATCACTATAACTTTTACCACTCTTCGTCCTTTTACCGATTTACTGTATGTGAATAATCCATTAAACAATTGTATTTTTAAGTGTACTTCTCAGGCCTGCCAGTCACTACATGAGAACCACAGTACTTTATGAGTGCACACCTGAGAAGTGCAAACTTTCTTTGAGTGCACTTGACACTGTTGAAGATTTGATGTGTAGATATAGTATAGAATGACAATGCTAAAATAATAGTAATGGTCCATGCTTAAGAAGACTAATGTATCCAATGCTTATCACTTGTCTTGTACCATAAAGAATATTGCATATGTACAAGTACGCCATTAAATGTATTAAATATTTAATAATATCCAAATCCCTCTGACTTTTTTCACTTTGTAACCCCAGGCAAATGTTTCAGATTGAGTCATGAAAGGGAAAGGAATACTGTTATCTTCTTATGGCTGAGATCCCGTTAACGGGATCGACTTGACAACAGCCAGTGAAAGTGCAGGGCGCCAAATTCAAACAACAGAAATCTCATATTTTAAATTCCTCAAACATACAAGTATTTCACACCATTTTAAAGATAAACTTGTTTTTAATCCAGCCACAGTGTCCGAATTCAGAAAGGCTTTACGACATAAGCACACCAAACAATTATTTTAGGTGAGTACCTAGTCACAGAAAAACACAGCCATTTTTACAGCCAAAGAGAGGAGTCACAAAAAGCAGAAATAGAGATAGAATTAATCACTAACCTTTGATGATCTTCATCAGATGACACTCATAGGACTTCATGTTACACAATAGATTTATGTTTTGTTCGATAAAGTTCATATTTATATCCAAAAATCTTAGGTTACATTGGCGCGTTATGTTGAGTAATGTTTTGCCTCCAAAACATCCTGTGATTTTGCAGAGAGCCACATCAATTTACAGAAATACTCATAATAAACATTGATAAAAGAAACAAGTATTATACATGGAACTTTAGATAAACTTCTCCTTGATGCAACCGCTGTGTCAGATTTTAAAAAACTTTACGGAAAAAGCACACCATGCTATAATCTGAGTACAGCGCTCAGAGCCCAAACAAGCCATACAGATATCCGCCATGTTGTGGAGTCAATAGAAGCCAGAAATAGTATTATAAATATTCACTTACCTTTGATGATCTTCATCAGAATGCACTCCCAGGAATCCCAGTTCCACAATAAATCGTTGTTTTGTTCGATAATGTCCATTACTTATGTCCAATTAGCTACTTTTGCTAGCATGTGTAGTAAACGTGTCCAAACGTCGGACGAAAACTTCAAAAAGTTATATTACAAGTCGAATAAACTGGTCAAATTTAGTAGAGAATCAATCTTCAGGATGTTGTTATCATTTATATCCAATAAGGTTCCAACCGGAGAATTCTTTTCATTCTCTATAAGTAATGGAACGCATGGCGATATCATGAGGAAAGCGCATGACCAAGAACTGGCAATCTGCCAGACCAATGACTGAAACACCTCCCATCCGGCCCCACATCACACTAGAGGCTTCATTCAGCGTTCTACAGACTGTTGACATCTAGTGGAAGGCGTAGGAAGTGCAAACAGATCCATATATTACAGGGAATTGAATAGGCGATGACTTTAACATCGACCAGTCTCAGAATTGTATTTTTATTATACTCACAGATATCACTCAAACAGTTTTCTATCCAATAGTAATAATAATATGCATATATTAGCATCTGGGACAGAGTAGGAGGCAGTTCACTATGGGCATGCAATTCATCCAAAAGTGAAAATGCTTTTCCCTATATCAAAGAAGTTAATAATTAAAAATGGTATGTAATAAATGTATCACTAGTCACTTTAAACAATGCCACTTTATATAATGTTTACATACCCTACATTACTCATCTCATATGTACATACTGTACTCTATACCATCTACTGCATCCTGCCTATACCGTTCGACCATCGCTCATCCATATATTTATATGTACATATTCTTATTCATTCCTTTACACTTGTGTGTATAAGGTAGTTGTTGTGAAATTGTTAAATTACTTGTTAGATATTACTGCATGGTCGGAACTAGAAGCACAAGCATTTCGCTACACTCACATTAACATCTGCTAACCATGCGTATGTGACCAATAACATTTGATTTGACTCACCTTCTGCACCTGACTCCCAGTGTATACGTTACTGTCTCAATAATTTTGGAGCTCACTGTAACTGCCAAAATAAAGGAAACACCAACATAAAGTGTCTTAATAGGGCTTTGGGTCACCATGAGCCAAAACAGCTTCAATGCACCTTGGTGTAGATTCTACAAGTGTCTGAAACTCTATTGGAGGAATGAAACACCATTGTTCCACAAGAAATGTCATAAGTTTGGGGGTTTTGTTGATGGTGGTGGAAAACGCTGTCTGAGGCACCGCTCCATGTCACGTTCTGACCCTAGTTCTTGTGTTATTTCTTTGTTTTAGTTGGTCAGGACGTGAGTTGGGTGGGTTATCTATGTTTTGTGTTTCTATGTTGGGTTTCTCGTTTGGCCTGATATGGTTCTCAATCAGAGGCAGGTGTTAGTCATTGTCTCTGATTGGGAACCATATTTAGGTAGCCTGTTTGCTGTTGTGTTTTGTGGGTGGTTATTTCCTGTTTAGTGTTTTTGTGTTTCACCTTTCGGGATTGTTCGTTTGTCGGTTTATTGTTTTGTTTCAGTGTTCAGTTTTATTATTAAAACATTATGGACACATACCACGCTGCATCTTGGTCCTCTTCTTCTCCTCCAGACGACGAACGTTACACTCCAGAATCTCCCGTAAGTGTTCAATTGGGTTTAGATCTGGTGACAGAGATGGCCATGGCATATGGTTAACATAATTTTCATAGTCATCAAACCATTCAGTGACCGCTCATGCCCTGTGGATGGGGGCATTGTTATTCTATAGGGGCATAGCCATGGTTTCCAAAATAACGGCCTGCCCAGCATTTTTACATATGAGCTTAAACATGATGGGATGTTAATTGCTTAATTAACTCTGAAACCACACCTGTTTAGAAACACCTGCTGTCAATATACTTTGTATCCGTCAGTCACTCAAGTGTTTTCATTATTTTGGCAGTTACCTGTATGTATCCTCAACATTTTGAACTCCTGAATGATTCTGCTGGTATTTGAGCTGGTGATGTCAAATAACCATTGGGACAATAATGAGTGGATGTTTTGGCAGCTTTTAAATTCCATCCATCGGATTAGTGAGTTTTATGGCCATAGCCTTTAAAAGCACTTTGAGTTACTTACTACAGTGATATGTTTTTTAAGAGGGAACAGTTGTTTACAGAGCACAGAGAAACGCCATGGCCAATGGAGATAGTGGTATATCATGAACCAGCCCTACGCAACTGTTTTACCACCTTTACCCATCACATTTCATCTTTCATTGTCATTCCCAGCTGATACAGATACTGTGCCTATCAACATTTTGTCTGGTGGTAATGGGGCTACCTTGGCAAACATGTCAGAGTGGTCATACATTCCTGTGTGGTGTCCCATAAACACTGAGTATACGAAACATTAAGAAAACCTGCTCTTTCTATGACAGACTGACCAGCTGATTCCAGGTGAAAGCTGTGATCCCTTATTGATGTCAGTTGTTAAATCGACTTCAATCAGTGTAGATGAATGGGCGGAGACAGGTTAAAGAAGGAATTGAGACATGGATTGTGTATGTGTTCCATTCAGAGGGTGAATGGTCAAGACAAAATATTTAAACGCCTTTGAACGGGGTATGGTAGTAGGTGCCAGGCGCACCAGTTTGTGTAAATAACTGCAACACTGCTGAGTTTTCCTGTGTGTATCAACAATGGTCCACCACCGAAAGGACAGACAGCCAACATGACACACATGTGGGAAGCATTAGAGTCAACATGGATCCAGCATCACTGTTGAATGCTTACGGCACCTTGTAGAGTCCATGCCTTGACGAATTAAGGCTGTTCTGAGGGCAAAGGGGGGGTGCAACATAAATTAGGAACACCTTCCTAATATTTTGGTATACTCAGTGTAATGTTTGGTATACCCTGATCCTGGTGCAGAATACAAATGGTTTCTCCCTCCCCATATTGACTGATACCATTCAATGATTTATAAAAGACAATACAGGGAAAAGTTGTGTCTAGTAAAAATGTAATGCCGGGTGCCGGGTTTCTCTCCATTCAGAGACACCACTATCAAGCCTGTCTGTCAGTCTGGACTTCATCACATCATCTTGCAAGTCTCCATACATGTTTCTGTGAACACATACAAACATAGTCACTTTTCTATACCAATGGCAGTTAGGATAGTTAATATCTGACACACAAACAGGTACAATGTTGAAGTTTGAACAGGTCAGACTTAAACCTACCTAGTTCTGTTCTCCCCATCGACAACCGTTGATGAGCAGGCAAGTGGTGAGGCTGGAGGTGAGGTCTTTGCCAGAGCCCCATTGATGGGCATAGATCAGCTCCCGGCCCCTCATCAAAGATACTGGTTGGTCACAGACAAACAGTAGACTGTAATTTATGTGATCTGTCACCTGGAGTTGCATGGAAAATGGTCCAGGAACACAAGGACTAGTAAGCCCTTCCCCCTCTGAGGGGCCCAAAACATTTCTGTTACAGTATTCAGAGGACTAACTATTGAATGAGTGATAGATACCAAACATAGAATAATGCTATATTATCCATCTGAAGTTGTTCACTGAGGATAACTCTGATGCTATATATGTGGATGTATTATCTCTGTGGTTACTTGTATCTGTACAGGGTGAACTCTGAATTACATTATGGAAAGGAGTTTTATTATCTTCTCATGAATTATGTCTTATTTACATTGGTGTCATCCCCATCACAAGTTTTTAGATGCTGTGACACCCTGTGGAGAGTGGGCCTTGGTGGTCAGATTACACTGTAAACTTTGGTATTGTTTGATTGGCCAATGGCTGTTGGTTTTGGGTTGAAAGGTTACACCTTCAGATGTTAGAATTAACTGCCTTTGTTCTCTCTGTTATCCTGTATCTAGTCCATTGAGGAAGGTTGTATTATCAATTCTCATTTCCTATGCTTATAGGCCTCTGGCCTAGTAAGCATCTCTTTGTTCATGCTTTGTCCTGTTAGTTAACTTTAGGATCTATATTTACACTTTGGGGTGGCAGGGTAGACTGTGGTTAGAGCATTGGGCTAGTAACCGAAAGGTTGCAAGTTCAAAGCCCTGAGCCGACAAGGCTGTCATTCTGCCCCTGAACAAGGCAGTTAACCCCCTCTTCCTAGGCTGTCATTGAAAATAAGAATTTGTTCTTAACTGACTTGCCTAGTTAAATAAAGGTAAAAAATAAATATACTCAGAATATTGTATTGCTTGTAGCGTAAGCTGTATGTCTTGTTTGTGTACAATGTTAATTAAATATCTACCTTTTTATATCTCAGACCAATTATTTTCTAGTCAACGTCACTAGTTTCCGAATGCTTGCTTGTATGTTTAAATTATCTTTATGTAGTCAGATAAACATTTGAATAGGCTAATTGCTTTGTCTTATTACGAGTCACATGTGAGGGACTGTATAATGGAACCAACCTGATCGCTGTGTTCACCTTTCTATTTCACTTCAGATATCATCAAATGTGAAGTGAAATAGAATGGAGAACACAGCGATCAGGCTGAATCCACCAGGCTAGGTTACGCCCTGGAAATAGAAAATAAGCAACAAATAATGTCAGTTTCACAATTGGGATATCAAATGAATGAAGTGCGTTACCTTCTGTATTTGTGCCCTAGACATGGGTTGCACCTCAGAGGCTATGGACTGTTTAGTTCTGAATTCCACTAACTTAGAGTGGCATGGAAATACGATGACATTACTAAAGTAAGCAAATAATTAGTAGGAAACAACTTCTGTCAGAGATGGCAATGTTGCCGTTACTGGCAAAAGGGGGCTTGATTTGTTGACATAATTGTAATCCAAACCCAACTTTCATTTACTCGTTGTGAAGCACAGAGGTTCCAAACTCCGTTTTAGACAAGACTGACTTCATGACGCAAATTATCCTATTTACACTTTGTAGTCAATTTTCACACTAGAATAAATGTTTCTGACTCATATCGATGCCACAAAGGGATTAGTTGGTTTATAGGGGCAGTCAGTCTTTAATGACCCCCCCCCCCACACACACACACACTGCCCCCTCGTGACACCCCCTCCCTCCTCCAGATAGAGTCCTAATGAGTCCTGTGGGTGTCTCATCACCTCCAAGCTCATATCAACAGTCATTATAAACCTTGTTACCAACAACACACTTTTCTGTTTTCTGTAGCAAGGAATTACAGAATAACATCATGCTTGTGTTTGTTTGCCTATTTCAAAATACAGTTTGTCTTCGTGTCGGTGGATGTAATGTGAATTATAATGATTTATTACATTTGTAAAGCACTTTTCATTATACAGAATCATCTCAAAAGTGCATAATAGTGCATTTTACTTTATTTGTGGACACAACTAGATAGGGCAACTGACACAAAGAACACAGCTGACACTATAAAGTACAAGCACACCAAGGAGCACAGATAACAACAGACAACCTTCCTAAAGAGAAATGTCTTTAAGCCGTTTTAAAGGAGCCCAGAGTTTGTGGTGCCTTCAGGTGGTCCAGGAGGGCATTCCAGAGGCTGGGGGCAGTCGATACCCCAAGGAGCGGCGCTTGGTCCTGGGGGCGTGGAGGAGCAGGCTATCGCTTGATCTGAGGGTGGCGTTATGGAGGGATAGCAGTTCTTTAAGATAAGGAAGGGCATTGCGATGAATACACTGGAAAGTCAGCAGGGGGGGTTTTGAATTCAATCCAGAATGAGATGGGGAGACAGTGCAGAGATGTGATGGTGTTTCCGCACTCTCATCAAGATCAAATCAAATCAAATCAAATTTTATTAGTCACATACACATGGTTAGCAGATGTTAATGCGAGTGTAGCGAAATGCTTGTGCTTCTAGTTCCGACAATGCAGTAATAACCAACAGTAATCTAACCTAACAATTCCACAACTACTACCTTACACACACACACAAGTGTAAAGGGATAAAGAATATGTACATAAAGATATATGAATGAGTGGTGGTACAGAACGGCATGGCAGATGCAGTAGATGGTATAGAGTGCGGTATATACATATGAGATGAGTACTGTAGGGTATGTAAACATTGTATTAAGTGGCATAGTTTAAAGTGGCTAGTGGTACATGTATTACATAAAGATGGCAAGATGCAGTAGATGATATAGAGTACAGTATATACATATGAGATGGGTAATGTAGGGTATGTAAACATTGTATTAAGTGGCATTGTTTAAAGTGGCTAGTGGTACATTTTTACATAATTTCCATCAATTCCCATTTTTAAAGTGGCTGGAATTGAGTCAGTATGTTGGCAGCGGCCGCTAAATGTTAGTGGTGGCTGTTTAACAGTCTGATGGCCTTGAGATAGAAGCTGTTTTTCAGTCTCTCGGTCCCTGCTTTGATGCACCTGTACTGACCTCGCCTTCTGGATGATAGCGGGGTGAACAGGCAGTGGCTTGGGTGGTTGTTGTCCTTGATGATCTTTATGGCCTTCCTGTGACATCGGGTGGTGTAGGTGTCCTGGAGGGCAGGTAGTTTGCCCCTGGTGATGCGTTCTGCAGACCTCACTACCCTCTGGAGAGCCTTACGGTTGTGGGCGGAGCAGTTGCCGTACCAGGCGGTGATACAGCCCGACAGGATGCTCTCGATTGTGCATCTGTAGAAGTTTGTGAGTGCTTTTGGTGACAAGCCGAATTTCTTCAGCCTCCTGAGGTTGAAGAGGCGCTGCTGCGCCTTCTTCACAACGCTGTCTGTGTGGGTGGACCAATTCAGTTTGTCCGTGATGTGTACACCGAGGAACTTAAAACTTTCCACCTTCTCCACTACTGACCCGTCGATGTGGATAGGGGGGTGCTCCCTCTGCTGTTTCCTGAAGTCCACAATCATCTCCTTTGTTTTGTTGACGTTGAGTGTGAGGTTATTTTCCTGACACCACACTCCGAGGGCCCTCACCTCCTCCCTGTAGGCCGTCTCGTCGTTGTTGGTACCTACCCTCACCACCTGGGGGCGGCCCGTCAGGAAGTCCAGGACCCAGTTGCACAGGGCGGGGTCGAGACCCAGGGTCTCGAGCTTGATGACGAGTTTGGAGGGTACTATGGTGTTAAATGCTGAGCTGTAATCGATGAACAGCATTCTCACATGGGTATTCCTCTTGTCCAGATGGGTTAGGGCAGTGTGCAGTGTGGTTGCGATTGCGTCGTCTGTGGACCTATTGGGTCGGTAAGCAAATTGGAGTGGGTCTAGGGTGTCCGGTAGGGTGGAGGTGATATGGTCCTTGACTAGTCTCTCAAAGCACTTCATGATGACGGAAGTGAGTGCTACGGGGCGGTAGTCGTTTAGCTCAGTTACCTTAGCTTTCTTGGGAACAGGAACAATGGTGGCCCTCTTGAAGCATGTGGGAACAGCAGACTGGGATAAGGATTGATTGAATATGTCCGTAAACACACCAGCCAGCTGGTCTGCGCATGCTCTGAGGACGCGGCTGGGAATGCCGTCTGGGCCTGCAGCCTTGCGAGGGTTAACACGTTTAAATGTTTTACTCACCTCGGCTGCAGTGAAGGAGAGCCCGCAGGTTTTGGTAGGGGGCCGTGTCAGTGGCACTGTATTGTCCTCAAAGCGGGCAAAAAAGTTGTTTAGCCTGTCTGGGAGCAAGACATCCTGGTCCGCGACGGGGCTGGTTTTCTTTTTGTAATCCGTGATTGACTGTAGACCCTGCCACATACCTCTTGTGTCTGAGCTGTTGAATTGCGACTCGATTTTGTCTCTGTACTGAGACTTAGCCTGTTTGATTGCCTTGCGGAGAGAATAGCTACACTGTTTGTATTCGGTCATGCTTCCGGTCACCTTGCCCTGGTTAAAAGCAGTGGTTCGCGTTTTCAGTTTCACGCGAATGCTGCCGTCAATCCACGGTTTCTGGTTTGGGAATGTTTTTATCGTTGCTGTGGGTACGACATCGTCAATGCACTTCCTAATGAACTCGCTCACCGAATCAGCATATTCGTCAATATTGTTGTTGGACGCGATGCGGAACATATTCCAATCCGCGTGATCGAAGCAGTCTTGAAGCGTGGATTCAGATTGGTCGGACCAGCGTTGAACAGACCTGAGCGCGGGAGCTTGTTGTTTGAGTTTCTGTTTGTAGGCTGGAATCAACAAAATGGAGTCGTGGTCAGCTTTTCCGAAAGGGGGGCGGGGGAGGGCCTTATAAGCGTCGCGGAAATTAGTATAACAATGGTCTAGTGTTTTTCCAGCCCTGGTAGCACAATCGATATGCTGATAGAATTTAGGGAGTTTTGTTTTTAGATTAGCCTTGTTAAAATCCCCAGCTACGATGAATGCAGCCTCAGGGTGTGTGGTTTCCAGTTTACAAAGAGTCAGATAAAGTTCGTTCAGGGCCATCGATGTGTCTGCTTGGGGGGGAATATATACGGCTGTGATTATGATTGAAGAGAATTCCCTTGGTAGATAATGCGGTCGACATTTGATTGTGAGGAGTTCTAGATCAGGTGAACAGAATGACTTGAGTTCCTGTGTGTTGTTATGATGATCACACCACTTCTCGTTAATCATAAGGCATACCCCCCCCGCCCCTCTTCTTACCGGAAAGATGTTTGTTTCTGTCGGCGCGATGCATGAAGAAACCAGCTGGCTGCACCGACTCCGTTAGCGTCCCTTGAGTTAGCCATGTTTCCGTGAAGCAGAGCACGTTGCAATCCCTGATGTCTCTCTGGAATGCTACCCGTGCTCGGATTTCATCAACCTTATTGTCAAGAGACTGGACATTGGCAAGTAGTATGCTAGGGAGTGGAGCGCGATGTGCCCGTCTCCGAAGCCTGACCACGAGACCGCCTCGTTTTCCCCTTTTTCGGCGTCGCACAGGGTCGCCGGCTGGGATCAGATCCATTGTATTGGGTGGAAGGCAAAACACTGGATCCGTTTCGGGAAAGTCATATTCCTGGTAGGAACGATGATGAGTTGACGTTAATCGTATATTCAGTAGTTCCTCCCGACTGTATGTAATGAAACCTAAGATTACCTGGGGTACCGATGTAAGAAATAACACGTAAAAAAACAAAATACTGCATATTTTCCAAGGAACGCGAAGCGAGGCGGCCATCTCTTTTCGGCGCCGGAAGTTATCCTGGCAAGGCTCTTCTGGATGTATTGGAGCTTCTGGAGACTCCTGCCAGGGATCCCTAGGAAGAGTGTGTTGCAATTTATTATTTTTACATTTTTTATTTCACCTTTATTTAGCCAGGTAGATCAGTTGAGAACAGGTTCTAATTTACAACTCCGACCTGGCCAAGATAAAGCAAAGCTGTGCGACAAAAACAACAGTTACACATGGGATAAACAAACGTACAGTCAATAGCACAATATAAAAATCTATATAGATTGCGTGTGTAAAGAGTCCTGTGTGTAGCTGGTGAGAGAGTCAGGCGCAGGACAGCAGATACGAGTAAATAAACGTGCTTTACTCAAAAAAGACAACTATACAAAGTAACATCTTGAGCACACACAGACGGACCGAAATACAATAAACAATCACTCACAAAAACCATGTGGGGAACAGAGGGTTAAATAATTAACAAGTTATTGTGGGATTGACAACAGGTGTGTGAAACAAAGACAAAACAAATGGAAAATTAAAAGTGGATCGGCAGTAGCTAGAAAGCCGGTGATGTCAACCGCCGAACGTCGCCCGAACAAGGAGATGGACCGACTTCGGCGGAAGTCGTGACAGCGTTCAAATGTAGTAATATTAGGGAGGTAAGGCGATAAATAGGCAATAGTGGCAAAATATTTAAAATTTGGCAATTAAACACTGGAGTGATAGATGGGCAGAAGATGAATGTGCAAGTAGAGATCCTGGGGTGCAAAGGAGCAAAAATTTAAGATAACAATATGGGGATGAGGTAGTTGGGTGGGCTATTTACAGATGGGCTGTGTACAGGTGCAATGATCTGTAAGCTGCTTTGACAGCTGATGCTTAAAGTTAGTGAGGGATATAAGACTCCAGCTTCAGTGATTTCTGCAATTCGTTCCAGCCATTGGCAGCAGAGAACTGGAAGGAAAGGCGGCCAAAGGAGGAGTTGGCTTGGGGAGGACCAGTGAAATATACCTGCTGGAGCGCGTGCTACGGTGGTGTGCTGCTATGGTGACCAGTGAGCTGAGATAAGGCGGGGCTTTACCTAGCAAAGACTTACAGATGACCTGGATGACCTAGTTTTACTTGCATTAAAGAGCTGTTGGAGGCCACGGAAGGAGTGTTGTATGGCATTGAAGCTTGTCTGGAGGTTTGTTAACCTTTCACGAGCCTCTACCCCGGGTCCGGGATCACCCCCCACCCCCCCCACACACTGATTAGCATAGCTAGCATAGCTTCACAAGTAGATAGTAGCATCTAAATATCATTAAATCACAAGTCCAAGACACCAGATGAAAGATACAGATCTTGTGAATAAAGCCACCATTTCAGATTTTTAAAATGTTTTACAGGGAAGACAAAATATGTAAATCTATTAGCTAAACACGTTAGCAAAATACACCACTATTCTAACTCCATCAGTTTCTTACTCCTTCAGGTGCTATCACCAATTCGGCTCAACTAAGATATTGATAGCCAATAACCTATAAAAAAAAACATCAGATGACAGTCTGATAACATATTCATGGTATAGGATAGTTTTTGTTAGAAAAAAGTGCATATTTCAGGTAGAAATCACAGTTTACAATTGCACCGACCATCACAAATCGACTAGAATTACTAGATAGAGCAACGTGTATGACCAATTTACTCATCATAAAACATTTCATAAAAATAGACAAAGCATAGCAATGGAAAGACCCAGTTCTTGTGATTTCAGACCATATTTCAGATTTTCTAAGCGTTTTTCAGCGAAAACACAATAAATCGATAAGTTAGCATACCACATGTGCAAACGTTACCAGAGCATCGATTCCAGCCAAAGAGCGCTATAACGTAATCACCGCCAAAATATATAAATTTTTTCACTAACCTTCTCAGAATTCTTCCGATGACACTCCTGTAACATCATTTTACAACATACATATACAGTTTGTTCGAAAAGGTGCATATTTAGCCATACAAAACCGTGGTTACACAATAAAAATACTAGGAAATCAAGCCTCAATATGTCTGACGTCATCTATCAGAGTGATCTAGTTTAATTGAAAGCTAATCATATACTTGACTAAAAAATACAGGGTTGACAGGAATCGAAAGACAAATTAGTTCTTAATGCAACCGCTGATTTACATTTTTAAAATTATCCTTACTTTTCAATACAGGGTTCGCCAAGTGAAGCTATACCAAACAAAATGGCGAAATATGCGTTTAAAATATTTCGACAGAACAACAATTTATCATATTAAATATTGCTTACTTTGAGCTGTTCTTGCATCAGATTCTTGGGCAATGTATCCTTTCTATGTTATAAACGTCTTTTGGTCGATAGATGTCCTCTGTCCTTCGAAATATCCACTAACGATCGAACGGGACCCCAAAACGTGTCCAAAGTTTCAGAGTGCACAACAAAGAAATTCCTCAAAATCGCACTAAACGGATATAAATTGCTATAAAACGGTTCAAATTAACTACATTATGATGTTTTTAACAACTATAACGACTGAAAACATGACCGGAGAAATATTGCTGGTTAGACAAGGATTTGGAATGAGGCAAGTCCGATGTCCTTCACGCTTCAGGCGCGCGACGAGAAAGGGCGGTCCCTATACATTTTGTGGTTTTATAATAGCTGGGATTGTGCAATAGACTCCATTCAAAACGTGATGACGTACAGACACCCAGAGGAAGACGTAGGCAGTGTCGGTTTCTTCATAGCATTCACTGTCGCCTTAAAAACAGACTCCAGATCAGGGGTAAAAATTTCTGAAATCTGAACCCTGTCATGAAAAGTGCTGTAGATATTGTTCTGTACCACTCAGAGACAAAATTCCAACTTCTATAGAAACTAGAAGGTGTTTTCTATCCAATAATAACAATAATATGCATATTGTACGATCAAGAATTTAGCACGAGGCAGTTTAATTTGGAGACCCAAATATGCTAATGCGGAACAGCACCCCCTATAGTTGCAAGAAGTTAACATGGTGTCCAGAGAAGGGCCAGAAGCATACAGAATGGTGTCGTCTGCGTAGAGGTGGATCAGAGAATCACCAGCAGCAAGAGCGAGATCATTGTTGTATACAGAGAAAAGAGTCGGCCCGAGAATTGAACCCTGTGGCACCCCCATAGAGCCTGCCAGAGGTTCGGACAACTCTAAGAAGTAGTTGGTGAACCAGGCGAGGCAGTCATTTGAGAAACCAAGGCTGTTGAGTCTGCCGATAAGAATGTGGTGATTGACAGAGTCGAAAGCCTTGGCCAGGTCGATGAAGACGGCTGCACAGTACTGTCTTTTATCAATGGCGGTTATGATATCTTTTAGGACCTTGAACGTGGCTGAGGTGCACCCATGACCCGCTCGGAAACCAGATTGCATAGCGGAGAAGGTACGGTGGGATTCGAAATGGTCGGTGATCTGTTTGTTAACTTGGCTTTCGAAGACTTTAGAAAGGCAGGGTAGGATAGATATAGGTCTATAACAGTTTGGGTATAGACTGTCTCCCCCTTTGAAGAGGGGGATGACCGTGGCAGCTTTCCAATCTTTCGGGAATAGGCAATAGTCCAGCCTCGAGGAGATAAAAGCATGGACAAGATTCTCTGCATCAGACTGAGTGAGGGTTGGACGAAGTTTGGCAATGTTCTTCAGGTATTGAATGGCACTTTACACAGTTGTTTGATGTGGCTGCCAAAGGTCAGGGAGGAATCGAGCTTAAGTGTTACACACAAGTGTTTGAGAGTTGACCTGGGGCAGCATGTAGCGTGTGGAGTCCTTAGGGTGTGTGTGTGTACGTGCGTGAGTCTGTTTGATGTAATAGCTCATTAAGAGAGGTGATGGCCCCAGGTGTCTGCATTGAACATTCTCTGAAGTGAAGACTAATAGGGCAGTGTCAACATAAACACACTTTTCCTACTAATTAAAACCCTACTAACTATCATGAACCCTTATGACCTCACTATCACATTCACAAAGCAAACACATGAACGCACACACTGCATGCTGCCACAGGTTAATTGGGGTATGGCAAACTCCCCTCTCTCTGTATCTCTGGCACCCCTTCTCTCGCTCACTAAACCTGCATCTGTGAGAGACATTACTGTGCAGCCGTATTCATCGACCTGGCCAAGGCTTTCGACTCTGTCAATCACTACATTCTTATTGGCAGCCTCGGCAGCCTCGACAGCCTTGGTTTCTCAAATGATTGCCTCGCCTGATTTACCAACTACTTCTCTGAGAGTTCAGTGTGTCAAATCGGAGGGCCCGTTGTCCGGACCTCTGGCAGTCTCTATGGGGGTGCCACAGGGTTCAATCGTTGGGCCGACTCTCTTCTCTGTATACATCAATGATGTTGCTCTTGATGCTGGTGATTCTCTGATACACCTCTACGCAGACGACACCATTCTGTATACTCTGGCCCATCTTTGGACACTGGAGGTTAGTTAATAACACAGAAGAGCTTCAATGCCATACACCTCTCCTTCCGTGGCCTCCAACTGCTCTTAAACGCAAGTAAAACTAAATGCATGCTATTCAACCGATCACTGCCCGCACCTGCTCGCCCGTCCAACATCACTACTCTGGACGGCTCTGACTTAGAATACGTGGACAACTACAAATACCTACAGTAGGTGTCTGGTTAGATTGTAAACTCTCCATCCAGACTCACATTAAGCATCTCCAATCCAAAATTAAATCTAGAATCGGCTTCCTATATCGCAACAAAGCATCCTTCACTCATGCTGCCAAACATACCCTCGTAAAACTGACCATCCTACCGATCCTCGACTTCGGTGATGTCATCTATAAAATAGCCTCCAACACTCTACTCAACAAACTGGATGCAGTCTATCAGAGTACCATCCGTTTTGTCACCAAAGCCCCATACACTACCCACCATTGCGACCTGTACGCTCTCGTTGGCTGGCCCTCGCTTCATACTCGTCGCCAAATCCACTGGCTACAGGTTATCTACAAGTCTCTGCTAAGTAAAGCCTCGCCTTATCTCAGCTCACTGGTCACCATAGCAGCACCCACTCGTAGCACGCGCTCCAGCAGGTATATCTCACTGGTCACCCCCAAAGCCAATTCCTCCTTTGGTCGTCTTTCCTTCCAGTTCTCTGCTGCCAGTGACTGGAACGAACTGCAAACATTTCTGAAGCTGGAGACTCATATCTCCCTCACTAGCTTTAAGCACCAGCTGTCAGAGCAGCTCACACATCACTGCATCTGTACATAGCCAATCTGTAAACAGCCCATCTATCTACCTACCTCATCAACCTACTGTATTTATTTATTTATCTTGTTCCTTTGCACCCCAATATCTCTACTTGCACATTCATCTTCTGCACATCTACCATTCCAGTGTTTAATTGCTATATTGTAATTACTTCGCCACCATGGCCTATTTATTGCCTTAACTCCCTTATCTTACCTCATTTACACTCACTGTATATAGACTTTTTGTTTTCTTTGTTCTACTGTATTATTGACTGTATGTTTTTGTTTATTCCATGTGTAACTCTGTGTTGTTGTATGTGTCGAATTGCTATGCTTTATCTTGGCCAGGTCGCAGTTGCAAATGAGAACTTGTTCTCAACTAGCCTACCTGGCTAAATAAAGGTGAAATAAGAAAATTCTAAATAAAACATCTTTGGACAAGAATGCAAATTAAGCCTTAAGCTTATAATTCCAGTATATAACAAACTGACTAAAACTATAAGGGCACAGGGCGAGACCCAGATGCAGACATGGGAGGCAGATGGTTCGAGTCTCTGATATTTATTAGTATCCAAGGGTTAGGCAAGTGAATGGTTGTGGGCAGGCAGAAAGATCATAACAAGGTCAGAGTCCAGGAGATACAGAGTGGCAGGCAGGCTCGAGGTCAGGGCAGGCAGTATGGTCAGGCAGGTGGGTTCAGTCAGGGCAGGCAAGGGTCAAAATCGGGAGGACTAGCAAAAGAGAGATAAGAAAAGCAGGAGCACGGGAAAAACACACTGGTTGACTTTACAAGACGAACTGGCACAGAGAGACGGGAAACACAGTGATAAATACACCGGGGAAAATAAGCGACCCCTGCCCCGTGGTCGAACCCTCAGGAGGCGTCTCACCGTATACGCTGGCTGGCCATCGATGACACAGGGGGAGGGATGGGCCTAGAAACAGAAGACAGAGGGCTTAATCCTGGACACATGAAAAGTAGGGTGAACGCGGAGGGTACGGGGCATCAGAAGGCGGACAGCGGTGTAACTAAGGACTCTAGAAATGGGGAAAGGACCAATGAAACGGGGGGGATTCTACCCGGAGGGGTAGGTCCTGAGTGAACAATCATACCCTCTGCCCAATATGATAGCGGGGAGCCTGAGTCCGGTGGTGATCCGCTTGTTGACAATACCTGGAAGTGGTCTTGAGAAGAGCCGCCCGAGCTCTGTTCCAGGTACGCTGACAGTGGCAGACGAACATTTGGGCTGAAAGTATGTTGACCTCAACTTCTTGCTCTGGGAAGAGCGGAGGCTGATACCCCATGGAAAATTCGAAAGGGGAGAGTCCATTGGCCGAGCAGGGGAGAGTGTTCCTGGCATATTCCACCCAGACCAGATGCTGACTCCAGATGGTGGGGTCACTGGCAACGAGACACCGGAGTGCCGTCTCCATGTCTTGATTGGCTCACTCCGACTGGCCGTTGGATTGGGGATGAAAACCGGAGGACAGGCTGGCCGATGACCCGATAAGGGTGCAGATCGCCTTCCAGAATCGGGACGAAAACTGAAGATCCCGATCTGAGACAATGTCGACCGGGAGTCCATGGATTCGGAAGACATGCTGCACCATGAGCTGGACCGTCTCCTTGGCTGAAGGTAACTTAGGAAGAGGGACAAAATGGGTGGCCTTGGAGAACCTGTCAACCACCGTCAGGATGGTGTTGTTGCCATCTGACGGAGGAAACACAGTGACAAAATCCAGGGAAATATGGGATCCGGGGCGATGAGGAAAAGGAAGTGGCTGAAGGAGGCCAGAAGGAGCTTGCTGAGGAGTCTTGCTTTGAGCACACACCATGCATGCGGCGACGAAGGCCGAGACATCAGGAGCCATGGTGGGCCACCAGAAGCGTTGTCGGAGGAATGCTACGGTATGACGAGCACCAGGATGACAGTTAAGCCTGGAGGAGTAAGCCCATTCCAGGACTTGAGGCTGGGCCGAATCAGGAACGAACATCTGGTTAGCCGGCCCCCCGGCTGGGAACGTTTTGCTTTGCGGACCAGAGCCTCAATACCCCAGACAATCGAAGCCGCCAAACATGAGGCAGGGAGGATGGTCTCTGATTCTGAGGGTGTGGCAGAGGAACTGTACAGGCGGGAAAAGATATTTGGATCCTGGGCGGTAGGAGATGGTGAAAATAAACCTGCAAATAACATGGCCCAACGGGCTTGCCTTGAGTTAACTTCTCTAGGATAGGGGGCAGCATTTTCACTTTTGGATAAATAGCATGCCCAATTTCAACTTCCTTCTACTCATCCCCAGAATATAAGATATGCATATTATTTGTAGATTTGGATAGAAAACACTCTGAAGTCTCTAAAACTGTTTGAATCATGTCTGTGAGTATAACAGAACTTATGTAGCAGGCAAAACCCCGAGGACTAACCACTCTGATATTTTTTTTTTAGGTCACTGTCTGTTCAAGGAGTTTTCATTGGGATACTAGATTTCTAATCAACTTGTTTGCAGTTCCTACCGCTTCCACTGGATGTCACCAGTCTTTGGAAATTGGTTGAGGTTATTCCTTTGTGCAATGAAGAAGTACGGCCATCTGGAATCAGTGTATTGTTATGTGTACTGTTTGAGAGTTGCGCAAGACTAGAAAAGTAGCGTTAGTTTGTTGTCCTCCTGTATTGAAAACAGATAGACCCGTCTTCAATTTGATCGATTATTAATCTTTAAAAATACCTAAAGTTGTATTACAAAAGTAGTTTGAAATGTTTTGGCAAATTTTTGAGATATCTTGTAGTGACGTTGCGCAAATTGGAAGCTGTTTTTTTTCTGGATCAAACGCGCCAAATAAATTGACATTTTGGATATATATGGACGGAATTAATCGAACAAAAGGAACATTTGTGATGTTTATGGGACATATTGGAGTGCCAACAAAAGAAGCTCATCAAAGGTAAGGCATGATTTATATTTTATTTCTGCGTTTTGTGTTGCGCCTGCAGGGTTGAAATATGCTACACTCTCTTTGTTTACTGTTGTGCTATCATCAGATAATAGCATCTTATGCTTTCGCCGAAAAGCCTTTTTGAAATCTGACATGTTGGCTGGATTCAGAACGAGTATAGCTTTAATTTGGTATCTTACATGTGTGATTTAATGAAAGTTTGATTTTATATAATTTCAAAAATAATTGGCACTCTGCATTTTCCCTGGCTATTGGCCAAGTGGGACGCGAGCGTCCCGCCTATCCCAGAGAGGTTTTAAGGTGCTTGGCAGTGCGGAGGTATTCTAAATTCTTATGGTCAGTCCAAACCAAAAATGGATGTTCCACCCCTTCCAGCCAATGCCTCCACTCCTCCAGAGCCATCTTAACCGCTAGGAGTTCCCGGTTGCCAACGTCATAGTTCCTCTCTGCCAAGTTGAGACGATGGGACATGAATGCACAGGTATGAAGCTTTGGTCCTGGATGGATCGCTGGGAAAGCGCGGCCCCGACTCCCTTGTTGGAAGCGTCAACCTCCACCACAAACTGATGGGTTGGATCTGGATGGATGAGGATGGGAGCAGTGGTGAATCGTTGCTTCAGATCCACAAAAGCCTTGTTCACTGCTGGGACCATGTGAACAGTACCTTGGGAGAGGCGAGTGCAGAGAGGGGAGCCACCAGGTTGCTGTAGCCCCAAATTAAATGGCGGTAAAAATGAGCAAACCCCAGAAACCGTTATAGCTGCACCCTAGATGTGGGTTTGGGCCAATCCACCACCGCTCTCATTTTTTCCGGATCCATCTGAACATTCCCTTCAGTGATGATGCATCCCAGAAAAGAGATTGTGGAGCGGTGGAACTCGCACTTCTCCGCTTTTACAAACAACTGGTTCTCCAGGAGGCGCTGAAGGACTTGTAAAACATGGAGAACGTGTTCCTGGGCGGAACGGGAGAAAAGCAGGATGTCATTGAGGTAAACAAAAACAAACCGGTTCAACATGTGCCGGAGCACATCGTTGACCAGGACCTGGAAGACAGCAGGAGCGTTAGGGAGTCCAAACGGCATGACCAGCTACTCATAGTATCCACTTGCTGTGTTGAAAGCCGTCTTCTACTAATCTCCTTCGCGTATCCGAACAAGGTGGTAGGCATTCCAGAGGTCCAGTTTAGAAAAGATGGTTGCAACCCTGGAGAGGTTCGACGAGAAGAGTTGTAGCGGGTACCAATTATTGAGCGTGATGTCATTGAGGCCCCGGTAATCAATACAAGGACGCAGGGTCTTGTCCGTCTTTCCCACAAAGAACCATGTGCCGGCAGGAGAGGCAGATGGGTGAATGCTCCCAGCAGCCAGAGAGTTCCTAATGTACTCCTCCATGGCCTTGGTCTCAGGGCCAGACAGGGAATATAGCCGGCCTCGAGGCAGTTGTGGTGCACGGGAGGAGTTCAATAGCACAATCGTAAGGACGATGTGGAGGAAGGGAGATAGCACGAGCTTACTGAAAACCTCCCGGAGGTCCTGATACTCTGCGGGAATGGCAGAGAGATCCGAGGCCGTACTTAACCCTGGAGGCAGACGTTCCGGGGAAGGCTGGGCCAACTTTAGACAGTGTGAATGGCAGAATGGGCTTCAAGCCAGGATTGAATCCATGGTCCAGTCAATAACGGGATTGTGCTTCTGGAGCCAAGAAAATCCCAAAACAGGGATATGAGGAGAAGCTGTATTGACTCATTATGATTACCAGATATCCACAGATTAATGGGAACTGTGCTGTGTATGACTCTACCAATGGAACGGCCATCCAGTGCTCTGGCATCCATGGGAACAGAGAGTAGTTGAGTGGGAATACCTAGTTCCAATACCAGGGTAGTGTCCATGAAACTCTCATTAGCCCCAGAGTCAATGAGCACCCGGAAAGACTGACTGGTCTCTCCACAGCAGGATAACAGCAAAAGGGGGGTGGGTATAAGGAATTAGAGGATTCCCAGTCTGGCTCACCAGTGTACTTGTACCTACTAATGATTTAGGTATCTTCACCGGGCAGGTAGCTATGAAATGCCTGCAGCACCACAATATAGACAACTGTTGTAGCTTAGCCTATGTGAACGTTCCCTAGGCGATAATCTAGCTCTTCCCAGTTGCACAGGTTCCGGTGTATCCGACTCACCCATTGTTGATGATTCGCGAGGGAGCTCGGGTGGCTTCGGATTGTCTCGGAAAAACAGTCTTCAGGGACTTCCGGATTCCCTCGAGGTGAGCGAGCCACAGCGGATGAACGAGTGTGACCTAGGCCAGACCTCCTCTCACTCCTGCATTCCTGTAGACGTCCATCAATCCTAATAGTGAGAGCGATGAGGGAATCGAGGTCAACCGGTTATTCCCGAGCAGCTAGCTCATCTTTTATTTCCTCTGATAATCCGTGGAGGAAGGTATCGAAAAGCACATGTGACAGAGTCGGTATCGAAATTGGTGCGTGGGGCTGCCACAGGACCAACCAGGCTGGGGAGACCTACAGGAGGCCTGGTGCGTGGAGGAGGCACCGGATGGACCGGGCTGTGGGGGAGCACTGGAGCTCTGGTGCGCAGCCTTGGCACCACTCCTCCAGGCTGGATGACCACTTTAGCCCGGACCCTCCAGAGTGCAGGCACAGGTTGAACAGGGCTGTGGGTGAGCACTGGAGATCTAGTGCCTACTACGCACACCTCTCCCTTAGGCTCCACTCCCACATTTGCCCGGCACGAGCGGAGCGCAGGCATAGGACGCACTGCACCCTCCCAGCGCCCCGGAGACACAGCACGCAGAGCCGGCGCAGGATACCCTGGGCTGAAACGGCGTACCGGAGACCATACACGCTGAGCTGGCACAATACGCCCTAGCTGGATGCCCACTCTCGCAAGGCACTTGCTGGCCTATAGCGCTCCGGGCTATGAGCGCGTACTGGCGACACCATGCGCTTCACCGCATAACACGGTGCCTGACCAGTAACGCGCTGCTTTCGGTAAGCACGGGGAGTTGGCTCGGGTCTATCGCCTGACTCCACCAATCTCCCCGTGTGCCCCCGCCCAAATAATTGTTTTGGGGCTGCCTCTCGTGCCTGTTGCGCTGCCTTACCTCATATCGCCGCCGCTCAGCTTTAGCTGCCTCCAGTTCTTCTTTGGGGTGGCGATATTCCCCAGCCTGTGCCCAGGGTCCCTTGCCGTCCAATATCTCCTCCCATGTCCATTTCTCCAGATATCGCTGCCTCTCTATACCACACTGCTTGGTCCTTTCTTGGTGGGTGATTCTGTAACAAACGTCGTCGGGAGAAGGAGAAGAGGACCAAGGTGCAGTGTGGTAAGTGCTCATTTTTAATGTTATAAAATAAACTGAACACTGAAATGACAAAAACAACAAAGAGAGAGAACGAAACGAAACAGTTCTGTAAGGTATACACACAAAACAGAAAACAATCACCCACAACTCAAAGTGGGAAAACAGGCTACCTAAGTATGGTTCTCAATCAGAGACAATGATTAACAGCTGCCTCTGATTGGGAACCATACCAGGCCAAACACAGAAATACAAAACCTAGAACAAAACATAGAATGCCCACCCCAACTCACGCCCTGACCAAACCAAAATAGAGACATAAAAAATAAACTAAGGTCAGAACGTGACAATCTGTTGGATGACTGGTATGATGTAGTTATTGAGCGTTTTCACTGCAGGTATATTGTATTGTTTCGAATATTCAATAAAGAAAAAAAAGAAATCAGACAAACTGAACTTGAGTGTGCATAACTATTCACTCCCCCAAAGTCAATACTTTGTAGAGCCACCTTTCTTGCAGCAATTACAGCTGCAAGTCGCTTGGGGTATGTCTCTATAAGTTTGGCACATCTAGCCACTGGGATTTTTGCCCATTCTTCAAGGCAAAACTGCTCCAGCTCCTTCAAGTTGGATGGGTTTCGCTGGTGTACAGCATTCTTTAAGTCATACCACAGATCCTCAATTGGATTGAGGTCTGAGCTTTGACTAGGCCATTCCAAGACATTTAAATGCTTCCCCTTAAACCACTTGAGTGTTGCTTTAGCGGTATGCTTAGGGTCATTGTCCTGCTGGAAGGTGAACCTCCGTCCCAGTCTCAAATGTCTGGAAGACTGAAACATGTTTCCCTCAAGAATTTCCCTGTATTTAGTGCCATCCATCATTCCTTCAATTCTGACCAGTTTTCCAGTCCCTGCCGACAAAAAACATCCCCACAGCATGATGCTGCCACCACCATGCTGGTGTACTCAGGGTGATGAGAGGTGTTGGGTTTGTGCCAGGCATAGCGTTTTCCTTGATGGACAAAAAGCTCAATTTTAGTCTCATCTGACCAGAGTACCTTCTTCACAATGTTTGGGGAGTCTCCCAAATGTCTTTCGGCAAACGAGTTTGCTTATTTATTTATTTAAGCAATGTGTTTTTTCTGGCCACTCTTCCATGAAGCACGGCTTAAAGTGGTCCTGTGAACAGATACTCCAATTTCCGCTGTGCTTTGCAGGTCCTTCAGGATTATCTTTGGTCTCTTTGTTGCCTCTCTGATTAATGCCGTCTTTGCCTGGTCCATGAGTTTTGGTGGGCGGCCCTCTCTTGGCAGGTTTGTTGTGGTGCCATATTCTTTCCATTTTTAAATAATGGATTTAATGGTGCTCCGTGGGATGTTCAAAGTTTCAGATATTTTTTTATAACTCAACCCTGATTTGTACTTCTCCACAACATTGTCCCTGACCTGTTTGGAGAGCTCCTTGGTCTTCATGGTGCCACTTGATTGGTGGTGCCCCTTGCATAGTGGTGTTGCAGACTCTGGGGCCTTTCGGAACAGGTGTATATATACTGAGATCATGTGACAGATCATGTGACACTTAGATTGCACACAGGTGGACTTTATTTAACGAATTATGTGACTTCTGAAGGTAATTGGTTGCACCAGATCTTACCACTTTTCCATATTTATATTTTTTGAATTTTTTCAAGCAAGGAATTTTTCTAATTTCCCTTCACCAATTTGGACTATTTTGTGTATGTCCAATACATGAAATCCAAATAAAAATCAATGTAAATTACAGGTTGCAATGCAACAACATAGGAAAAACGCCAAGGAAGTGAATAATATTGCAAGGCACTGTATTCCAATGAAGACAAGTGTTAGATTCTCATGTATTGGTCACCTATGAATATAAGGACACAGATGCAGCTACAGAGAGTACATTTCTGAACAGGATTAGTTTCACAATGATGGGTGCTGTAGGTCTGCTAGTTTTGCTGTTCTGTCTGTTCGGGACATGGGCTCAGTGAGAGAGTGGAGGGGTCTGACATCACTCCACAGGGCTACAGCGAACAGAGAGTGGGGTCAAGTAACGGAGTCTGAGGAGACAACTCACAAACAGATGAAAGGTCAGACCTCTGCTGACATCTGGGCTGAACTGAGAGTGCTGAGAGACGTGGTGGTGGAACAGAGAGGGGAGCTGAGGAACATAGAGTAGCAGGTTGGGGAGCTGTAGAGAGAGAGACAACAGGCAATGAATACCCTGTTGGGGATTTGAAGTAATTTTGCAACCTATTTAGTTATGATGAAGATTCACATACTGATCCATGTCATTCATTTTGTTTTCCAGCTCAAGTAGCAGCCTTGGAGGCCAGAGTGACCACCACTGAGAGAAAATGTGGGTAAGAATATGTGATACAGTTGAAGTCGGAAGTTTACATACACAGGTTGGAGTAATTAAACCTTGTTTTCAACCACTCCACAAATGTAATGTTAACAAACTATAGTTTGGCAAGTCAGTTAGAACATCTACTTTATGCATGACACAAGTCATTTTTCCAACAGCTTGGAACATTCCAGAAAATGATGTCATGGCTCTAGAATATTCTGATAGGCTAATTGACATCATTTGAGTCAATTGGAGGTGTACCTGTGTATGTCCTTCAAGGCCTACCTTCAAACTCAGTGCCTCTTTTCTTGACATCATGAGATAAGAATATCGCACGACAACAAACCTGCCAAGAGAGGGCCGCCCACCAAAACTCACGGACCAGGCAAGGAGGGCATTAATCAGAGAGGCAACAAAGAGACCAAAGATAACCATGAAGGACCTGCAAAGCTCCACAGCGGAGATTGGAGTATCTGTCCATATGACCACTAAGCCGTACATTACACAGAGCTGGGCTTTATGGAAGAGTGTCCAGAAAAAAAGCCATTGCTTAAATAAATAAATAAGCAAATTCAGACTCCCCAAACATATGGAAGAAGGTACTTTGGTCAGATGAGACTAAAATTGAGCTTTTTGTCTATCAAGGAAACACTACGTCTGGCACAAACCCAACACCTCTCATCACCCCGAGAACACCATCCCCACAGTGAAGCATGGTGGTGGCAGCATCATGCTGTGGGGATATTTTTAATCGGCAGGGACTGGGAAAATAGTAAGAATTGAAGGAATGATGGATGGCACTAAATACAGGGAAATTCTTGAGGGAAACCTGTTTGTCTTCCAGAGATTTGAGACTGGGATGGAGGTTCACCTTCCAGCAGGACAATGACCTTAAGCATACTGCTAAAGCAACACTCAAGTGGTTTAAGGGGAAACATTTGAATGTCTTTGAATGGCCTAGTTAAAGCCCAGACCTCAATCCAATTGAGAATCTGTGGTATGACTTAAAGATTGCTGTACACCAGCAGGAACCCATCCAACTTGATGGAGCTGGAGCAGTTTTGCCTTCAAGAATGGGCAAAAATCCCAGTGGATAGATGTGCAAGCTTATAGAGGCATATCCCAAGAGTCTTGCAGCTGTAATCGCTGCAAAAGGTGGCTCTACAAAGTATTGACTTTAGGGGGGTGAATAGTTATGCACGCTCAGGTTTTCAGTTTTTTTGTCTTTCTTGTTTGTTTCACAATAAAAAATATTTTGCATCTTCAAAGTGATAGGCATGTTGTGTGAATCAAATGATACAAACCAGCCAACAACCTGGAATTAAAACAGATTTTAAGGCCACAAAATTGGTAAAAATGCCAAGGGGCTGAATACTTTCGAAAGGCACTGTACATTTAAGAACTCTGATAAACCAGAGAACATAAAGGAAGAGGACCTTACAGCAGGGTATTCTAATTTTGATATTGTACAAGGCTGTGGGAGAGTTAAACCTGTTGTTTTATCTGAAGGTCTGTGTCTCAAATGAGCCCTTATTCCTAACTTTTGACAAGAGAACAAATGAGGCCCAAAACGTGTACACTGAATGTGGAGGACGTCTTTTGAAATTTGCCTTGAGGCCTCTTTTTCTTCTGCTTATGTCCAGTTGTTTAGTTATCTGTTTCTGTTCCATAAGTAAAAAATGTATATTCTCAGAGTCACAAGTACAATGCCATGTGTTACAGTTGAATTCTGGCCTTTGTTCATCCACCGTAGGAATAGAAGACAGTGCACAGAAAGAGTTGTTAAACATGATTTTACGGACAGTTCCACCAGTAACAAAATCCAAATTTAACATCTGTTTGCAGCTAATGAGGCCATACATAATTACTCACAAGAGAAGTAAACACATACACACAAACACCACCAATTACAGTTAAATACAGTAGCTAAATTACTTTTTATGATTAATATTCTGTAATGATGCAATTTACCTGGAGTTTAATGTAAACATACGTTGCATTGGAGTTCTCTTGTTTAATTAATCCAGGGAAAGTTCTTAATGAATGTAGTGTAGACGTACAAACTAGATAAATAACAAGTCCCTTCGGCCTCTCACATCGTCTTGTGGAAAAACAGGGACTATGGGATGCTGGTAAAATAATTGTATTTAAGAAGCTGCTCAGCTTCAAGATCACTGAGTGTGACCTGCACTCACTCAGGTAAGAGGTTAACCCTCCAATACTGCAAAATTATCATTTAGATTTTGTTTTTTAACAGTTGGATTTGTGGATTTGTCTGAAAATATTTCCGTAGGAAACACTATGTGAATTTGTATAGATAACTCATAGAGATATTATTTATAAATGAGCGTTAAGTGTAAATGTGTGTTTTGTTTACAAACTTTTATGTTATAGTAATCAGGTTTCAACAGATTAGTGCACAACATTTGCATTCACTAACACATTTTGAATTCAGTGTTCAATCTTTTGGCTGGAATTGTTAAAGGCCGAATGCAGGCATTTTTATTTCAATATCAAATCATTTCTAGCTAACAAATAAGTACCTTACTGTAATATTTTTCCATAAAAATTGTCAAAAAGAAACAAAAATAGCTTTTCAGCAAAAAACTATTTCTCAAGCAATACTTTTTCTAGGACTGTCTGGTAGTGGTCTGAGTGGGGAGGGGGATGAATATGTCATCTGAACGGTAATCTGTTATTGGCAAAAAGGTTTGGAACTGTTTGTTATTGGTCTATATTAACAAATGTTACTATATATATATATATATGTATATTTGTGCATAAGTGGCTATGTATGTATGTGTGTATATATATATATATATATATATATTTATATATATTATTATATATATTTACAAAAAAATATATATGGGGGATTAGAAATTATGCAGACAATTACATTGATGGAAGTTACAATCTATCTGCAATATTAAAGCTGACCTTTAATAATGTAACTTTCAGGACAACTGGGAACTCAAAAACAAGGTAAAATCATGATGTCAGTGATCTCCAGGTGGCAAAGTCAGAGGCCTAGAAAGATGTCGGTTTCCAACTTGAAGATGGAAGTTGGAGTTCCAAGTTCCCAGTTGTATAGATCGAGGCATTATAATGCCTCGATCCATACACATCTCCACCCATACAAAACCTCCCGATTAGAAGGTCTTGTGTAGATTGTATTTTCAACTAGCAACTATCAGGAAATAACACTGATCAAATTTCTTCACACTTGTACAGTCTGCGTTTTATCAGCTGTTCTACAATATGATACAAAACACAGGAAAACAGAATTTTGACTGCATTGGGCCTGTAACGAAACATAATTGAGAACCACTTGCTGTGAATTATTATACATGTTTGTGTTATATCACATTGAACATATCACAGATTTCCCCACTCTGACACCACCCAGGTTGAGAATCTGAAATAATAAGAGTTATATTTTTTGCTTCTATAGGCAACACTTTTCATAGAAATTATAGTTACACCATGTATTATTGTAGATACTTTCGAAACATGAATATAACTGTACTAAGCCATGTTTGTCAAGAATGAGCTTCTTCTATCTGTAGGCTACAAGGTATCAATGTATCTCTCTGTCTGCACCAGGTTTGTCTGAGATCCTATCAGGCCCACTGGCCCAGAGGTATGAACAGCACCCAGTCCACCCCTGTCGCCTTCTTCATCATCCAGGGCCTGGCCAGTATGGGGGAGAAGAAGATGGTCCTGTTTATCATCTTCCTGCTGGCCTACATCATCATCCTAGGTGGAAACATCATGATCATCTACCTGGTACTGTACATTGTACACGCACAGCCAGAACCAGATCACAATAACATTAGATAGAGATTATGTTATAAGAGAGACCATGAGGTGTAGTTAGTGTAAGTAATCAAAAGGTTTTGTTCAGGTCCTCTCACTTAGAATTTGCTCTAAGTGCCCGTAGACTACACTATACTCCTCAGGAGTCAGGAGTTTTGTACTCTTGAGATTTATGGCTTGGGCCCAGAGTTTCCCCTGGTCGAGACATGTTGTCAGGAAAAACTCTCTGCTGGGCCTATCTATGACATCACTGTCTAACTGCTTTCTTTATCTCGTCCTAAAGGTCCGGACCGACCCGAAGCTGGGCTCCCCCATGTACTTCTTCCTCCACAACCTGTCCATCGTGGACATGATTTACACAACGGTCACCATCCCCAACATGTTGTCAGGCTTTCTGACTGAGGTCAAGACTGTGTCCGTCCCCGGCTGCTTCCTCCAGATGTACTGTTTCATCCACATGTCTGTTACTGGCCGCGCCCTGCTGACCGTTATGGCCTATGACCGCTATGTGGCCATCTGTAATCCTCTCCGCTATGCCGCTGTGATGACCCGCCCCATCTGCCTGCTACTCATCATTGGGGCGTGGACCTTCGGCGCCACCTGCACCTTCCCAAACACTAGCATGGCATTGCAGCGTTCATACTGTGGACCCAACGTGGTGCGCCACTGCTGGTGCGACCCGTCCTCAGTGAGGCTGCTGGTGTGTGGGGACACTCAGGTGGACAGCATCGTGTCACTGTCTTTTGCCCTCGTAGCGCTGCTCACCACGGGTGTGCTCATCCTCACTTCCTACATCCTCATCGGTGTGAAGATAGCTAAAATGGGCGCCGCAGAGCGACTGAAGGCGTTTAGCACCTGTGCTGCCCACCTGATGGTTGTGTCCATTTCTTACAGCTCTGCCTCATTTGTCTACATCTCCTACCGTGTGGGAAACTTCTCTCCAGAGGTGACCCTCCTCTTCATCCTCTTTCTCCCCCTCCTCCTTTCTCTGTTCTATTGACTGTTTAACTCTACCATCAGTCACCTTCAGTCAACACTGTGAATCTTACATTCACCAGTTGAAGAGTTTGACTGATATTTGTGCCATTACTCTGGTTACCCATGTCCTCTCTTATTTGTCATTCACTGTTGATGTCTAATGGTACGCAAAAGGCATTCCCACCAGGAGATGGCATTGTTGTATTAATTGTGTGTAACATACTGATGTTCTTCAGTCATTGTAGATTTGTGTCATGGTGGCAGTACTGTGAAAATCCTAATAACAAAGTTGGGGTCTAATTCCATTTAAATTTCAGTCAACTAAGAAAGTATAGGAAATTCCAATTGTAATTCCATTTTCCTAATTGAAAAGCATTGAGGATAATTGGAATTTCAGAGTACTTCCTGAAATGATTGGAATTTAAATGGAATCCAACCATCCCTAATAATCTTATGTATATGTTTATGGTTGAATATGATCAAGGTCATACTGTTAATAACGTTGTGATAAGGTTAGATAACGTTGTGTTGATGTTGTTAGTGCGTATCATTGTTGTTTAATAATGTGTAACTTCGTTTATTATATTGTGGTTGTGGGTATCATTGTTGCATTGCGGTTGTCTTAATGTTGTATTCATGTTGTGTTTATTGTTGTAGGTGCGTATCATCGTGTCGGTGCTGTACTCGGCTCTGACTCCTTTCCTGAACCCGATGATCTACAGCCTGAGGAACAAGGAGCTGAGAGCGGCCATCAAGAGGGCCTTCTGCCGACACAGAGACGTCTCACCGCGGGGCCGCAAAACACTCAACACACTGTCTTGACAGCAAAACATTCAATACAATCTCCTTTAAAATAGTTTAGTATGGGCTAAAAAGTGTGACAATTTTCAGAGATTCCAAAATAATTCCAATTATTGTTTGTTGTTTGGAAGGCAGAACAGCTAAATGTTTCATTATCATGCACTTATAAACGAAACCGAACAATATTCGTGTTAACCATTTGGTTCATGGTGTAGGTTACACAACTGTATACAACTGTTTAATAGTTTTAAGTTTATTGATAAGAACCACAAAAATGAAATAACAACTATACAGTCCTGTTCAATCGCATTGTACAACTACCAGATACAGTACTAAATGGTATGCGATTATACTTGTTTTTAATCAATACCAAAGAAACAACAGTAATTGTTAGGTGATTATTGTGTAATTACAATCTCGTAATATAATTTCTAAATATCAGGGAAATAGCACACTGTCAAATAAAGTGTACCAACAGATTTTGGTATTGTGCCTCTGCCTTCTCTGTAAGCGTCACAAATTAAAATAAAACTTTGCACAATAAAATATTCTATGATGGTTTGCACGTGGAAATTAAATCTATAAATGATTAATGGAACACCCCCCAAAACGTTGCACCACCTAAAATAAATGTCAGTTTGAAAACATACAGTAGTGTTCTTCCTAGTTATGTATTTTACAGTAGATTTGCATTATGCCAGGAATTAAGATTTTTTTCCATCAGTACTAACCCAAACCGGGGCAGCTGTATGTTTTAATTGTTACAACAGGCTTTGAATATGCATACCATCAATGAAATAATGTCTCTCAGCTAATGTTAGGGTCCAATTCAACAGAACCCTTACAGGTCCCTCAGGTGGTGGTTGAGAAGAAACTCCACCCTTGTTTTATGAACGCCACACACATACACTGCAGTTCTCATTATATTATATATTATTTATTTTCCCATCAAATTTAACACAAAATCCTGCGTCTACCTTGGCTCTTTGAACACCCTAAATATCCTCTGTTTAATCTCTTTAGTCTGTAAACCATATATTATGTGGTTGACACAGGTAGGGACCACACTACCCAGCACACTATTCAGTTTGCGCAGGTCTGCATAGGCTAGGAAGCGATGGAGGATGATAATGGTAAACCCACATCCCAGCACAATATGGTAGACCAGTAAGCGTGTGCTACAGGTTGTCAGGACCTTGCTGTTTAAAGAGCTGTTCTACTACTCAGACAAACAATGGCAATCTTCAGATAGGCGAGACTGATGCTGCCTATGGACGAGACAAACAGCATAACAGTAAATGTTAAGACATATATGTTATTTATAAACCCGGTCTCGCAGGAGAGCTTGAAAAAGGAGGCACTGTCGCAGTACGGGTTAAATGTGTTAGACCTACAGCGTGATAGGCGGATATGATGCCCAGCAGAATCCCCACTAAGACTATGGCCACCCCCCAGGCAGACACTGACAACCTGATTACCATTTTGCTGTTCATGATGGTAGCGTACGGCAGGGGGTTGCAGATGGCCACATACCTGTCAAAGGCAATGATCATGAGAACGGTGTGTGATGTCGTAGCATAAACATGAGCACAGAAAGCCTGAATGACACAATCTATGTAGGTGATATATCGCTCAGGAGCTGCGGTCAAAATGTCCCCTAACAGACGAGGTATCATCGCTGTAGCCCCGACTATGTTATTAAGAGACAAGTTTCAGAAAAGGATGTACATGAGATGATGCAGGCTCCTCTCCATGGAGATCAGTACTATGAGGCTGATGTTGGCCACAAGGTGAAGATGTAGATAATAAGGAAGAGGATTAGGTCAGGGTAGGAGGTCTGTTGAGTGACCTTTAAGTGATTGAAGGGAAGTTCAGGATTTTATAACTTGATAGAAGAACTGTAATCATGATTTGTAATCCATAACCTTATCAGTCCCGAGACCCATCTGACTTTCATTTATCTGCATGTTTATATGTTTTTATTATTAAAAAACCTGATAAAAGGAATTTATATGAATGCTGTAAGTACAGAAATTGTTTGCTCAGTGGGAAATAAATATCCAACTAGTCAGTGACAACTGTGTGGAGTTTGTGACAGCAACTATGTGAGTTTATTACAGTATTATAGACACTACGTCCTGGGATTTCCTATGATCTTTCTGTGTTATTTGATTGTTGTTTCCTTAGGTTACTGCTAGAGGGCACCCTTACCCTGTTTTCTAGTTTTCAGGTTACCCTGATTATTACTTATTGGATTTTCCTGTGTTTAATTACCTTCTCTGTTCACCTGGTTGCCTTGTTATTTAGGTTCCTCAGTTGGTCTGTATCTTTGCTTAGGTCTCATGTTTTATTAGTGTGCTCTTGTGCGGTTGCCTTGTTTCTGTTAAGACTAAGTAAAAGTTCTGGATTTATCCTTACCCCTGCTTGCTGTGTTTCTCTGCGCCTGGATTCGAGTTCGTACTAGCATTATTGGTACAGTAGTCCTAAGCCTACAATGGACCCAGCAGAGATTTTTCAGTCGTCCGAGGAACACTCTGAATTCTATCATTTATGGTCGGCTCACACCCACCATGGAACTGTGATTGGATGTGCATGTACATGCCTAGTTAAATAAAGGTGAAATAAAAAAATAAAAAACATTGGTCGCAATGAGGCGCGGCTGCAGACATTGTCGGATGATTTTAGAACTCTTGTGTCCGCTCTGCAGACAGGACAGTCGGTAGCAACGGCTGCTGCACCTGTGGCTGTTCCTAATCCTCCTCTCCCTACCAGCTCAGCGTCTTCCTCCCTTTGGGAGCCTCATCTCCCGGCACAGGAGCGCTATGAGGGGCATCCTGGGAGGTGTCGTGGGTTACTGCTCCAATGCTCACTGGCCTTCGAGCTGCTGACAACAACGTTTCCCACCGAGCGTTCCAGAGTGGCATATGTCATCTCCTTGCTCTCAGGACAGGCTCTGGCCTGGGGTACGGCCATATGAGAGAAGCAAACAGACATTTGTTTAAATTGGCAAAGCTTCACCCAGGAGATGAAGAGGGTTTTTGATCACCCTATCAGTGGCAGGAACGCTGCTCAAAGACTCATTGTGCTTCGACACGGCAGCCGGAGGGTAGCAGATTACACCATTGACTTTCGAACGCTTGCTGGTTGGATACAGAGGCACTTCACTCAGCCTTTCTGAACGGACTCAGCGAGGTTCTCAAGGATGAACCGGCTTCCTGGGACAACATTTACATTACATTTACATTTAAGTAATTTAGCAGACGCTCTTATCCAGAGCGACTTACAAATCGGTGCATTCACCTTATGATATCCAGTGGAACAACCACTTTACAATAGTGCATCTAACTCTTTTAGGGGGGGGGGGGGGGGTTAGAAGGATTACTTTATCTTATCCTAGGTATTCCTTAAAGAGGTGGGGTTTCAGGTGTCTCCGGAAGGTGGTGATTGACTCCGCTGACCTGGCGTCGTGAGGGAGTTTGTTCCACCATTGGGGTGCCAGAGCAGCGAACAGTTTTGACTGGGCTGAGCGGGAACTGTACTTCCTCAGAGGTAGGGAGGCGAGCAGGCCAGAGGTGGATGAACGCAGTGCCCTTGTTTGGGTGTAAGGCCTGATCAGAGCCTGAAGGTACGGAGGTGCCGTTCCCCTCACAGCTCCGTAGGCAAGCACCATGGTCTTGTAGCGGATGCGAGCTTCAACTGGAAGCCAGTGGAGAGAGCGGAGGAGCGGGGTGACGTGAGAGAACTTGGGAAGGTTGAACACCAGACGGGCTGCGGCGTTCTGGATGAGTTGTAGGGGTTTAATGGCACAGGCAAGGAGCCCAGCCAACAGCGAGTTGCAGTAATCCAGACGGGAGATGACAAGTGCCTGGATTAGGACCTGCGCCGCTTCCTGTGTGAGGCAGGGTCGTACTCTGCGAATGTTGTAGAGCATGAACCTACAGGAACGGGTCACCGCCTTGATGTTAGTTGAGAACGACAGGGTGTTGTCCAGGATCACGCCAAGGTTCTTAGCACTCTGGGAGGAGGACACAATGGAGTTGTCAACCGTGATGGCGAGATCATGGAACGGGCAGTCCTTCCCCGGGAGGAAGAGCAGCTCCGTCTTGCCGAGGTTCAGCTTGAGGTGGTGATCCGTCATCCACACTGATATGTCTGCCAGACATGCAGAGATGCGATTCGCCACCTGGTTATCAGAAGGGGGAAAGGAGAAGATTAATTGTGTGTCGTCTGCATAGCAATGATAGGAGAGACCATGTGAGGATATGACAGAGCCAAGTGACTTGGTTTATAGCGAGAATAGGAGAGGGCCTAGAACAGAGCCCTGGGGGACACCAGTGGTGAGAGCACGTGGTGCGGAGACAGATTCTCGCCACGCCACCTGGTAGGAGCGACCTGTCAGGTAGGACGCAATCCAAGCGTGGGCCGCGCCGGAGATGCCCAACTCGGAGAGGGTGGAGAGGAGGATCTGATGGTTCACAGTATCAAAGGCAGCCGATAGGTCTAGAAGGATGAGAGCAGAGGAGAGAGAGTTAGCTTTAGCAGTGCGGAGCGCCTCCGTGACACAGAGAAGAGCAGTCTCAGTTGAATGACTAGTCTTGAAACCTGACTGATTTGGATCAAGAAGGTCATTCTGAGAGAGATAGCAGGAGAGCTGGCCAAGGATGGCACGTTCAAGAGTTTTGTAGAGAAAAGAAAGAAGGGATACTGGTCTGTAGTTGTTGACATCGGAGGGATCGAGTGTAGGTTTTTTCAGAAGGGGTGCAACTCTCGCTCTCTTGAAGACGGAAGGGACGTAGCCAGCGGTCAAGCATGAGTTGATGAGCGAGGTGAGGTAAGGGAGAAGGTCTCCGGAAATGGTCTGGAGAAGAGAGGAGGGGATAGGGTCAAGCGGGCAGGTTGTTGGGCGGCCGGCCGTCACAAGACGCGAGATTTCATCTGGAGAGAGAGGGGAGAAAGAGGTCAAAGCACAGGGTAGGGCAGTGTGAGCAGAACCAGCGGTGTCGTTTGACTTAGCAAACGAGGATCGGATGTCGTCGACCTTCTTTCCAAAATGGTTGACGAAGTCATCCGCAGAGAGGGAGGAGGCGGGGGGAGGGGGAGGAGGATTCAGGAGGGAGGAGAAGGTGGCAAAGAGCTTCCTAGGGTTAGAGGCAGATGCTTGGAATTTAGAGTGGTAGAAAGTGGCTTTAGCAGCAGAGACAGAAGAGGAGAATGTAGAGAGGAGGGAGTGAAAGGATGCCAGGTCCGCAGGGAGGCGAGTTTTCCTCCATTTCCGCTCGGCTGCCCGGAGCCCTGCACAATGAGTCTTTGAGCAGCGTTCCTGCCACTGATAGGGTGATCAAAAACCCTCTTCATATCCTAGGTGAAGCTTTGCCAACCCTGACACTCTGGATGAGCTTATCATTCTGGCCATCTGGATTTACAACCGGCTTCGGGAACGTCGTCGTGAGAGGACGGAGGGGTTCAGAGTTGTTTCCAGTGGTTTGGGTTCCGCTGAGGGAGCCGATTTTTCCACTGCCTTATGCTGCATCTGCTTGTCCTGTACCCCGTCAGAGTCCTCAATTCGGCTCTGGTTCTCCTTCATATACTTCAGAAGAGCCAATGCAATTGGGATGCACCAGCTTTCCGCTCTGGAGAGATGGTGCAGGATTAACAAGCAACGTTGTCTTTACTGTGGTCAGTCTGGACATGTCCATGCCTCCTGTCCCGAGTTGACGGGAAACGGGATGACTCGTCAGTAGACGGGAGAATACTGGCGAGTCAAATACAGTCTTCAGCTGCCAACACGGTACGCACCTTGCTTCCTTCCAACCTGTGGTGAGACAATGGGCAGTTGGACATTCCTGCTTACATAGACTCTGGGGCTACCTTTTTTCTGGATCACACATTAGCTCGCCAACAGGGGCTGCCTCTCACTAAGCTGGAAGGTCAACCCCTAGGGTCTGGGAAGGTGAAGCAACTCACCATGCCTATTCAGCTACGAGTTCTGGAATATCATGTGGAGTTTATCCAGTTACATTTGTTGTACTCTCCTGAGCTTCCCCTGGTTCTTGGACATCCGTGGCTTTCTATCCATAATCCTCAAATTTACTGGCCCTTGGGAAGAGTTCTGGGATAGAATCCTTCATGCCAGTCCACCTGCCAGCAACTCTCTCTACATCTTTCCAGCTCTGCTCGTCTGGAGGCTTATGATTCTCCTGTTCCCCCGGCTAGGGATGACAAGCCTGATCTTTCCCGCATACCTTGGGATCACTGGGATCTGGGTCAGGTCTTCAGTAAATGAAGGGCCAGCGAACTGCCTCCTCACAGGTCCTACAATTGTGCCATCGAACTCCTGCATGGCACCACTCCTCTGAGAGGAGGGCTGTATTCTCTCTCAGGTCCAGAGACTGCAGCCATGAACAGTTAAATTAAGGAGGCGCTGGCGGCTGGTTTTATTCGGCCGTCCACTTCACCTGCAGGAGCGGGTTTTTTCTTTGTTGGAAAGAGGGATGGGGGATTCCGTCCCTGTATCAATTACCAACCCAGAAGCCAGCAGAACCAATGTGTCAGAGGAAACAATGCACCCAGCCCACCACAGAAGTCACTAGTGTACGATGAGACAAGGATATCCCTGCCGGCCAAACCCTCCCTAACCCGGACGACGGTGGGCCAATTGTGCACCACCCCATGTGCCTCCCGGTCACGGCCGGCTGCGACAGAGCCTGGACTCGAACCCAGAATCTCTGGTGGCACACTGCGATGCAGTGCCTTAAACCACTGCGCCACCCAGGAGGCCAACATAACCTAAACTTACTAGTTAAAAGGGAACTGTGTAAACTAGTCAACTGTGAACACCATGTAAACGAGTGTTCCATACTGTAATTTACTATTCTAACAATAGGTGCAATGCTGGGTATGGATGATTGACAGGGGTGTCCTGTACAGATGAGCAATGCCAGTGGAACTCGGGGACGCAGCGGAATTTCACTCACAAAAGGTTGAGCGGGATCTGTTTTAAAGTTCACAAACCAAATGACGAGTTCTCTGACAGCACCCCAGCCGCTTCTCCATCTCTACCTCCAACTCCTGTGTACCACTCCAATAACGCACTTAAGAATAGTTTGGAAGGGGCCAATATCCAGTGGGGAGCCTTCTGCACGAGTGCATCAAAGCTAAACCAGTCATCAAGTTCCAGCAGCAGCCACACAGCTACAGCAGCCTAATGGTGTACATGGCATCAACATGCAGTGTCAGAAATGCTTGTCTTTTTATTACGTTTTTGCTAAGCTGAAGGAGTGTAAACGTGCCAGCTTGGAGGAGGTCACTAAAGGACAGAGTTCCTCCCGTGAGTATGCACGTAAACTTTGAATCACTGCTAGCTCAGCAAAGAAGGTTCCTGTGCGCACCTCAACAAATCCCTACAACTTTGTGCAGGAGCATCTCTTCCCCAGGTTCCATGGGAACTCAGCAACCACATATGGCAAAGAAAACGAGCAGGTGGCCTACACATGGATGGGAGAGCTGTGGGTTTAGTCTGGAGAGTAGAGGCACAGTAGTGTGTCAAGGAGCCATGGCTTTCTGCAAGCCCAGATGGAGTGTTAAACTCTCAAGAACTTCTAGAAATCAAATGTCCTGTTCTGAGTAAGTCTCTGACTGAACTGTTTTCTGGCAAACTCACTGATGTGAAGCTGGTGGATGGGGTTCCTCAGCTGCAACCTAATGGAGCCTGTGGGTACTACATCCAGGGGCGGATGGGCATGTTCTGCACAGGACTGGAGAGATGCAAACTACTGTCTGGGCTCCATCTGGGCAGGTTGTTATTGTTGATGTGAATGTCAGTGCTGATGTTATCCCTGAACTGAAGACATTCTATTTCATACATATGCTGCCAAGGACAGTATATGAGTTCCAGTCAGGCAGACTAACTCTGTGCTCCAAATATGTTAAACTATGTGGTATTTAGGCTCAGGGTGTAACGCCGGGAGAGTGATGGGTGTGGAGTCAGACGCAGAGAGCAGAAGGTAGACGGGAAAAAACGCTTTAATGCCTCAAGCACAGTAACAGGTACAAACATGGGTGAACCCCAAAACACAGGCGCAACAAACCCAAAACAACTGATACCAAAATACCGGACAGCGAAAACCCAAAAGTCAGTAAACACCACAAACGTCAAAAATAACCACAAGCCCGCACAAACACCAGCGGGCTAAATGAACTTAAATAACACCCATCCCAAAACCCCAACAAGGAACAGGTGAAAACAATTAGACAAAAACAAACGAAAAGGAAAAAGGGATCGGTGGCAGCTAGTAGACCGGCGACGACGACCGCCGAGCGCCACCCGAACAGGAAGGGGAGCCACCTTCCGTGGTATTCGTGACACAGGGCCTAATATTTTGTGTTTTTAAATAGTTCTCATATTTTGTGCCTTCTACAGCTCTCTCTGTCAGCTCTACCTTATTATCTAAGCATAACACTTGCTTTTTTGTCTTGCACAGTTCTCTTCATATGCATATTTACATGATTATATTTGCATAATTGTTTTATGGCTTGCCTTGTACAGCTCTCTTCATACATGTTTATCTAATGCCTAAGGATAACTCCTTATGAATATTTTTTATTGTTTAGCTCTTTTCATATGGCACTTC